>NC_080594.1:120950064-121300689 GCF_027887145.1 Ammospiza caudacuta | reverse complement strand
TCACCTGTGCTGTGTCCCTGTCACCTGTGCTCTGTCCCTATCACCTGTGCTCCCCCCATCACTGTTATAACCCAGCCCGGGATGTCACCTGTGCTGTGTCCCTGTCACCTGTGCTGTGTCCCTGTCACCTGTGCTCCTCCCATTACTGCTGCCACTCAGCCCAGGATGTCACCTGTGTTTTGTCCCTATGGCCAGCCCGGGATGTCAACCAGCCCGGGATGTGTTCCTGTGCTCCTCCCACCCCTGCTGCCACCCAGCCTGGGATGTCACCTGTGCTGTGTCCCTGTGGCCAGCTCGGAATGTCACCTGTGCTGTGTCCCTGTCACCTGTGCTCGTCCCACCCCTGCTGCCACCCAGCCTGGGATGTCACCTGTGCTGTGTCCCGGTGCTCCTCCCATCACTGCTGACACCTCAGTGTCCCCAGCACTGGGGACACCCCCCAGGACAAGGACAGGGCAAGCAGCAAGAGTGGCCCTGGAGCTGAAACCGTGCCAGGAAAATGCTGCCTGGGTAGTGCCACCTGCAGTGGCTCTGCTGTGCCTGTCCCTGCTCCAGCAAAGGCAGGAGCTGCAGAGTGGATTTGGGAGCTGCAGGGATTCAGGTGGGGATGGAGCCGAGGAGCTGCAGGGATTCAGGTGGGGATGGAGGGAGGCTCCTGACCTCAGCAGAGGAGAATCTCCCCCTCACCTCCCAGCCCACAGGCACCAGAACCATCAGTGAGTCCCCACGTGCCTCTTTCACACAATCCTCAAATCCCTGAGGATTCTGGCACAGCCCTGCCAGCCCTTGCAGTGCCAGCTGTGCCCCATGGGCACCTCGTCCCCAGCCCAGAGCACTCAGTGCCACCTCCAGGGGCCACCTGCAGGGATGGGCACTCCAGCACCATTGGCAATTCATCCCAAAATCGCAGGAGCTGTTGGTTGTCAGCCCTGGCTGCGGCAGTGCCCCTGTTTCACACCGAGCATCTGCCACCTTTCAGACTCGCAGGCACTGTCTCACTTTTGTCCTTCACCTTTTCCTCAGCTTAAATAAAATCGTTTTGAGGAGAGTCTCAAAATCCCTCACACATCTGAATTCCTAAGCAAGGGAACCAGTGTGGGTTTGCCTGCAAATGATGGCTCTCAGTCCTTTCCTGCCCTCACCTCTCACCGGCCAGCTTGGAAATTCTAAATTTACAAACTGGAAATGGTGAAGGAATGGCACGGATGTATGGGAGCAATCAGGGGGTTTCTCAGGAGGGATTTCCCCGTGGAAAGGGTGGGCAGGCCTTGGCAGGGGCTGCCCAGGGAGCTCTGGGGCCCCCATCCCTGGCAGTGCCAAGGCCAGGTTGGACACTGGGGACAGTGGGAGGTGTCCCTGCCATGGCACTGGGTGGGCTCTGAGGTCCCTCCCAACCCAAACCTTGTGTGACCCGCTGATTCTCCTCTCTGGGGTTCTGTATTCCTCCCCACTATTTAGGAATATGGCAGCTCTGGAGTCTCCCTTGGGGATGGCTCAGGGTCATTGCACAGTCATAAAGGGCTTGGGGTTCTCTTTTCCCCACAAAATCAGGAATCTGGGGACTGATCTGATCTCTGCTTTTAAGGAATAGCCGAGTCACTTTGAGTGTCTGGGGTTTTCTGTTCAGGTAAATCAGGAGATTTCTATGATGCTGAATGAATATTAATTAGCTGCTGATGTTTTACGCTAATTAAAAATGAGGAATATTCCCTTCTTTCCTCTGTTAAATGCAGGTGAGCAGAGCCCAGATTTATGGGATGAGCAGACAGCAGAGGGAAGGGAAGGGAAGGGAAGGGAAGGGAAGGGAAGGGAAGGGAAGGGAAGGGAAGGGAAGGGAAGGGAAGGGAAGGGAAGGGAAGGGAAGGGAAGGGAAGGGAAGGGAAGGGAAGGGAAGGGAAGGGAAGGGAAGGGAAGGGAAGGGAAGGGAAGGGAAGGGAAGGGAAGGGAAGGGAAGGGAAGGGAAGGGAAGGGAAGGGAAGGGAAGGGAAGGGAAGGGAAGGGAAGGGAAGGGAAGGGAAGGGAAGGGAAGGGAAGGGAAGGGAAGGGAAGGGAAGGGAAGGGAAGGGAAGGGAAGGGAAGGGAAGGGAAGGGAAGGGAAGGGAAGGCCTCTTTCTTTCCCCAGCTCTCTGTTGCTGGCCTTGCCTTTCAAATCAAAACCTTGTGGCACAAGGCCGTGGTTGGAGCCTCGGGAAGATCTCTGGATCTGGGAATGCAGGAGGGAACCCCATCCTGAGGGAGAGGAAAGGAACCATCCCCATGGAGAGGAGAGGAACCATCCCCAGGGAAAGGAGCCATCCCCAGGGAAAGGAAAGGAACCATCCCCAGGGAAAGGAGCCATCCCCAGGGAGAGGAGCCATCCCCAAGGAAAGGAAAGGAGCCATCCCCAGGGAAAGGAAAGGAGCCATCCCCAAGGAAAGGAAAGGAGCCATCCCCAGGGAGAGGAACCATTCCCAGGGAAAGGAAAGGAGCCATCCGCAGGGAAAGGAGCCATCCCTCAGTGTCCCCAGAGGCAGCCTGGTGTCCCCAGCCGTGCAGGAGCTGCAGCCTCCCCTCAGGGAGCAGCACAGGTCATTAATGATTCATTATCTGTACCCCTGCGTGTCCCTTTTGTCCCGACTGTCACAGTGTCGCTCTTTGTGTGTTTGCCGTGGATTATTGGCCACTAGCACTTTGTAGGGCCTTTCAAAGGAGCTGTTTGCTCCGAGTCAATAACACATTCACCCACGAGGAGTTAATGCTCTGCCATCCTCCGAGGGGACAGCTCCCACAAATCCCACCCATTGTTATGGGATTTGTGCTCCAGCCCTCCCGCAAATCTGCATTTAAGGGAGGGCTGGATGGAAATGAGGGGCCAGGGGGCGGCTCTGCCGGGCTGGAAACCCAAACAGCTCCACGGAACATCCTGGTGGCACTGCAGCCTCCAGGGGACCCGGGTGCGTTTGGCTCAGGAGAAAGGTGAAGGGCTGGAGTGTTTGCAGGGAATGCTACAGCGAAGGAGGAATGATGAGGAGGATTTTATTAGAAGGCTAATTAGTTATTTTATTTTTATATATATTTTTATAATATATATTATTACATATTATTATTTTATTTATGTATTTTTGTTTCTATTTTTATTTTATTAGAAGGCTACTAAATTATTTCATTTGTATTTTTATAATATATTATTATAATATATTATTATAATATATTATGTGTTGTTATTTTATTGATATATTTTTATTTTTATTTTTATTGTATTAGAAGGCTACTTAATTATTTTATAATACTATATTATACTATATTATACTATACTGTACTATATTATACTATACTGTACTATACTATGCTATACTATACTATACTATACTATACTTTACTATACTATACTATACTATACTATACTATACTATACTATACTTTTATATACTATTATATTATATACTATTATATACTATTTATATACTATACTATACTATACTATACTATACTATACTATACTATACTATTATATACTATACTATTATATTATACTATAATATACTATTATATATGATACTATACTATTATTTTACATTACATTATATTATATCACATTCTATTCTATTCTATTCTATTCTATTCTATTCTATTCTATTCTATTCTATCTGAATTTTCTAAGTACTTAACTGCACACAACTGCCCAGCATTTGTGACTGTCAGTGACAGTCCTGACACACACACACGCTTGGCCCTGATAGGCCAAGGAAACAATATATTATTATTTTGGGTAAATAATTTCTATATTGCATTTTACTTTTGCACAAACACAGGCACAGCAAAAAGGATAAGAATTGTTCTTCCTTTCTCTGAGGTTCAGAGAATGTGAAAGCCAGAAATATTCCTGGGAAGAATTGTGCCTTGCTTTTCTCTGTGATGAAGAGAAATGGGGTGACAAGGGTCTGTGTGCAGCTGGAGAATTCCTGAGCAGGAGAGGAGCTGCAGGAGTCACAGCCCAGCCATAAATCCCAGCAAAATGCTGTGCCAAGGAGCAGGAGGGGCAGCCCCAGCACAGCCCCTTGTCTGGGGGCAGCTCCAGGAGTGGGGAAAGAGAGGGACAGGGCACAGGGAATGGCTGCCAGTGCCAGAGGGCAGGGCTGGGTGGGATCCTGGCAATGAGGAATTGTTCCCTGGCAGGGTGGGCAGGCCCTGGCACAGGGTGCCCAGAGCAGCTGGGGCTGCCCCTGCACCCCTGGCAGTGCCCAAGGCCAGGCTGGACACTGGGGACAGTGGGAGGTGTCCCTGCCATGGCAGGGGTGGCACTGGGTGGGATTTAATGTCCCTCCAACCCAAATCTTTCCATGATTCCACGGTTTTATGAGTCAAAGAGGGTGACACAAGACTTTCTAAGTAGAGAACAAAACCCAGAACTCGTCGCTGAATTCTCTCTTCTCCATGCACTGCTCAGGGGGATGAAAAGGGGATGGAGCCCTTTCAAGGCTTCCAGGGACATTTAACACCTCGAGTGGAAGTGACAAAAGATTAGGGCAGGAAAAGCATGGCCAGGAAGGGATGAGGGGTCCAGGAATGGGTGAAATGTCCAAAAATGGGTGAAATGTCCAAAAATGGGTGAAATGTCCAGCACCAGATCGATGTCCCCAGACAGACCCCAAACCCTGGCTGTCGTGAGCATTGGTTCCTGTTCTCTTTCAATTAAATTATTTGTGGCTCAGAGAAGGGAAATTATTTCATGTCTAAACTAAGCACACAAGAAGTGCCTCACTAGGGTGCCATTTCACTGGGAGAAAATCAAACCAGCACCTTTATTTCCCATCTTCTCCCTTCATCCCTGGAAATCCAGGCTGCACCAAGGGCACACTGAAGGCAGAATTTGGCAAAGGCCAAACTTAGGAATTCCTGTGAGAGGATTCAAGGCTTTTAACCAAGGTTTGCAGCTGCAGGTTGGGTGTATCCCACTGGGAAGAGGTGCTGAAATGGAAAATCAAGGAGAAACACTCCCAGAAGGGTAAATTTGAGTATAAAAATCTATTTTATAAGTTTAATTGATTTAAGGCACGTGAACCTTGTCCATTTTATCGTGAAACCAAACTCACCCAGCCAAAAGCTTGGAATGGAAGCTCTGGGACAGCAGAACCACTGGAGGCTCCTCTGCTAAGTCTCAAATCTGGGATTTTGCATTAAATGTTTGAGATCAGTCGCATCAAATCCCTCTGATAAATCCAGGCTAGGACAGAACTGTCAGACTGATCCATGGAAAACAGAATAAAGGAACCAATAAAGGTGATTGTTCAAGAGTAACTGGATTTTAACAGACCTCCAGGTTAAAGCCAGGTAACTTTTTAAGGAAACACAGATTCTGACCGTGTTTTGTTCCAATGGTTACAGTATAACAAGAAATAATGCAATAAAAATTATTTCTTCTTTATATTTTAATTAAAGCACATTTCCCCCCAGGAACAAAATTCAATTGCACAAAATAAACAAAAAAAACCCCAAACAAAACAACAACAAAACAAAAAACAAAAAACAAAAAAAACCCAAAAAACCAAAAAAACCCAAAATAAAACAAAACAAAAACAAAAAACCCCCACCACTAAACCAAACCAAAAATTAAATACAACTAATGAAATTAACACTTTCTCCCTCCAAAAACAGGGTTTTTTTCTTGAATCCTATGAAATATTCTGAGTACAAAGCCCTCCCAACCCATTTTCCCAAAAACCTGCTGTGGGTTGTTTTGAATCCAGGCTTTCACAATGTGTTGTGACAGTTTCAGTGCTGAAAAAATTGTTGATAATCTGAGATAAATTTTCTTTGGTTTGGGCAACACGAGAGGCCACAGTTACTTGAGCCACTTGTAGATGTGGAGAGGATTAAAAATAAACAGATTATAAATATAATGCCTTGATTACATATACAGGGTAACTCCCCCACAGACTCTGAGAAATAGTTTTATCCCATTTTTTTTATCCCATTGTTTATCCCATTTATTTCTACCGAATTTTTACATTTTTAGGCAGACCTCACCTGATGGAATAGCTGGAGAAATTATTCACAAAGCAGAACTGGGATCAAACAGTGCTAAAGAGAGAAAAGTCTTTTTTCAAAGGCAGAATTGTTATTGTCATATCGCAGAGAAGAATTTGGGGCACAGGGAAGGAGAGAAATCTGAGAGAAATTTGAGAGAAATTTTAGAGAAATTGGAGAGAAATTTTAGAGAGAAATTAGAGAGAAATTAATTAGAGAGAAAGGACAGGCCCAACGTCTCTCAGGTCCAAGGATACAACACCAAAAGTAAATAGAAATCAGGGGGAAATTTATTCTTAAAGCAAAGAGATGTTCTTAGGGTTACTCTAAAATAAAGATAAGAAATGGGGTTATTTTATGCTTTTTGAAGTCCAGGATCTGCAAAGCTCCAGCCTTTGGAAATGATCAGTCCCTTTATTTATTTTAATCCTCTCTGGATTTCCCCCATTGTGGAGAAGTGTGAAGGGAGATGTTGGTGCCAAGGACCATGAGGTTTCCTGGTTTTATGTGCAGGGTGAGGAAATTCCACTGCAGGGCAGCATCAGCTCAGGAGCACTCTGCACTTTGAGAGGGGATTCCATACACAGAATTCCAAGTGTCCTGAAGGAGTGCTCCCTCTGGCCATCCAAATTTATATCACCAAAATCAGCTGTGAAAATACATGGCTGCAACATTTGACTGCACTAAATGAAATAAAGTGCATTTAACACGATGTGAATGCTTTAGAATTATAAAAAGAATTAAATACATATAATTATTTTTATATAATTATAATATATATAAATATAAAAATATTTTATATAATAATTTTATATAATAATTTTATATAATATATAATATATACAATATAATATATACAATATAATATATACAATATAATATATACAATATAATATATAATATATAATTACAATGATGTATTATATCACTATAATTACATAATTCTAATTATATAATTATATATTATAATTATGTGAATTCTTTATAATTATAACTGCTTTATAATTATAACTGGCCCTAAACCTGATGGTTTGGAATAAATACTTGATGTAAATAAACAAAAAATCCCACAGGAGCTCCTTGCAGCTCCCACACGTTGCCACATGGGAAGTTGGTGTCTTAGGCTGGAAATGGGGTGTGAATTCAATTTCCATCTGTCAGAGCTGGGGCAGTTCTCTGCTGTTCATTGGGCAGTTTTTTCTTTATCTCTCCCACAGCCAATCCTGCCTCCAAGAGATACCCTCTGCTCATGGGCCATTAATTATTAATTATCTTCATATTCATTAATTATTAATATCTTCACTTAAGATACTAATTACCTTCAGTGTCCCTGCAGGGCTGATCCAATGCCAGCATCCCATGGGGAGATGCTCCGCCCAGGGGAGGAGCCAAGCATTCCTGCCTGGATCCAATCTGAGGTGCTGGGACAGCAGAGCAGCCTTTGCCCCCTGCATTGCCCGAGGAGCAGCTGCCTCTTCCCCTGGAGCTGCAGAGGAAAACTCCCCCCTTGTGCAGGATCCCTGCTGCAGCAGAGCCACAGCTGGCACTGCAGGAGGGCTGAGCCCCCCTGGCATGGGGCTGGGACACCGCCCTGGCACACAGGGGGCAGGGACTGCTCTCACTCTGGCAGAGTTCGTTTTCTTTTTTCAGACTATTGCATTTGTATCTTTAATTTTCCTAGTTGTGGAAACCCAGGGCACTGGGAATATTTCTGTGTCTGCTCGGGGGTGCCCTGACCCCCAGGGCAGCACTGACTCTCACCCTCATCCATGGAGAAAGTTTCCTAAACTCCAGAAGAGACTGGCATCCACAAAAGTGTGCAATAGATTATAGAGAGCAGTGTAGGTGCATCACTTGGTGAGAAATTGAGGGTTTGGGGTTTTTAGTCTGTTGTGGATGGCAGCAAGATGGGGGGCACAGGGTGTTGTCCTGGGTTTGTTCTCCATGCTTCTTCTTCCTCCTTCTCCACGGGTTTGGGTGGCATTTTGTAATTGGGCAGAAAAGTCCCCACTGGGGGCTCTCTGGGATTAGTTATTGGGTTAAAAGGGAAATAATCCAGGTGTCAGTTCTTAATTGGATAGTTTAGCTTTAAAATACCTTGTTACAAGAGATTGTTGGCCATTTTTGTGGTGCTTTTCCAGTGTGCTGAGCCTGGTGTGGACAGCGTGCAAAACTCTAGAAAAGATAGCAATAAAGAACAACCTGAAGATTGAAAAAATCCAGTGGGTCTCTCTTTCCTGACACAAAACCACCCCAGGAGGGTCTCCCCTGACAGAGGAGCCCCCTGGGAGGGCCCAGCCTGAGACCCAGAAGTCAGGGAATCAGTAAGAGGTACCCAGTACCTAGTAAAGCAAAAAATATTGTTCCTATTCCCATCTTTGCCTGAGAGCCCCTTAGTTTCAGAATTATAATAATTCAGAGGGAGAAGGTTTGCATTTTCCATTTCAGGGGAGGCTCCTGCCTTCCTTGCAGACACCTGGCTGCTCAAACCAAGACAGTTGGGAACAATTTTCCAGCTGCTCCCCAGAGCTCAGTGGATTGTGGAAAGGTAAATCACAATTAGGGGCTGTCTTGCTAAAGGTGTAAATCCCAGATTTACTGGGGTTGGGAGAGCCCTCCAGGATCATCCAGAGCCACCCCAGTAATGCATTGCTTTTCTTAGCCTCCACCCTGAAACCTCTGTCTTGCTTTCTATCTATCCCTGTATTCTAAGCCCTCAAACTCTGAGTTTCCCACCCTGTGATATCACACACTTCTGTTCAAACTCCACCCCCACAATCCCAGCTCTGTCATTCCATTCTGGAAGCTTCTCCAGGGCCTCAGGTCCATGCAGTGTTCTCTGGGGGTCAGTGCCTGGCAGCACAGAAAGTCTGGAATTCTCAGTAACCAGGGTTCCAACAGTGCCACCCCAGCCCCACCAGCACCACCCCAATCCCTGTCCCCAAGGCCACATCCAGACTGCTCTGGGACAATTCAGTGACCCCAAACCTCCCTGGGCAGCTCAGCCCAAGGCCTGACCACTCTGCCAGGGAGATTTTCTGTGCCAGTCTCCAACCTGAGCCTGCCCTGGTGCCATCTGAGGCCATTTCCTCTCCTCCTTTCCCTTGGGACAGGCAGCAGAGCCCAGTCCCCATCCCTGCCCCTCCTGGCAGGAGCTGTGTCCCTCTGAGCCCCTTTTTCCACACCCAGCACCCCCAGAGCACCAGCAGGGCCCCCAGCCCCTCCTTCAGAAGAGAAGGGAAGAACAGAACTGGAGAATTTCTTCTATCCCAGAATCACAGATTATTTCACTTCTTGCACGTGTAAACCAGGACAGTTACTCCTGAGTTCGATCCTCACACAAAACACCAATTTGTTGGATAATACCCTTTTCTGAGCCAGAGATGGGGCAACTGAGAGGTGTTTTACAAACTTTTATTCCATTTTCAGTCTCATGTGGAGGGAGAGACAATACACATAGATGCTCTAATTCACAATCAGAAGCCAACTATTTCCTAATTACAATACACTATAAATGTTTCTTGGCCTATCAGCTTTTGCCACACCATGATGTAAATGCCTTAAAGTTAATAATCTAAAACTAATCTGAAGTTAATAATCTAAAACTAAACTGAAATGAAAATTATTAGTTAATAATATAAAACGATGAGTATAGTACGTATATATGTACTATATGTAATATATATATTGTAATATATATGTATATATATTTTTGTACATATTTAATATGTACATATATATACATATATATGTATATGTATGTATATGTATATATATGTGTACATATTAAATATGTACAATATCTATATATGTAATATATATATAGTACATATTTGATATTATACATATATTGCAGATGACCTCATGGTCCCACTACAATATATCTTTCATAGTTCTATTTCTCCAAAGTATCTACTCTTATTTGTAAGACCATCCTTTAAAACTAATTTTTTAACTTAATTTCTCTCTCGACAATGTGTATCCTATTCCATAGCATTTCTGAATCAATATTCCTTAACTCAAAATTTATATAGGAATACCTACTGTGTGAACCTCCTGTTAAACCCTAAAACCTCCCTCCAGCAACTCCTGAAAGTTCCAATCATCACCTACAAAGAGAGTTCCTCTCCTCTAATTAGGGAATCTGCCCACGTGCTCAGCACCAAGGCATCCCCTCCTTAATTGGAAAAAGTCAAGGGCAGAAACTAATTAGCAGCATTAATCAAAAGCAGGGGTCTAATGATAATTAACAACACGTCCCCACTACAATAAATCCTTTTATGAGGAGGTGTTTCAGATTGTAAAATTAAAGGAGGAGTTTCACAAGGAGCGTTTCCAATTGCCATCTTCTGGCAAAACTCTGCAGGATTTCCCCAAAATAAAGAGCAGGGATCAGGCTAAACAATGATTTTCCTCCCAAGGCCTGTAAGTGTTCACCCTGTTCTGCTAAAAAAAGGGAAAGGTGAAATTCCCAGGTCACTCTGGATTACTGCAGCCGCTGAGTGCCATGGCCTGAGCACTCTGGGTCCTGCTGCGGCCAAAATGCTCCTTACAGCGAAAAAACAAAAACACACGGGGGGAAGGGGAAAACACCAAATCTCGCTGCAGTGGGGGTTTTGCTGCTCTCCACAAGCACGGGAGGCTACAAGGATAAAAAGGTGGCAAAGACCTCAGATTTGGGGGGAATAACAGGTTAATGAGCTGCAGGGGAAAAAAAAAAAAAAAAAACAAAATAAAACAACAAAACCAAACAAAAACAAAAGCAAGAAAAATACCCCAAAAAAACCAACTGCGCCAAAAAAACAAAAACAAAACAAAATTAAAAACAAACAAAAAACAACAAAAACACCCAAAAAAAAAACCCCAAAAAAACTCCACAACAACAACCAAAAAAAACAAACCACAAAAAACCCCACAAAAAACCAAAATAACACCAAAAAACCCCAAAAACAAATAAACAAACAAAAAAAACCCCAAAAAACCCACTAAAAAAAACCCAAAAAACAAAAACAAACAAAACAAAACAAAAAACACAACCCCCCCCCCCCAAAAAAAAAAACAAAAAAACAAAAAAACCAAAATAACTACAGAAAACCCAACACCCACCTGTTCTCCCCTGGAATTCCCGCTGCAGGGCTGACAGAAATTCACCCCCACGGCAAGTTGGAGATTCCCATCCCAGGGAACAGCAGCTGTTTGCTGCCAGCTGAGCTGTAAATGGCCTTGGTAATGACATTATTGGAATATTAACAACGATTTCATCGGGAAAAAAAGGGGCTCTGCTGTGCCATTGTTGGTTATTTACAGCCAGGAGAGCATCGAGGGAGGGCACAGCTCTAACAGGGGGCTCAAGGCTCCTGTGCCACTCCCAGGATGGAGGTTGCCACAGAAATGAAATTTGTGCTCACAGAAAGTGAAATCTGTACCCACAGAAATGAAATCCGGGCCCACAGAAATGAAATTTGTGCCCACATAAATGAAATCTGCGCCCACCAGAAATGAAATCTGTGCCCACAGGAACGAAATCTGGGCCCATAGAAATGAAATCTGTGCTCACATAAATGAAATCTGCGCCCACCAGAAATGAAATCTGTGCCCACAGAAATGAAATCTGGGCCCATAGAAATGAAATCTGTACCCACAGGAATGAAATCTGGGCCCATAGAAATGAAATCTGTGCCCACACCCCTGCAGCTCCCTCCAGGCCCACCAGAGCACATCTCCCCCCTGCACTGCCCCAGGGAACAGCGCAAAGGAAAAGCCTCAAATGGCACCAAGGAGGGGCAGATTTGAGATTAGAAACATTTTTGTCCCTCTCAGAGTGGTCAGGCCTTGGCAGGAGCTGCCAGGGAGGTTTGGAGTCCCTGGCATTGTCCCAGAGCAGTCTGGATGTGGCCTTGGGGACA
Source organism: Ammospiza caudacuta (assembly GCF_027887145.1). Lineage (NCBI taxonomy): Eukaryota > Metazoa > Chordata > Aves > Passeriformes > Passerellidae > Ammospiza > Ammospiza caudacuta. The sequence continues at coordinate 121,288,777 of NC_080594.1, read as the reverse complement.
GGGATTGGGGTGGTGCTGGTGGGGCTGGGGGGGCACTGGGTGATCCTGGGGGGCTTTTCCCACCTCTGGGATTCTGGAATTCTGGGGTCCTGACAGGGCCCTGCTCCTGGCTTATTTCCCATCTGCTCAAACTCCTGTGGGGCACAAGGCTCAGCCCAGCCCCAAACCGAGCGGGAGCAGCCAGAGACCAGGAGAGAGCAGAAATCCTTGTGCCACCCCATACCCAGAGCTCAGCACCTTCTGGAGGCTGAAATTCCCACTGCAAATTAAAGTTCTCCACCCCTTCTGCACCTTTCTCTATTCTTTCTCTACCATTCCAAGCCCCTTTGCTCACACTCATTTAATAATCTCATTTATTTTATTTTCCTGTGAGTAAGATCAAGTAAATGCTTGGGGGAGCTACAGGAACACTGAAATTCTGAAATTCCATCCCCCTTTATTCAGCCTCCACGGGCTGGTTCATGTGCATTTCATGTCAAACCCTGAAGAAAAACTTCCCAGGACTGGAAATCCACCAGCTTCCCAGAAGTTTACAAAAGGGAAAATATAAATAAATCCCCCTGAGGTTCAGGCTTCACAGGTCCCCCAAACCAAGGGGGTTGGGATTTTCCAGTATCCGCCTCCCAATCCTGTCAGATTTAGTTCTTTTTTGACTTTCTACAATTTGTTTTCTATTTTTCTACAAATTCATTTCCCACATTCTCTTATAGAACAAAACAAATCCAATTGCTCCACCAGCACTGCTGCATCATTTTGCAATTTCTGTGCTCCACCTGAGTGAGGAGGCAGAGCAGAGCAGAGAAACAGAAATTATTATTTCATCTGGTGCGTGCACTGAGAACAATTGCCATCCATATTGATTAACACGTGGGGATTCAAGGCCCAGGGGCTGTGAAATCCCAGCTGGGGCAGGATCTGCTCTGGGGAACACTGGTTGCATGTTCCTGTGTTTGTATTTGTCTGAGAGCCCTGGAAACCGCTGGGGCCATGTGGAGCCTTACCTTCTGTTTGCCAGGCTGGGATTAAATGTGTGAGAGGGTATTTCTTGTTGGACTCAGATGTTTATCAGTTCTTATCTCTGTCACAGTCTCACAAACCCTGAGCTCTGCAGCACTTCACTCTGACAAACTAAAAATGGAGCCCTGTCTCTCTCTCCAAGGCTTTTTAAGGCCTTTAAATAATAATAATAACAATAATAATAATAATAAACTGTCCAACTAAGAAATGACACCTCAATTATTTTCACTTTTAACCCAATACCCAACCACCCATGCCCACAATGGGGACTTTTTATTTAATGACACAAAACCACCCAAACCCATGGAGAAGAAGGGGAAGAAGAAGAAGAAGAAGAAGAAGAAGAAGAAGAAGAAGAAGAAGAAGAAGAAGAAGAAGAAGAAGAAGAAGAAGAAGAAGAAGAAGAAGAAGAAGAAGAAGAAGAAGAAGAAGAAGAAGAAGAAGAAGAAGAAGAAGAAGAAGAAGGAGCAGCCTCTGCCCCAAAACCTCCATCTGGCTTTCTATCTATTCATGTATTCTAACAGTATATTATTAAATATCTATTACTGCATTCTAAACCCTTAAACTCCATGTGAAAACCACGTTCACTCTCCTGTGAAAATTAAGAAGTTTAATAAAGGATAACAGGAGATAAGGACAAAGGGCAAAGGTTGTTACAACCAGGTGTATTTTGGCACCTAGCCAAGAGCACACTGGTATTTTTGGGATGTTCCTTAAATACCTTTTTCATTATATTAGCTTGCTGTATATTTATAGACTTTCATGTATAGTGAACTTTTTCTTCACACTTAGATTACATGTTTCAAGAGTCGTTTAGGATGACTCCTCTTTAGGTCTGTCTGTTTAGAGTATGCATATTATTTGGTTGTAGTTTTAGTAAATTCTTATCACTTCCAGTTTCTAGGCCTTAATCTGCACTGTCTTTAGATGGTAAGTGTTAATGATTAGCGTATTTGTAGCAAGTGCTCTCATTTTATGTTTATTGGATGTTATCTCATCTAAGTACATATTTTAATACAAGCAGAGCTATTTCATAACTATGTCTAAGTTTGATTAATAACAGAAATAAAAATTATATAATTATAACAAAGTTACTTCAACACCAAACATATAAAATAAAATCCATTTTAATATTTGCAAAAAGCCAATATTATAATACCTATATATTGTATCTATAACACTCTGAGTTTCCCACCCTGTGATATCACACACTTCTGTCCAAACTCCACACCCACAATCCCAGCTCTGTCATTCCATTCTGGAAGCTTCTCCAGGCCCTCAGGTCAGTGCAGTGTTCTCTGGGGGATCAGTGCCTGGCAGCACAGAAAGTCTGGAATTTTCAGTAAAAATCTGGAATTCTCAGTAAAAATCTGAAATTCTCAGTTCCAGCAGTGCCACCCAGGGAATGATGTGTTGTTATAGCCAGGATTGTGCAGTTCCTGCAGCTCTTTACCAGCAAGGATTAAAGTTACCCTAAAACAGAGTAATCAGAAAAAAACCCAGACCAGTTAGGAATTTTAGCAGCCCCAGAAAGCACTTGATGGTCTTTTAGCTCAGTGCTGGTTTTTAATGAGTGTAAATCACCAGAGATTCTGCCCCCCTGTAAGCTCCGTTGGCTTCACTGACGTGCCACAAATTCACACAAAACTTGGGTTAAAGAGTCGTGGAATCATAGAAATGTAGAATATTTTGGGTTGGAGGGAACTCAATGATCATTTAATTACTTAATTCCACCTCTGCCACGGGCAGGGACACTTTCCCCTGTCCCAGGGTGCTTACTGTTGTTAGCTAATTTCTGTGGTTAGAACTTTATCTAGGGTTAGATATTGACTGTTAGATATTTACTGTTAGATAATTACTGTTACTAGATATTTATCTAGTGTTAGATATTTATTTACTGTTAGATATTTCTCTTGTTAGATGTTTACTATTTTAGATGCTTATTATTGTTAGTTGTTTACTATTGTTAGATAGTTGTCTGTTATTAAATACTTATTATTAGTAGATATTTAGATTAGAGACTCAGCAAAGGCCTTGTCCAGCCTCTAAAGGGGGAGAAATGATGCCTCAGGTTTAGTTTTTATATTTTTCACATTCTGTGCTGCTTTAGTGGGTGGGTCTGGGCTCACATTCAGGGATGCTGAGCTCTGTGCACAGAGCAGGGACACAAAACAATTCCTGCTCCAGCTGGGCACCAAGGACAGATGATCCAAATCTCAGCCCAGGAGCACAAACCCCGTGGGCTGGAGAGAGAAAAACAAGCAGGGTGGGACTGCAGGGCTAAAGCTGCAATGGGACAATGAACTGCAAGGTGCAAATGGAGCAGAACTGATCCCAGGGACAGAGCCCGTGCCCGGCCGTGCATTTTGGGGCCATTTTGGTTCATCTTGGGCTCATTTTGGGGCCATTTTGGTTCATCCTGGGCTCATTTTGGGGCCATTTTGGTTCATCCCGGGTGCAGCCCTGGCTGGGCTCTGGTGCTGCCCAAGGTGCGTCCATGGATGTTGTAGTTGAGATGGAGACAATGCAAAGCCAGACACTCCATTTCAGAAGGCTTCCAGCTGTTTTTGTTCTAGCATGGATGCTTTTTAGACATTCTTACAAAGCTCAGAAGTTTATACTTTACTCATTGGTCACAAAAACAAAGTGCTCATTGGAATGGGCAGGTGCAGAAACCTTCTCAGGTTTCTCTTTTTTCTCCTTTGTTTTGTGGTTTCTGTGTCAATGACCTTGGCAGGAAATTCTTTCAGGGGTGAACATGGATCAAACTTCTCTCTGGCTCACAGAAGTCACTGTAAAACCTCTCCCACACATGGAGGCCTTTTAATAAATCCCTACTTTACCCTTTAGTTCTGCCAGTCTCTGCTCTAGGTCAGCCTTCCCACGGCATCACCAGTGTCCAGCCTGGCCCTGGGCACTGCCAGGGGTGCAGGGGCAGCCCCAGCTGCTCTGGGCACCCTGTGCCAGGGCCTGCCCACCCTGCCAGGGAGGAACCTGAGCCTGGAAAGGGATTTCAAACAACCCTGCCCAAAACAAGAGGGTTCTCAGCACACAGAGGGTCTCCCCAGGTTTCAGAGCCAACAAAGGGAGCAGAAATGTGCCCAGTGTGAGCTGGAGACAAAGCCCAGAGGGGCAGAAAGGGACAGGGACGAGTCGTGTGCTGGAGAAACCGCACAGAGCTGCTGTGGCTCCAGCCTTGCGCAGGAAATCTCCCAAAACAAACAAGTGAAAGCAGCTTTTGTGGGGACAGAAAGCGCAGCTGGGCCACCACAAACCTGGCAGCACGGCGGAGCACAGGGCCAGCACCTCACAGGAAGGGTGTGCATTGAAAATAATGATAATAATTAAAAAAAATTAATTGCTGGCTTTTATTTTGAGTGTGCTGATCCATGACACACTGGGAGGTTTAATAAACTGAGTTGATGCTCAGACAGAATTCAATCTTCCAAAGGGTTGTGAAAACTTGCCAAGACAAAGAGTATAAATCAGTGTATACTGAATTTTAACACAAGTAGCTCCCAGCAGACTTCCCAAAGGCTTTTCCAGTAGTTTTTCCTAGAGAAACAGCATCACCTTCAGGCCAAAAAAAGACACATTCCAGTTTTTTAATTGGGAAAACATAGAGAAATTCTTCTCAAAATCTTGCACATTTTTTATTTCTTTCTGAGCCAAGATTGCAAAACATGAACATGCAAAAAAGAAAAATAAATAGGACTGTACACAAATTTTAAAAAAATTGGAGGGAAGGAGCAGTCTCTCCTAGTTTTGGATGCACTGAAGTTTCAGAAGAGCCCACAGAGAAAAAAAATCAAGACAGCAAAAATATAAATATGCATTTTTTGTTCTCCATTTCTTTGAAAAGGGCCACTTTTACCAAGTACTGTGGCAATTACTCTGCAAGCTGAAATCCAGTGACAACACCACAGACAAAAGGTCTGTCAGGTGGAGGAGCAGTAAAAACAGGATGTTTCAGGCTGTGCAAGAAGAGGTTTTCAGCAGACATCAGATGGCTGCTCCAAATTCAGACATCCGACACTAAACCACAGAAGGAAATGCTTGTGCCATTGCTCCCCACAAAGAGCAAACCCTCTCTGCTGAGAGCAAAGGGGAGGCTCCCTGCTCAGGGCACGGGATGAGGTGAGCTTTGGGCTCCCTCCCAGCCAAACCAACTCCACAACTCTGGCTTTTAAACCAGACTGGATTCACTGTGCCAGGGAAATCACAGTGAGCTCTCCAGGTTGTTTTCTCTAATTCTGTTCCGCAACTGAGAAAAGAGGGCAGAGGCTGCAGCGAGCAGGAAATTCAGCATTTCAGCTGTTTCCCAAACACCTCCTGCCCTGCCCGGGCAGCTCTGCAGGCACTGCCATGGCCTGAGCTCTCCTCACCAGCCTGGCAGGGCAGGGAACAGCCCTGGAGGGTCAGAGCTGCCAGGGACAGCACAGCCTGCGCTGGGGATGCACCTTGGGATGCTCTGGGGGGAATGAAGAGCCTGAAGGGGCTCCAGCAGAGCTGCAGGGGGACTGAGGGCAAGGCCTGCAGGGACAGCACCCAGGGAATGGCTGCCAGTGCCAGAGGGCAGGGCTGGGTGGGAGACTGGGAATCAGGAATGTGGGAAACTTTAAAATTAGAGGGTTTTGGGAAAGCTGTAAAAGGTAGGATTCAGAGACAGTAGAACTGGGATTAGGAGTTCTGCTCCACCCTGGCAGGGTGGGCAGGGCCTGGCACAGAGTGGACAGTGAATCCCAGAATCCCAGAATATCCTGAGCTGCAGGGACCCCCAGGGACCCCCCAGTGCCAGCCCTGCCCTGCCCAGAGCCCACCAAGCCCAGCCTGGGCATCCCTGGCAGCGCCGGCCAAAGGCTCCTGGAGCTGTGGCAGCCTCGGGGCCGTGCCCATTCCCTGGGCAGCCTGGGCAGTGCCAGCACCCTCTGGGCAAGAGCCTTTCCCTGCTGTGCAGCCTGAGCTGGCCCGGCCCGGCCCCAGGCGCTCCCTGGTGCTGTCCCTGTCCCAGAGCAGAGCTCGGAGCTGTCCCTGCGCTGCCCCTCGGGAGGAGCTGCAGCCCCGGGGAGCTCTGAGCTCAGGCTGCTCCAGCCTGGGCTGCCCAGGGCACCTCGGGGCCCTCCTGCCCCTGCCCCAGCCCCGTGTCCCTGCTCCGGGCCCTCTCCAACAGCTTCTGGTCTCTCATTGACACACCCAGAGCTGCCCCAGCACGGGGGGTGAGGCTGCTCCAGCCCAGAGCAGAGTGGGACAATCTCTTCTGTGAAGAATGCCTATTTCATGATTGGCTTTTGGCAAATATTCAAATGAATATTATATATGTTGTGTTAGAAAGTTATGTTGTATTGATTCTCTTAAGTAGTGTGTTAAATATAGTTTAAGTTATAACAAAATGTTAATATAGAAACTATGCTATGTAAGATACTTTTTAAGGAAAGGACTCTCACTGAGATAGCAGCCACAGAACACCTGAATCTTTCAGAGAAAGAGAATTTATTGCTCCATCATCGGGAGCATTGAACTTCTTCCTGCCTCACTCAGCCCTGGAGATGCCGTCAGGATTCAGAGGAAGGAGCTGACACTGCCCAGCCAGAATCCTGTGTTTGAATGGAATTTATGCATCATGGATGAGGTGTATGAATATGCAACAGGTTATTGTTTTTAAGGGTTAATCCTCTGTTAACGTGGGGCTTTTTCGGGCTTGTGCTGCCCAGAAAAGGTACCCGGGCTGTCCATAACCCTTTGTTTCTATTGTCTCATATTGTCCTAATCCAAATTACTGGATTGTCCCAAGTCCAAATTATTATTACTCTAATTGTATTACTATTTTTATAAGCATTTTATTACTATTAAACTTTTAACATTTTAAAAACAAGTGACTGGCGTTTTTCACACCTTCAGAGGGACGTGCAGGTGATGGTGTCCCCGGGACAGGGATGTCGCTCCTGGCTCCAGGGCTGATCAGACCCCGCTGCCCACGGACAGGACCCGCCGGGCCCTTCCCTACCCATGGCATTGCAGGGCAGGGGCTGCCCCTGCATCCCTGGCAGTGCCCGAGGCCAGGTTGGCATCGGGGCTGGAGCAGCCTGGGACAGTGGGAGGTGTCCCTGCCACGGCAGGGCTGGCACTGGGTGGGATTTAAGGTCCCTTCCATGCCAAACCTGCTCTGTAACCGCGGCAGGGGATCAGCCACCGCTTCCGCTGCTTTCTCGTCAGCGAACTCCGCCGAGCCAGGGGAGGAGCGGGCCCGGACGAGTGAGAGAAACAGAAATAAAGGCAGGAACGCAAATAAAAACAGAAACTGAAATAAAGGGAGGAACGCAAATAAAGGCAGGAACGGAAATAAAGGCAGGAACCGAACTAAAGGCAGCAAATGCCCTTCCGCGAGTGCGGGGAGCGAGCGGCGCCCTCAGGAAGCGCCGCTGGGCGGGGCCTGAGGGGAAGGGGCGGGGCTTTGTGAGATGAAGGCGTGGTATGTGAGTGATTGGGGCGTGGTTTGCCTGTATAGGGGCGTGGTCTGGTCACTTATGGGCGTGGTCTGTGTGGGGGCGTGGCTAACACCTAGCCGTCCCCGCCGCCATTTTCCGCTAGGCGATGAAGCTGGTGGTAGCGCTGGGGTCGGTGGGCGTCGGTCGCATTGATCAAGGGCCATAGACGCGGTCAGCAGCAATGAGGAGCCGCAGCGGAGCGCCGGGGCGTTCCCCGCCGCGAGGTACGGCTGGCAGGCGTGGGTGTGTGCGGTGCCGTGTTCCCCCGCTGCCCCCGGGCGCGGCCCTGCGGTGCCAATGGAGCGGTTCCCCGGGGGGAGCGGGGCGCGCTGCTTCCCCCGGCTGAGGAGAGCGGTCTGGGCCGCTGCCCGGGCATTCCTGGGGGCTCTGCTGGAGCCTTGTGGAGCTCGGGCCCATGGGGAGCCCCGAGAACCGCACACGGAGCCCCAAAACCCCGCCGGGTTCGCTCTTGGCAGCGTCCCGCTCGCTGCATTGACCCCGGCCAGGCCCGGGAGGTGCCTGGGGAGGGTTTGGTGTGGGGATCGCACGGGCTGGTGGCTGCAGGAACAGCGGCTGCCGAGGGCTCTCGCAGCGCCCCCTGTCCCAGGCGTGGTTTGCTGTGTCCCAAATCCCCGGGGCTGGCAAAGCACTGCCAGCCTGCCCATGCAGTGCCAGCTGTGCCCACCTTGTGCCCAGCCCAGAGCACTCAGTGCCACCTCCAGGGCACACCTGCAGGGATGGGCACTGCAAAGCTCCCTGGGCAGCCCCTGCCAAGGCCTGAGCTCCCTTTCCATGGGCAAATTGCTGCTGCTGTCCCAGCTGAGCCTGCCCTGGCCCAGCCTGAGGTGTCTCCTCCCCAGCACTGTGGCAGCCCATGGGGTAAGGGCTGTTGGTAATCACCTTGGGTTGTGGAGGTTAAGTGATTTCCATGTCCTTAGAAGCGGTTTATCCAAAGTCTCCCAGCAGTCAAGGGTGGGAATAATGCTACAGGCACAGTGTGGTTCCCTGGCTCGGGAGGATTCAGGATTTTATGGAGCTCTAGGGGTGTCAGGATGGTGCCAGACTCTGCTCAGTGGTGCCAGTGGCAGGATGAGCAGCAATGGCCAGGAAATAAAACACAGCAATTGCAGCCCAGCCTGAGGCAGAACTTCCTTCCCTGGAGGGGCAGAGCCCTGGAACAGCTGCCCAGGGAGGGGCTGGAGTCTCTGGAGACATCCCAAACCCCCTGGGCACGTTCCTGTGTCGCTGCTGCAGTGACCCTGCCTGGGCAGGGCTGGGCTGGGTGGGCTCAGAGCTCCCTGTGCAGGCTCAGAATGTTCCTCTGCAGACTTCCTGCTGTCAGTCAGGTCTCTGCCTCTCTCAGTATTCCCATAAGCTGATTTATGTAAGTAAATAGACCATCTGCTTCTTTCAGAGAACTGGGGGAGAGCTTTTCTGAAATATGAGCCACTGACTTTCAAAATCTCAAAGCTGCTTTTTTTTTTTCTTTTCTGAAGAAAAGAAGCAAATATAACCCCATCCAGCGTGAACCTGAGAGCCACTAAAACGATCCCTTTAGAGAAGAAGCTGCAGGGAGAGCTCAGAGCCCCTGGCAGGGCCTGAAGGGCTCCAGCAGAGCTGCAGAGGGACTGGGGACAAGGCCTGCAGGGACAGCACCCAGGGAATGGCTGCCAGTGCCAGAGGGCAGGGCTGGGTGGGATCTTGGCCATGAGGAATTGTTCCCTGGCAGGGTGGGCAGGGCCTGGCACAGGGTGCCCAGAGCAGCTGGGGCTGCCCCTGCACCCCTGGCAGTGCCCAAGGCCAGGCTGGACACTGGGCACAGTGGGAGGTGTCCCTGCCATGGCAGGGCTGGGACTGGGTGGGATTTGGGGTCTCCCCAGCCCAAACCTTTTGTGATTCCATGATTTTATGAGTCAGAGAGTGACATGAGGCTGCACTCACTGCTCTCCATACTTCACAGGGACTGATGCAGCTCTGAAGAGGAGGACCAACAAAAGCTCACCAGAGTTCTGACAGAAATGGTGTTCCCCTGGAATCTCCCTGGCAGTGGTAGTTCTGCAGAGGACATCCAGCTTTAGAATCCTGGAGATGAGCGCATTTTATCACGTTTTCTCAGGCAGTGGAAGGTGCTGAACAAATAACCTGGCTCCGAGCGTGCCCCATGTGGGAGCCCCCTTTGCTCAGCAGCCAGAGGCAGCCAGGAGCCTGGTGTGGTTCCCAGAGTGGGATTATTCCCAGTGTTATCCCTGCAGCATGGCCAGCCAGGATCCCAGCTCCACACAGCACATCCCCGTGGGCAGGGAGTGCTTCAGACAGGGCCTGGGGGGAGCCGAGGGGTTATCAGGGAAAGGAAATCATTTACCAAGGGAATGCAGGTGCCCAAGGCTGCTCCTGAAGGGAACTCTCTGGAAGGTCCCAGCCTGCAGGTGCAGCTGCTCTTTGGAATGAATTCTGCTGGAATGAATGAACAGAGTGAGGGGAGGAGAGCATCCCCTGGGGCTGTGGGACTGTCACTTGCACAGATCCAAGTTCCTAACACTTACCCAGTGCCTTCCTACACTCTGAGCACTGGGAGATTGACTTCTCAGATAAAGGGCTTAGTTCACCTGACTTCAACAGATTGCTTCTATCCTGTGTTAATATATGAATATACAGGGTTATGTGTTAATATATTCATATATTCATATATAGAGTGTGCTCTGGCATGATTTTAAGCTGGTTGTTTTGCAGAAAAATAATTCCAGTTGTATTTGCAAATAATGTTGAATTAAAAAGCAGTTAATTTTTGTTAAAGCTGAGGGGAAGGTTCTTTAGAAATAGATACACCTTTGCCCAGCTAACTCAAAACCACATGCTGTGGATATTAATGTTATGAGGATGTTAATTAGAGTAAAAAGTAACAGTGAAAAGAAGGATTATTTTAATAGATCTTATGCATTAAAAATTTGTAACAAACTTCATAACTTCTTTGTAATTAATTTTTTTCTAAGTGCTCTGTTGATCTTTTCCCTTTTTGGAAACAATTCCTACAATGGTGATGAGTTTATTTCAAACAAAGCCAAGCACAGTTTGTTTTCATTGTATTAATGAAGCTGGAGTGAGTGGCGTTGAATTTTCAGATACTGTCTAAATGCAAAGTTAATATAAATAATTATACAGTGGTTTCTGTTTATTTGAAGTGGTAGGAGCCCATTCCATGTGGAAAAAGGAAAGTGCTGTTGCCATGGAAATGGACCAAAATTGCCATTAAATGATAAAGATCAGTGCTCTCCCCCAGTAACTCTTTCAGTACCACTGCCCTCCCTCAGCCACTGGAGAGGGTAAAACAATTCTGTACAGAAACCTTGGGTTAGTTAAAAGTGATTTACTAGGCAATTTACTGTCATCATTTAGTAAAATGTGCTTGTTTTTCATGTGCTTGTAGGAGCAGAAGCAAAATATTCCTTTTGCAAGCAGAGAGGTTTGTTTGTTAATCTCCATGAGAACCCCAATGGATGTGCCAATGCCTCTCTGTCAGCTTGGTAAGTCCTGAACCTTTGGGGTAGAGAGCAGCACTGCAGGGGGGTTGTTAATTCATTAATTATCCTGCTGAGTTAATGACGTAAGAGACCATCATGGTGTTGTGGAACCTCCCTGGAGTAATTCCCAGAGTAAGGATCTCTGGTGTTACCCCTGCCTGCTCCATTCTGTGCATAAACCATGAGCAGGGCTGGAGCCAGGCTGGAGAGCTGGGAATGCTCAACCTGGGGAAGGGAAAGCTGCAGGGAGAGCTCAGAGCCCCTGGCAGGGCCTGCAGGGGCTCCAGCAGAGCTGCAGAGGGACTGGGGACAAGGCCTGCAGGGACAGCACCCAGGGAATGGCTGCCAGTGCCAGAGGGCAGGGCTGGGTGGGATCTTGGCAGTGAGGAATTGTTCCCTGGCAGGGTGGGCAGGCCCTGGCACAGGGTGCCCAGAGCAGCTGGGGCTGCCCCTGCACCCCTGGCAGTGCCCAGGGCCAGGCTGGACACTGGGGACAGTGGGAGGTGTCCCTGCCATGGCAGGGTGGGGATGGATAACCTTTAGGATCACTGCCAACCCAAATTAGTATGGGATTCATGCCTGATTCCCCCATGCCTGAACTGGTGACTCTGGCCCCAGAGTGGGCTTTAGGTCCCTTCCAGGCCATTCCATCCCGTGGTTCTGCCTCCCTGCAAGCCCAGGAGCTCTCAGGTACATGTGAGGGTTTTTATTTTTTAATCTGAGTTTTTCCGGCACTCCTCAGTTTCTGGATCAGCAGGTGAAACCAGCTCAGTTTGGCTGAGATGTACTTGTTGTGAGAAGGGGATTTGTTAGGTTAGGATCCTTTAATTCTAAAAAGGGTAAAAAGGGTGAGATCATCATCCCAAAACCCCTGACTGGTTTGGGTTGGGAGGGACCTTAAATCCCACCCAGTGCCACCCCTGCCATGGCAGGGACACCTCCCCCTGCCCCAGCCCCAGTGTCCAGCCTGGCCTGGGACACTGCCAGGGTGGTAGACACTCAAAGATGCTGCAGAGGATTCCCCAGGCAGATTCCAGTCCATCCCTGTTTCCCCAGGCTCCACGCTCCCAGTTACTCGTTCTCAGATATTTGTCTTGGCCGTGTCTCCTTTGTAAGAGTGTAGCACAAATAGTTTTGCAACTGTTCAACTTCCTTTGCTAAACTTGTTTGTTGAAACAAAGTTCAGAGGCAGTTTGAGCTCAGAACTGAAAGGAATTTGGTTTGGATGCAGAAGAGGCATTGGAAAATTAAATAATGCTCACTGGAATGCAGCAGCAATTCAGCAGACACAATTGATTATGAATCTGAGCTTGTGTCCAGATAATAATAGTTAAAATATTGCTTGATTTATCCCCACTGGCCTTTTTTTTCCAAATGGGTGATTTCCTAGCTGGTAAGAAATCCATTGTTCTACATTTAGCTGCAGTTAAACCCGTGATTTGTGGATCTCCATACAGATTGTTTAAATTCTCTAATTCAAGGCCCAGATTTCTCTTTTCACAGTCATGCTGACTGTGGCACATCTTTTTATCATGACAGGTTGAGACAAAAGAGAGTTTTAGGGAAGATAAGGAAGGAACTGTCCAGATTTTCCCATGGAATTCATGTAAAACAGAAATGTGTTTGGAATTAAAGCAGTGACTGCTTTGGCCAACTGGGTGTGGGAGTCAGCATCTCCTGAGTCAGGCATGACCACAAAAATGCCTTAAAACAAGAACGGGAAGTTTCTTTTTATTGCACTCAAAGCAAAAGGGAGGCTGAAGGGTCTTGAGAAAAAAGAAAATTAGGGGGGTCAGGACAAAAACTTCAAGTGTTTGGAAGCACTGTGTTGAAAAGATGGGAATGATGAGAAGCTGGGTTGATCAAGGAAAAGAATCCTGGATGCAGTGAGAGCCAGGGTGAGTCACAGCCTCCTGGGGAGGTTTTACAGGAACATGGAGGAACCTCTGGAATGCAGGATTGCCCAGGGAAGCTGGGGCTGCCCCTGGGTCCCTGGCAGTGCCCAAGGCCAGGCTGGAGCAGCCTGGCACGGTGGGAGGAGTCCCTGCCATGGCAGGGGTGGCACTGGGTGCTCTTTAAGGTCCCTTCCAACCCAAACCCTGCTGGGGTCTATGAGGATCAGTCAAGCAACAAGGGAATATTTTCCCAGATCAGCCCTAAAATTCCTGGGGTGGCTTGAAAAGGTGTTTGAATAGAGTCAGAGTCCTCTGAGAGATGATTTGATGAGAACATCTTGGGTGGTTTTGCTGACCTCGAATCCTGAAGCTCACAGGGAGGGATCCAGGATGCAGCTCCTCCTTGGAGCCCCAGGTTCAGGGACACTTCTCCCAGGCTCTGGAGGAGGAGGGAAGGGTGGGAAACTCTAGGAAGGTGTGAAAGAAAGTAAGAGTTCCCCCGGGGAGTGCTGGGTATGAACCAATTGTTGCAAATGAGTCATTACAGTACAAGTCAGGTGCTGTGGATGGATACGCCAAAGCATTAATACAGAGTTTCACTTTCCAGTGTGCCTCACCTTTCTGTCTGCAGCTGTTTGCAGCCTGCCTGGTAAGAGTGTTACCATCTCTAAAATGCTTTTCCTAACACATTTCATAGCTTGCACATCCTCACCAATCATCATTTGGAACTTCATGCTCTTTGGAGAAAGAACTTAGAGAAATGTAATCCATGTGCACAGTGCTTTGCACTGCTGTGTCTGCTGTGCTGAGCTCTCCCCTGTGGCTGCTTTTTGGGGCAAATCCTGAGCTGCTCTAAATGGGTTTGTTTATTAATTAGAATGGTTGCAAAGCTCAGAGTTTTTTGTTGGGGTTTTATTTTGTTATTTTTTCCTTTCTAGAGAGAAAGGGGCTTCCTTACAACCTCCAGATGGACTCCCACAATTTCCAGCACATTTTGTCCTGGCAGGCAGAACATGACCCAGCTGTGCCAGCATCCTACAACGTGCTCTACAAAGACTACAGGCAAGTGACACAAAATAAGGCACAAATTCTGCTTTTAATGGTTATTGACCCAAAGAGGTGGGAGGTTTGCAATGCCCATCCCTGCAGGTGTCCCCTGGAGGTGGCACTGAGTGCTCTGGGCTGGGGACAAAGTGCCCATGGGGCACAGCTGGCACTGCATGGGCTGGCAGGGCTTTGCCAGCACCAGGGATTCTCTGAAAATAGTAAGGCTGAGGTTTTCTCTGTTTTTCTTGGTTTTTTTCTTAGTTTTTCTGATTTTTTTTCCCCTTGAGATGCTCTCCTCACACTGCCATGCCTTCTCACATCAGAGGGGTGAGACTCTTGCTCTTTCCTGCAGGAGCCAGGACTGGATGAGTGCTCAGCAGTGTTCAGGCATTGCCCAGCTCTCCTGTGAGCTGACAGAGGAGTTCAAGGCCATATATACTGAGTATTCTGTATTTGTTCAGAGCATTGGAGGAGCTCAGCTGCTCAATTCTTCTCTGCTGCGTTTTGTGCCATTCGCTGAGAGTAAGTTCTGTCTCTGCATTTCTTTTTGTAGTTTTCATTAACAGCTGATCCTGAATTGTGTTCTGTTACCTTTGCTGTAAGACTCCACATTGACTGTGTGGGTGGCTATTTGTATGTAGTATTTCATTTATGTGTAGTCCTGATTTGTAGTTCTGATAAAGGAATGAGGCTCTGGTTTTGAAATAAATACATTATAATTATAAAGAAAATACAGTTGTGCATTGACAAACACCAAGTAAAAATCTCTTGACTGTGTAAGCTACATAACTGAAAGAGCAACATTGTGTTTGTGTGTTCAGATAGTGAACGTTGAGTTAAAAAGTGCCAGGTCTGCATAAGGTGTAGGGAAGAGATTGATGCACAAACAATCCATCTGCCCTTGTCTTTATTGCCAGAGATGGCTTCACCCTTGGCTCTGCTGAAAATGAAGTTTTGAGCTGTCAGAGCTAAGAGATGTTGAGCAGCAGCTGGAGAGCTGTGGAGGGTGAAGTGATGGTGTTTGCTCTGAGCTCAGCAGAGGCAGCTGCTGTGTCCCCTTGCAGGGTCAGCAATGAGGGAACACGGAGGGAATGGGGAGAATGGGACAAGGAGAACTGAAGGAGAACATCCTGAGGAGGAGCCCTGCAGTCCCTGCAGTTGGTTTCATAAAAAGGGCAGGACAAGGCGGAATGGGTTTTAGCTGAAGGAGAGCAGGGTTACATGGATATTGGGAATGAGGAATTGTTCCCTGGCAGGGTGAGCAGGGGCTGGGATGGAATTCCCAGGGCAGCTGGGGCTGCCCCTGCACCCCTGGCAGTGCCCAAGGCCAGGCTGGACACTGGGGACAGTGGGAGGTGTCCCTGCCATGGCAGGGGTGGCACTGGGTGGGCTCTGAGGTTCTTCCCAACCCAAACCATTCCAGGATTCTGTTCTGTACTTTAACCTCAGCTTTAGTCTCATGTAGATACAAAGATCACATTTCTGTGAAGCTGGAGTAAAGCCTCTATTCCCTTTCTGCCTCTTCCTTCCACTCCTTTTCCTTTGAAGTCTGGCCCTGTGGGAAATGATGGTTTGGCTGTGGAGGTTAAATGTTGCAAGGCCTTGTGGATTTACAGCAGTGACCTCTCCTGGAGTGTGCTGAGCCAGCCCCGTGTGCATCACAGAAATGGAATTGTCCTGGATAAATTAGAACTGTATTTTTCCATCATTTTTTCCTCTCTCTTGTTTTCCAACAGCAATTCTGGGACCACCAGAAGTGAATGTCACTTCCTGTCCAAACTGCCTCAATGTCACCATAAAGCTGCCAGCCACTCACTTCAGACAGAATGGGAAGCTGCAGTCTTTAATTGATATCTACCAAGAGCTGGATTATGATATCACCCTGAAGTCACAGGATGGAGAGCACAAGGTAGGGAAATTTGGGAATAGTTCTGCTTTAGAGGAGGGACATAGAGGGCATGAAATGGCTCTGATGGTTAACAGGCTCCCAAAACCAAATATGTGGATGGAAGCAAAAGAAAACATAGAAATAGATTTCTTAGAAGAAAAGAGAGAGCATGGCCAGCAGAATCTGAGCTTCCTTTCCCTGCAGGGGGCAGGTCAGGGGGAGGGAGCAGGGGCTCCTGCAGCCAATCACTGACTTCAAACCATTGCTTTTCATGGCAGAGGTCGCGGCAGAGAACCACTGAAGAGGTGTTCAGTGTTGTCATTGAGGAGTTGTATCCCAGCAGGAATTACTGCCTGTCCGTGGGAGTCACTGCATCCCTGAACAAGAATTCTGTCCCCTCCCCCTGGAAATGTGTCACTGCAGACTCAGAGGCTCAGCAAGGTGATGGGGCTGTGGGCAGGGTGCTGGGCTGGGTGTGCTCTGTGTTCTTTGGTGCAGGGACATTTACAGTTCAGTCCTGAAAACAAATGATCACAGAATCCCAGAATGTCCTGAGCTGCAGGGACCCCCAGGGATCCCCCAGTGCCAGCCCTGCCCTGCCCAGAGCCCACCAAGCCCAGCCTGGGTATCCCAAAGGCTCCTGGAGCTGTGGCAGCCTCGGGGCCGTGCCCATTCCCTGGGCAGCCTGGGCAGTGCCAGCACCCTCTGGGCAAGAATCTGTCCCTAAAACCCAACCTAAACCCCTCCTGGCCCAGGCTCTCCCTGGGTGCTGTCTCTCAGGGCCTCACTGGCAGAGAGAAACATCCCAAGAGAGAACCATTGTGGGTATTTAGGAGTGAAATATAAACCCTCAGCACTCAGAGGGAACAAATCTCTTGGCAGTCCCCTGAGCCATACAGATCTCCACTAGCTCTGCAGAAAGATGGAGTCACTTCTTTTGTAACTCCTGAAGCTAATTTGGGATTTGGTCTTGTTCTGACTTTAACTTTCACAGATCCCTTGTAACCAAAATTATTGGGGATTCCTGCTAGCTGTTGTGACTGACAGATCTGGAATGTGGTGGTGGGACACTTCCTCCATGTGTGTTTATTTGATTTTTTTTCACTCCAGGGTACCGTGAAGCTACAGTGGCAGGTGCTGTCTGTGTTGCACTGATCATTGCTGCAGTCCTGAAGTGTGTGCATGCAGCAGGTTTCATTTTCCCAAAGTTCTCCCTTCCTCAGACCCTGGTATGTAACAACTCTCAGAGCTGCCCTCTCTGGCTGGCAGCAGGAGGTTTAACAGCTGGAATTTCCAGTCCTGTGCTTTAGGTACAAGTTCTGTAACAGCACAGTGTGTTTGCATTTGTAGTTTACCTCAGTCCAAGATGCTCTCTAGGCTGTTAAGCTTTGTCTGATCTTCAGAACAAGTGTTCAAAACCACTTCTTGCTATTTGTGTGACAAGTTACTAACAGAGAGGATCATCCCACCCCTGCTCAGGGGGGAACATCCAGGAATAGTCCACCCAGTTCTGGTCCCCACAGGGCACAAAAGCTGTGGCCAGAGCAGGGCCAAGGGGGAAGCAGAGGGCTGGAGAAACTGCCCTGTGAGGAGAGCCTGGAGGACTTGTTCCACTGTTTCATAATAATAATAATAATAAAATAATCTTTCTTGGACTTTTTCTGTGATCAAGCACAGAGGGAGCCACTCCAGAGCCAGCTAGTTTATTTCCATAGATTGAATTTAAATGGATAATTTCATTCACAAATAATTGTGCCATTAAATTTCAGTCACAAATAACAAGATTTCTTGTTTCTATCTTTTATCTTTTTTACTTGTTCTTTTTTTTTAGAGTCTCTGATTTCTTTTACATTTAATTCTGTAGGGCTTTTCAGCACAAATATTTTCCATTTTCTACAAACATACCCAGAGCAGATGGGTGTCACTTTTTTCTAAGACTTCTTCCACGTGTTTCTGTCCTTTGCTTATCATGTCCTTGTCATCACTCACATCCCAACAATTGCTGAACACATTACTAAGGAATATCTAAGCTTTATTTATTTTTTATTGTCAACTTGATAAATGCTTCAAATATTGAATAATCCTCTGAAGTGCAGGGGGAATACAGGGCTTGGGATGTTAAAATTGTGAAAATTCTTCAAAAGATAATTTTTCAAGGATGTTAAAATTGCTCAGCTGTGATAGAGGTGACTGCAAGAGCTGGGAGAGTGACAAGACTCAACTCACCCTGGCAGGGTGGGCAGGCCCTGGCACAGGGTGCCCAGAGCAGCTGGGGCTGCCCCTGCATCCCTGGCAGTGCCCAAGGCCAGGCTGGACACTGGGCACAGTGGCAGGTGTCCCTGCCATGGCGGGGGATTGGACTGTGATGATTTTTTAAGATCCCTTCTCACTCAAACCTTTCAGGGGTTCTGTGATGCTCAGGAATGAAAAAGAAGGAACAATTGTATTTGTCCTGGTTTAGGGCAAATTTGGGAGATAAAAGCATCATACAGTCAGCCTAGGATACCTACATACCCTGAACTCTGCAGAAAAAGCCCAAACTGTGGCACAGAAGGAATCATTTGTTTGACAGCCTCATTGCTGGAGCTTATTTGGAGTTTTTTTCATGGTGTCGTGTGCATATGTGCAAAAGTGGCTGATTATTTAAATCCTTTTACTCTCCAGGCATTCATCAGGAAGTTGGCCTACTCCCCGTGGGTGTCCGTGTCAGAAACAGTGGAACTGAGCTCAGTGGAGATCATCCTCAGAGAGGTGAAGAGCAAGGCCAGGGGCTGCACAGGCAGTGCCAGTGACGACAGTGACAGTGACAGCAGTGACAGTGACAGCAGTGCCCCGTGTGACCACGACTACACCAGGCGGGGCAGGCTGGGCAGGGGCAGTGTCCCCCGGGGCTGTGACACCCCCGTTAGCCCAGAGCGGTACTCAGTGAGCAGCACCTGTGAGCCCAGCAGCCCCCAGGCTGGGCACGCGCCAGCTGCTGAGCCCCAGGAGCCCCAGGGCCACCCTGCAGGGGACAGGGACACGGGGAGCGAGCTGCTGAGCCCTCTGTGTGGGGACGGCCCTGAGCCCCCGGGGGACAGTGGGTGCTTCACCATCAGCCTGAACACGGTGCTGCTGGGCACCCTGGAGCAGGATGGGCACGGCCCTGCAGCTGCTGCCCCAGCCCAGGAGGATGCAGGGGACTGGCCCTGTGCTCACGGTGGGCAGGCAAAGCTGCTGCAGGACACGGCAAGTGGGCAGGGAGCACCTTGTGCTAATGACTTCCACGAGTGGCAAAACTCCTCCTCTTCCTCTGAGGAAAGCGACTCTTCGGACTCAGACACAGAGCAAGTTACGGGCTACATGAGGAGATGAAGAAGGGAGAGCTGCTTTTACTTTATAACGTAGGAATCAGTGTTGTCCAACTCTTATTTCTGGACTGAACACACAGATCTTTCTTTTTCATTAACATCCTGTGGTGTGGGCTCCTGCAGAAAGAGCTGGGGGTGTTTGTCTGGAGAAGGATCCAGAGAGACCTTAGAGCTCCTTCTGTGCCCGAAGGGGCTCCAAAGGAGGGGCTTTGGACAACGGATTGAGGGACGGGACAAGAGGGAATGGCTTCAAACTGACAGAGGGCAATTTTGGATTAGAAATTGTTCCCTGTGAGGGTGGGGACAGACAATTTCCAAGGCCTGGAGAGACAGGAGCCAAGGAATGGCTCCCAGTGCCAGAGGGCAGGGCTGGGTGGGACATTGGCAATGAGGAATTGTTCCCTGGCAGGGTGGGCAGGCCCTGGCACAGGGTGCCCAGAGCAGCTGGGGCTGCCCCTGCATCCCTGGCAGTGCCCAAGGCCAGGCTGGACACTGGGGTTGGAGCAGCCTGGGACAGTGGGAGGTTGGTCTCCCAACCAGACCACTTTTACAATTTTTTTATTCTTTATCTCTGTCACTGGATTTTTGTGAAACCTGTTCTGCTGGCTATATACTGTATTTGTGCAGAGAGCACTGATCAAATGGAAAAATGGGGGCAGAGACAGGAACGCTCAGCTGACAAAAGAGTGGATCGAGGCATTAATACACTCTTGAATTTATTTTTGTATAATTTTGTACAATTACTGATTCATATTAAAATATTTTTATGACATTTAAAATCCAAATGAGAAATTTAAAATTGGTGTGAACAGCCCTGCTGTGTGAGGGAAAGAGACCCGGTCTGTGAGGGGGAGCCCTCAGGCCCGGGGCCGCCGCCATGCCCAGTGCCCGCTCCGCCCTGTGGGGAAGTGGAAGGGTTCGGGGTGCCGGGGCTCCCGGTGCCCACCCTGCCCTGTGGGGAAGCGGAAGGGTTCGCGGTGCCAGGGCTCCCGGTACCCGCCCCATGGGGAAGTGGAAGGTTCGGGGTGCCGGGGCTCCTGGCGTTCCCGGTGCCCGCCCTGTGGGAAAGCGGAAGGTTCGGGGTGCCCGCCCTGCCCTGTGGGGAAGCGGAAGGTTCGCGGTGCCAAGGCTCCCAGTGGCCGCCCTGTGGGGAAGCGGAAGGTTCGGGGTGCCGGGGCTCCCGGTGTTCCCCGTGCCCGCCCTGCCCTGTGGGGAAGCGGAAGGTTCGGGGTGCCGGGGCGGCCCCGTTCCCGCTGCCATGGCGCGGCCGCCCCGCCGCGGCTGAGGGAGCCGCCATGGCCGCCGCGCTGCGGGCCGCGCTCTGCAGCGGGTTCCTGCTCGTCGGTGAGTCCGCCGGGGAGGGACGGAGGGACGGAGCGAGCTCCCGCTGCCGCCTGGCCGCGGGCACGGCGGGCGGCGGTGCCCTCATGGGCAGCGGCAGCGAGGGGCGCCTGAGGCGGCGGTGCCTCGCGCTGCCCCGAGCCCGGCGCGGCTCCGCGGGGGCTGTGAGGGACCGAGCGGCCCCGGGAGTGCCCTGTGGGGACAGCGGGGACACGGGACCAGCCTGGCCGGCCACCGCGGGCCTTATCGGCTCTGTGCTGGGAAACGAGGCCGGTCGTACCGGGAGTGGGACGCTGCAAATCCCGGCGAAACCGCGGCCCGAGAGCCCCGTGTCACTGTCTGCAGAGGGGACAGCCGGGGAACAGGGACAGGAGCAGAGGGAGCGGCCTCCGGCTGGGCCAGGGCAGGCTCAGCTGGGACAGCAGCAGCAATTTGCCCATGGAAAGGGAGCTCAGGCCTTGGCAGGGGCTGCCCAGGGAGCTTTGCAGTGCCCATCCCTGCAGGTGTGCCCTGGAGGTGGCACTGAGTGCTCTGGGCTGGGCACAAGGTGGGCACAGCCGGCACTGCATGGGCTGACAGGGCTGTACACAGACCTGAAAACCCAGAAATATTTCCTGATCTCTTTGGATCCACAGTGCCCAGTGTAGCAATTTACCTGGAGGCTGCTCAGGCAGGCAGCACTGTGAGGGAAGGGAGCCTGGCAAGGAAATGGGATTTTCCCTGGGAATTTGCATGCCTGCCTCAGACCTCATCCTCAGAGCAGGGGCAGTGCCCCAAGAGAAATGAGAGGGACTTTGGACGAGGAATGGAATGCCAGGATAATAAATGGGTGTGGCTGCCTCTGCCATGGGGCAGGGCTGGATGGGATCTTGGCAGTGAGGAATTGTTCCCTGGCAGGGTGGGCAGGCCCTGGCACAGGGTGCCCAGAGCAGCTGGGGCTGCCCTGCATCCCTGGCAGTGCCCAAGGCCAGCTGGACACTGGGGCTGGAGCAGCCTGGGACAGTGGGAGGTGTCCCTGCCACGCCAGGGGTGGCACTGGGTGGCTTTAAGGTCCCTCCCAGCCCAAGCCAGTGTGTGATTTGAACTTCTGTATTTGTGATGTGCACTGTGAATTATTTATTTATTTATTTATTTATTTATTTATTTATTTATTTATTTATTTGTGCAGGGGTAACACTATAGGACCAGAGTCTGAAACCGGTTTTGTTTAAGCCAGGTTCAAACTCTTGCCTGCCAGAGGGGGTGACTGACACAGGAATTTCATTCGTTTGTGCAGCAGCTGGGGACACAGCTCAGGGGTGATTGTGGGCTACTGGGGTCACACAGGGTGACCTTGAAGGTCTCTTCCAGCCGTGATGATTCTGTGAAGCACAGACATGGAAAATGTGTTATTTATCTTAGAGTCTCTCGCCAGATGTGACACCTGTGACATTAAACACTGCTCTGTTCTGGCAGGGTTTGTTTGCGTTGCTCATTTGTGGTGCAGTAATGGGCTGGAATCTTTGCTATTTTGGTCTCAACACCTACAATTATGTAAGAATAATTAAGTCATAACAGTTATGGGCTTTTCATTGATATTTACACTAGTTTAGGGTTTCTTTGATTCCATTCCAAGAAAGGAGAACAATTGCGGTTTTATCACTTGTGAATAATGCTGGTTAGTGATACTTAATTACATTTAATTATATGTAATAGCTCTCTTACCTTCAGAGGTGCTGAAGTTTATCAATCCCCACGCCCTTGTTGTTCCCACAGTGCTGCTGGAGCACTGCTTAGAAAAACTGGGGTTTGACAATCTCAGGAGAGTTCATGCCCCGAGTGCTGGGCAGCACCAGCTCAGTCATGCCCCAGAAATGTTGGTGTCACAAGCACTTACTGGAAGTCAGTGGAGCCAGTAATTTGCTTTGTTGCATAAGGAGGCAGGAGAGGCATCAGGATTTAAATTTAATTTATTTGGGCTCTGTTTTTGAATAAGCACCTAAGGCAAAGCAGAGGCTGCATTTAGATTTTGGATGAGTGACAAGTGCTGGAGCAAACACTGAAATGTTGGTTCTGATTCCTCCCACAGTTTCTGCAATGGTCCCAGAGCCCCAGAACGTGAGAATTTCTTCAGTCAATCTTCACAGCACCTTGCAGTGGGATGCACCAAGGTTCCCCAGAGAAAACCTCACCTACACTGTGCAGTCCAAGAGGTGAGGCTGGGCTGGGCTGGCTTTCACTCACACCCTGCAGCTCTGTGTGCTTGGGATCTGTGTCCTCTGCAGAGCACACTCTGTGCCTTTGTTTCAGGGACTTGGCTGTCCCAGGAGCTGTCCCTTCATTTCAGCTTGTGAGAGGCTTCTCTGCTGAGCTGGAGGACGGGGCAGAGGCATTTCCTGGGCATTCACACCCAGGGCAGCCTTGTCCTGTTTGGTTTGGAGCCACAAACACATTTTAACCCTGGCTGTTATTGGCTTTGTGTGTGGTTCTTCTCTTCTGTGACTGAAGGGACCTGGTTGTGCTGAGTGTTTGCTTTTCCCTGATCTCCCATCCCATCCCATCCCATCCCATCCCATCCCATCCCATCCCATCCCATCCCATCCCATCCCAGGGACACCTCCCACTGTCCCCAGTGTCCAGCCTGGCCTTGGGCACTGCCAGGGGTGCAGGGGCAGCCCCAGCTGCTCTGGGCACCCTGTGCCAGGGCCTGCCCACCCTGCCAGGGAACAATTCCTCATGGCCAAGATCCCACCCAGCCCTGCCCTCTGGCACTGGCAGCCATTCCCTGTGTCCTGAACTCTCTGCCCATATACAAATCTCCCTTTTCTTTAGAAGACCCTCCAGGCACTGGCAGGAGCTCTAAGTCTTGCCCAGAGCCTTCTCTTCATGCTTAGTCAAGAGGTATTTCTGGGTTCTGTAGCCTTGATCAGTACATTTCTGGGCAGGCTTTTGGTGCAAAGCAGAAAGGATAAAATATATTAAATATAATCTATTAAAATCCTGTATTGATCAAGGCCAGGTTGGACTCTGGGGCTGGGAGCAGCCTGGGGCAGTGGGAGGTGTCCCTGCCATGGCAGGGGTGGCACTGGGTGGCATTTAGGGTCCCTCTAACCCACGCCCTCTGTGGTTGTGTTCCACAAGCAGCTCCTGGTCCCTTCCCAGCCCTGTTTTCCCTGGCTTCTCCTCGTGTGCCCATCCTGGGGCCAGCTCTGAGAGAGTCCCAGTGGGACAGCAGTGCCCTGCCCTGGCACGGCCTGAGTGATTGCTGGTGCTCTGACCTCTGCCTGCTGAGAGCAGCCTTGGGACCCTGCCAGGAAAGGGGCATTTCTTGCAAAGTTAGAATTTTAATCCTTAAATTTATAATTTAATCATTAAGTTTATCATTAGGTTTATAATGGATTTATAGATTTATAGATGGGTGTAAAATCCCTAATGCGAGTATTACACACACGGGATTTTTGTGTCCACGAGCGCCAAGCGCTTGCATTAAGAGCTCTGCTGCCTTAAAGCCGTTTAGGCAGTTGTAACTGCCCATCTCTTACGCGCTGCTTCTGTTCCCTGCAGCATCTACTACCCTGGGGACAGCTTTGAGACGCTGGGGACGGGGCTGAGGCTGCCGCGCTGCGACGTGTCCTCGCTGTCCCCCTACGGCAGCTACGCGCTGCGGCTGCGCGCCGAGGCCGGAGAGCTGCGCTCCCCCTGGGTCACCCTCCCCTTCCAGCCCATGGATGACAGTGAGCTTCCCTGTTCTTCCCGAAAACACTGCCTGCTCTGGGAGGGAGGGTGACGAGTGTTTTGTCATTTAATATCGTTGTGCCAGGGCTTGGCTGCCGTTTTGTCCCTCTGTGAAGGTCAGGATTGAAGGCACTCAAGGTGGTGTTTCAGGCTTAGGTGTTTGCTTTTACTTATCTGTGTTACAGTCTCACAGCAGTGAGTTCTGCAGTATTTCACTGACAAGGTACAAAACGGCTCACTGTCTTTCTCTACAAAGTCTTTTAAGGCTAAACTACCCAATTAAGAAATGACACCTCAATTATTTTCACTTTTAACCCAATACCCAACCACCCTTGCCCACAATGGGGACTTTTTTGTCCAATGACACAAAACCACCCAAACCCATGAAGAAGGTGAAGGAGAAGGAGCAGCCTCACCCTAAAACCTCCATCTTGTTCTCTCTATATTTTTTACATTCTAAACCCTTCAACTCTGAGTTTCCCACCCTGTGATATCACACACTTCTATCCAAACTCCACCCCCACAATCCCAGCTCTGTCATTCCATTCTGGAAGCTTCTCCAGGGCCTCAGGTCAGTGCAGTGTTCTCTGGGGGTCAGTGCCTGGCAGCACAGAAAGTCTGGAATTCTCAGTAACCAGGGTTCCAGCAACATTGAATTATAAAATCTTATTTGTAACACTGGCAGAAAGCAGAGCAGGTTCACTGTCAATAATATTGATCACCTCTGTGGAGGAGATTTTCAAACAAAGCATCATTTTCTTTTAAAATAAAGAACATTTCTACTTTCTATTTATCATTAATAACATTTTATCATTAATTACATAATTAAATACATTTAATTACATAATCCATAAAATCTTAGTTGTAACACACAGAAAGCACAGTAGGTCCACTGCCATTGATCACTTCTTTGGAGGAGATTTTCAAACAAAGCATCATTTTATTTTAAAATAAGGAACATTTCTATTTTCCAGACAGGGAGAAGTTGTCTTCAAGGAGCCAGACTTCCTGTATATCTAAATTAATTCAGTTACTTCCTTATTCATCGCTTTGCCAGACAAAAAGTTTAATTTCTATTTTTTCTTACTTCAAAAAAAAAACCCCCATCTCACACAGAAAGGTGAATTTTCAGCCAAGGAATCTTGATTGCACGAGGCATAAATAATTAAAATGTTTTCATTTTTCAAGCTGATCATGATCCCACAAAACCCACAAAAGCCCCAATAAATCACTTTTCTAGAGGGTCTGCCTAGGACAGACAGATGTTGTGGCAGTTTGGCCAGAAGGAGAAATGAGTGATAGCCATGGAAATGGTCCTTCCTCTCCTGGAGTCACCACAGCTGGCAAAAGGGAACTGAGTTCATTTACAGGGTGTGGGAATGGGGCCTGCATTGGTACCTGGTTTAGCTGCAAAAACAAAATCAATTTCCACGGCAGTTCTGGGAGGAAGGCATTCATTAATGCCTGACCCGGGAAAAAGAAATTACTTCCTTCTAATGCATGATTTAAAGGTGACTTTTGGGCTGTGTGAGAATGCCCAGGTGAATGTCCAGCTGAAGCTGAATTCTCTCTTCTCTTCTCTTCTCTTCTCTTCTCTTCTCTTCTCTTCTCTTCTCTTCTCTTCTCTTCTCTTCTCTTCTCTTCTCTTCTCTTCTCTTCTCTTCTCTTCTCTTCTCTTCTCTTCTCTTCTCTTCTCTTCTCTTCTCTTCTCTTCCCTTCCCTTCCCTTCCCTTCCCTTCCCTTCCCTTCCCTTCCCTTCCCTTCCCTTCCCTTCCCTTCCCTTCCCTTCCCTTCCCTTCCCTTCCCTTCCCTTCCCTTCCCTTCCCTTCCCTTCCCTTCCCTTCCCTTCCCTTCCCTTCCCTTCCCTTCCCTTCCCTTCCTCTCCTCCCGCAGCGTCCATCGGTGCCCCCGCGGTGCGGCTGCGCTCGGAGCAGGGGGCGCTGCACGTGGATCTCTCGGGCCCCTTCGCGGAGCACGGCCAGGACCGGTGGCCGCTGCGGCTCTACTACGGCTCCTGGAGCTACCGGATCCTCTACTGGAGGAAGGGCAGCAGGGACGCAGAGCCCGCCTCTGCTTCCCGGGTACGGTGACTTCCTGAGCTGCAGCTGTGCTTTTCCTGGAAAACACCATCCTGGGAATGTCCTGGGAGCTCCTGGAGGCTCTGGCACGGGTTACAGGCTGGGAGAGCTGGGGGGGCTCACCTGGAGAGGAGAAGCTGCAGGGAGAGCTCAGAGCCCCTGGCAGGGCCTGCAGGGGCTCCAGCAGAGCTGCAGAGGGACTGGGGACAAGGCCTGCAGGGACAGCACCCAGGGAATGGCTGCCAGTGCCAGAGGGCAGGGCTGGGTGGGACTTTGGCAATGAGGAATTGTTCCCTGGTGGGCAGGCCCTGGCAGCTGGGGCTGCCCCTGCATCCCTGGCAGTGCCCAAGGCCAGGCTGGACACTGGGGACAGTGGGAGGTGTCCCTGCCATGGCAGGGGTGGGATTTAGAGTCCCTCCATCCCAACCCATTCTGGATTCTGTGATTCTAGGAGTAAAAATGGATCTCTCCTAATTACAGTTAATCAAGGCTATTTACTACACCTGGGGCTCAGAGTAAATGCAGGAGCTGTGTAGTTACACTGCAGCATGGACAGAACTTTCTCTTTCCATAATTATCAATAACTCTGTGTTTTTTCCCTCTCAGTGGGACTTTGGGTTTTTACCCCCAAAGATATCTAAAATGGGTAAGGCTTTCACTCCCTGTGGCCCCTGCAGCTCTGCAGTTTGTATCCACTGCAGTTCCCTCTCTCCCTGTCAGGGCCAGCCTCTTCCACAGGCACTTCTGCTCCTCCAAACACAGTGCATGGAGAAAGATCATTAATAATGTATTAATTAGAGCATTTTGGCCTCAGTTCCGGCAGACAGGGAGCCTCTGACCAGCAGCTCCAGTCCCAGCTAATGAGTGCTTTGTCCATCAGTGCAGTTTTCTAGAATGGAGCCCAGCAGGTGTAATCTGATTTGTATCTGTTGCCTGCTCAGTGCTTTGCCATTCAGTTCCAGAAATCAGGGCCCTTTTTCCCACCGTGGTTTCCACTCACAGGCTCCTGAGGGATGAGGTGTTCCTGGCCCTGGGGTGCACTCAGTGCATTCACCAGAGCAGCAGGGCTGCACCTGCAGGCTGTGCCTGCAGCACTTGCAGGTGCAATCTGGAACATTCCCCAGGGACCCCAGAGGCAGCAGGCAGGGCCTGGGAGCTCCAGGATTGAAACCTGCCTGGGGAATCTCCTATTGCTGCTGAGGGATGCTCTGCAGTTACAGGGACAGAACTGAACCTGAACAGCAAATTCATCTCCTCAGCCACCTCACAGCTCCCAGATTTTTTTTTTTTTTTTTTTTTTTTTTGGTTTTGCCTAGATGACAGCTCACAGAATCACAGAGTTGGGAAGGTTGGA
Source organism: Ammospiza caudacuta (assembly GCF_027887145.1). Classification (NCBI taxonomy): domain Eukaryota; kingdom Metazoa; phylum Chordata; class Aves; order Passeriformes; family Passerellidae; genus Ammospiza; species Ammospiza caudacuta. The sequence continues at coordinate 121,261,090 of NC_080594.1, read as the reverse complement.
AGAGCCCTCAGTTCCAGCCATTAACCCAGCAGCCTGTGTTCACCACTACCCCATGTCCCCAAGTGCCACATTTACACATTTTTAACACTTCCAGGGGTGGGGGCAGCCCCATTTCTCTGGGCAGCCTATCCCAGGGCTCGACAGCTTTTCCAGTGAAGGAGTTTTTCCTGTCCCTAAACTAAAACTCCCCTGAAGTTTTAAAAATGTTTTAAAATGTTTCTTAATCTGAAACTCCCCTGGCACAGCCTGAGGCCTTTTCCTCTTGTGCTGTTGTCCATCCCACTTGCTCCCTCTGCGGCTGGATGGTGTTTGTGTGTAGCTGTGCTCCAAGCTGATCCCATTGGGTTGGGTGACAGTTTCTGGCTGCCACCAGATCTCATTTTTCATCCCTCATTAGCCTGAAACTTCGTTAGTGCTGCTGCAAACAGCCCAGAGGGCAGTGGTGTGGATGGCTGTACAGTAAGTAATTGTAATTGTAATTGTAATTGTAATTGTAATTGTAATTCAGTCCGGTTGGAATTTAATTGTAATTGCAGTTCTGTGGTTCCTTAGCTGATCCCACAGCTGAGTCACTGATGTCCCACAGTTGCCTTTGCCGTGTGTGTGTTTGCAGGCAGCTCAGGTGGACACCAGGCACAGCTCAGAGGTGCTGGCCCAGCTGGAGCCATGGACGGTGTACTGCGTGCGAGTGCAGGCGCTGATCCCCGAGTGGAACAAGACAGGGCAGCTGAGCAGGGAGCTCTGTGAGCAGACAACCCACAATGGTAACCTGGGACCCTGGGATCGCCTGGGATGGCTGGGAGGGACCTCACAGCCTGGCAGTGCCACCCCTGCCATGGCAGGGACGCTGCCGCTGTCCCAGGCTGCTCCAACCTGGCCTGGGACACTGCCAGGGTTGGGACATTCCATGGAGAAAGTGATAATTTAAAAATAATCACTCAGCAGTGAATAATGACAGTTTTAATTGTTTTTTTCCTTGTCTCTGGCAGGTGTAACCCCTGTGTGGATCATTGTGACTGTTCTGGTGGGGTCCATGCTGGTCGTGGGCACAGCTGTCACCGTTTGTTTCTTCTCCAGTTTTTATCTGTACAGACTGATCAAACATGTTTTCTGCCCTTCCTACATTTTCCCAGAACACTTGAAAGAGGTTTGTTTCCTGCCTAACATGGGAAAATCAGCCCTTTCCAGCAGAGCCACTTGTTTTTTCAAGGCTCTCAGTGCCAAAACATTTGGAGCTTCTTTTATTTTGCCTCCTTTCCCTGGCACCTGATGGTCAGTGGTCTGTAATTTGAAATCACCAGCTTTTTATGGCTCAGAAACAGGATGGGTTTGTTGATTTTGAAGTGAGAGAGTACCAGGTGTCAACTTCAGTTCCTCATTTGGCCAATGAGCAACAGAAATCTCTGTCTCTCCTGCCTCCTTTCAGACTTAAACCAGCTCCTTTTTTCTCCTGCAGCAAAGTCCTGTCAGGAGTGTAATCATGAGTTTTAACTCCAGGAAAGTGTCTGAGGAAGGAACCTGGGCTGGATCAGCCCAGATTTTTGTACCTGCAGTGGCCAGCACTGCTGACAGCAGCTGGTTTCTCATTCCAGATTCGGTTCAGGATTGTTTCAGTGAGGGCACTGGGGTGAGCAGAGGGATGGAGCAGCTCTGAGGAAAGGCTGGGAGAGCTGGGATTGCCCAGCCTGGGGAAGGAAAGGCTCTGGGGTGGCCTCATGGTGGCCTTGCAGGGCCTGAAGGGCTCCAGGAGAGCTGCAGAGGGACTGGAGGGACAGGACACAGGGAATGGCTCCCAGTGCCAGAGGAGAGGGTTCTTGCCAAATCTCTCTTCCCCTACAGCCCAGTTACCATTTGGTGTTTGTTCCCAACCAAAACTTTGATTTTCCCAAGTTTCTGTCCCAAAAAGACTCCGAGCCCTGGGGTTATTCTTGAGAGGCACTTCCATCTTGCTCCCAGGCCTGGAACAGATTTTAGGGAGGATGTGACGCTCTTGGCCCTGTGGGACTTGTAAGGCCTGGGAAAGCCACTTGGTGTGTGCAAAACAGTCCCAATGTTTGTTGTTTAATAGCCCCAGTGTTGTTTAATAGCCCCAGTGTTTGTGAGCAAACAGGATGGGGCAGGGCAGACACCTAATGCTCATTTCCTCTTTGTTTCCCAGTTTCTGAGCAAACCCCCCGGTGCTCCCCAGCCTCTCCCTCCCCGAGAAGAGCTCCTGGTTTGTGACAAGCTGACAGTGGTGGCAGAGCACCCCCAAACCCTCCCTGAAGGGGCTGGGGACAGGGACAGCAGGACAGCAGAGCTCCCTCAGGACTCTGCTCAAGGACACTGACTCAGGAGTGGGAGCAGCCTCAGGAAAAGCCCCAATATCCTCCTCATTCTTCCCTTGCACTTTTGGGTTTGTCTCATTGCTGTTTTCCAACAGGGAAACCCCACAGACAAACACGGGGTCACAGACTTTTGACAGAATCATTTTATTTTTTGAAGTACAAGAAACTTGTCACTAAATGAGGAATTAAATCATCTATAACTTTTGCTACTGCTGGTTGTGGCTCCCTGAGCAGCTGTAGCAATTCTGGCACTGATTATGACACTAAAAAGGAAATGTCATATTTATATATAATGCTAATTAATTTAACTTTCATGAACTATTTATTACAAAAACTAATCAAAATGTTTATAAAAGAAAATACTATTTTGTAAGGAAAGACCTGGTTTATTTTTAAGAAAAGATCTGTTTATTTTTTTCTAATGAGAAATGATGTTTTTAAGGATATCCCCACTGGCATCATTTTTCTATGGAATTTATTCTTCCCTGGTGCAAAGTTGTGAAGTTTTTAGGGTGGGATGAACTGATGTCTGTGGGAAACTTGGCAGCTGAAGTGGGAATTAAATGAGGTTCATTTTAATTATCTGCTGATGTGTATTCTTAATTTGAAAAATCCGGGGAGCTGTGAGTCCCTGCTCCCAACCCAGCCTCAGCTGCACAGGTGGGTGAGGGCTGGACCCAGCACTGGGGCAGGGAGGGACCTTGGCACTGGCTTTGTGTCACTGCACCAATGTGAGAGTGAGAAATTAAATTCTGTCACCAAAGGAACCTTCCAGGAGTGAAGTTGTGTCTCAGCTTGGGAATTGCACAGTTCTGGGGGTGATGTCTGTTATTGATGGGTAAATATCAGCTTTTTGGGAGTGGTTGCAGGAAGGAATCAGGAATTGATTCCATCCATTTTCATCTCCCACCTCAGAGGAGGCTCAGGGGACCCTCAGTGTCCCCAAGTCCCTGCCACGAGGGGACATCCAGGGCTCTGCTCCAGGGAACAGGGACAGGAGCAGAGGGAGCGGCCTCAGGCTGGGCCAGGGCAGGCTCAGCTGGGACAGCAGCAGCAATTTGCCCATGGAAAGGGAGCTCAGGCCTTGGCAGGGGCTGCCCAGGGAGCTCTGCAGTGCCCATCCCTGCAGGTGTGCCCTGGAGGTGGCACTGAGTGCTCTGGGCTGGGCACAAGGTGGGCACAGCTGGCACTGCATGGGCTGGCAGGGCTGTGCCAGCCCCAGGGATTTGGGATTCTGGGATTCTGTGGAATCTGTACCTGGGTTTTCTGCACTTTTTAATTTGGGTCACATTCTGCTTTCATGGGGAATATGGAATTGATTGAATTGATTTTTTCCAAGGTATTTTGTTTCATTGGTGCCTTTCTGCAGCTGTCCCCAAGGCTGCTCTGGGAATGCTGATCCTGGGTCTGGATCACCACTCCAAGGAACCCATCCAGCTCCCTGTGTGTTCCCTGGCCCTCCTCCCACAGCTTCTTTCTATATTTTCTTCCCCCCCTTTTCTCCCCTTTTCTTTTGGCTTTCAGAGTGGCAAAATGCCCCGTGCACATGGAGCTGAGGGGGCTGGAGATGCCTGCCCTCCCTCGGTGCTGCTGGAGCTGCTTTCCCCTCTCCAGCAGCTGCTCTGCACAGGACAGCGAGTTCCTGTCAGGGGCTGGGATCCATCAGCGCTCCAAGGCTCTGCTGGTGGCTGATAAGGCAGAGATAAGGCTGTGCCAGTGCACTGCAGGCTCCTGCTGGGGCACACCAGGGCAGAGCAGGGATGTCCCAGGCACATGGGGAGTTTAGGTGGAAGCAGGAGCAGTGTCTGCAGGGACATCATGGCACAGGTGCCCCGAGCAGCTGGGGCTGCCCCTGCAGCCCTGCAGTGCCCAAGGGCAGGCTGGATGGGGCTGGGAGCACCCCTGCCCCACAGCCTTGGACACTTCCAGGGTTTAGGGGCTGCTAAAATCAACCCAGATGTGGTTTTCAGGCTGATGTGTGCTTTGGCTTGCTGCAGAAATCTTCCTGCTCCACACCCAGGAAAGCTTTTGTAGGTGAGAGGCCTCTTCCTGTGCCACAGCTCCTGTGAAAGTCATCACGAGCCAGGCCTGGGGACAAGGGGCCTGTCCCCTCTGCCTGGCCCCACACGGGCTGGGGGGCCCCACAGGACAGAAATAATTGAGAGGAGGAGCAATAATTCAGAGGGAAGCAGCAATTCCCTGGAGAGTTCATCTTGAGCTGAGCTTGTGGACATTACAGTGACAACAAGTCAATAAATCAGGTGAACTTTGCCCATGTGCTGATGCAAACTGAAAGTACAGCGGGATGCTGGAGGCTGCTCACCCTGGCACGGCGTGTTCTGGCAAAGCCAGAGAGAAAACAGAGCCCTCAAAGGCCTGGGAGCGCTTGGGAAAGGATTTCAGACCTGAAATGCAAAGAAAAGTGGGGTGATTAAGGAATAGGGAAGTGGGGAGACTGAAGAGTCTGAGCTTGTGGTCAGCAAAACAGATTCCAGGAGAGGGCAATGAGGGAAGGCAGGAAGGAACAGTTCAGAGAGTTCCAGTTGTGGGAGTGGAGGGAGAAAGAGGAACCCAGGAGCACCCAGGGTCAGGGACACAGCCACCCCCGGCTGCACATTTTCATCTCTCCTGTTGGGAACTTTGGGGTCTCCCCTGCCCAGCAGGTCCCCCCAGTCCAGAACGACTCCCACTGAACAGCAGAGCCAGAGAGGCTTTCACAAAAATCCATACCAAGCTCTAGAAAAGCTTTTAAATTGATTCTTAACCAGAAACACTTGTGCTTGTAACTGCATGCCTGTTTTTATCTGAGGCAGGTTGGGAAAGATCCATTACCACCTGGCAAAATGTCATTTTCTAGGGTCCATCATCCCAGAACACTGTTATTAAATCAGTGGGATGCAGAGCAAGGCCCTTCCCTTGAGATGGTGCTGCTGTGAACAGCAGGGCTGCAGGGAGCAGCTTTACAGGAAGAGCTGTGAATAACCCACAGGCTTGGGGCCACCTGGGAGCAATGTGCTGGAAATGTCCCTTCCTCAGGGACTGCAGTTCCTGAGGTTCACTGTGCACTCCCCCAAGCCATCACTGCAGGCTCTGAGGGCATGCGATGATGATGATGATGGCATCACAGAGCCAGGAGAGAAGCCCTGGGGAAGCCTGAGAGAGGAAATCCTGGCTCCAGCATCACCAACCCAGGGCTCCCCACTGCAGGAAGCACCCAAGAACCTGGTGAGCAACTTCAGTTCTTCATTTGCCCATCAGCTCTGCCAGCAGCCACCCAACTCTGCTCCCTGACTGCCACCCCTCCTCTCTGCCCCTCTGGCTCTGGGGCAGTTCCTGAAGCTCCTCAGGGAGGGACCTGGTGCTCCCACCTGGGTCAGTGTCCTGACAGGAGGGTCTGCACTGGGCTGGGGTCTCAGCCCTGCTGAACCAGGGGTGGAACGAGGCTCTGGAGCTCCCCTGAGCAGGGCAGAGCTCACTGATCCCTGTGAGATTCCAGCCTGGAGAGCTCAGAGCCCCTGGCAGGGCCTGCAGGGGCTCCAGCAGAACTGCAGAGGGACTGGGGACAAGGCCTGCAGGGACAGCACCCAGGGAATGGCTGCCAGTGCCAGAGGGCAGGGCTGGGTGGGACATTGGCAGTGAGGAATTGTTCCCTGGCAGGGTGGGCAGGCCCTGGCACAGGGTGCCCAGAGCAGCTGGGGCTGCCCCTGCACCCCTGGCAGTGCCCAAGGCCAGGCTGGACACTGGGGACAGTGGGAGGTGTCCCTGCCATGGCAGGGGTGGCACTGGGTGGGCTCTGAGGTCCCTCCCAACCCAAACCAGTCTGAACATTCTCCATGAAGATGGAATTTACAGATGTGCTCAAAAGGACACCTTTGGAAGGCACCACAGGCTGTAACAAGAGGTTCATGCCAGGCCTTCCTCACTCTTTCAGCCTGGTCGATGGCACCTAGGACACTTCTGTCCTTCCAAACCCAATCCCAGGATCATCAGGGCTGGAAGAGCCCTTCGGATCACCCAGTGCCACCCCAGCACCAGCATCACCCCAAACCCCGTCCCCAAGGCCACATGCAGACACCTCTGGGACACTCCCAGGGACAGTGACTCCAAAGCTGCTGGGGAAATCATTGCAGTCCTGACCCCAAGGATCATCCTTCTGCTCTTCAGCACTGCTGAGGCCCAGTGCAGACTGTGAGCAGGGCTGGGGGCCAGGAGGAGGACAAGGAGCAGAGAGGAGATGTTGTTTTGTGGTCTGGGGACAGAAGTCTGATGGCAGGGTAATGACAGCCACCATGGGAAAGGCTCCTGAGGGCAGGGCATGAATCACCTGTGTCCCTGAGGGAGCTGGAAGCAGTTACAGGACTGCAATAAAGCAGGGACAAGGAAAGTTTCCCAATGATCAAACAAACAAAAACCCCACAGGTGACATTGTCCGAGCAGGGGATATTACAAAAATCCGTTGGGAAGGGGAGATAGAACTGATCCCTCCTTGGGCTCCCTGAGGTCCTTCCTTCCTGGAGCGCTGTTCCTCCAATTTCACACAAGATGAAATGCTCCATTTGCCCCTTTCATCCTGTTCCAGAGCTGACATGAGAAGAAACCACCAAATTATGTCTCCTTTTTCTATCAGCCAACAGAAACAAACCCAGCAGAGCCCAGACTCCAGCAGGCCTGGTTTCCTCTGTCACAGGAGAGGTTTGGGACAGACATCAGTGGCACAGGGACACAAGTGTCCCCCCTGGCTGCCTGTGCTCTGCAGATAGCACTGCTCTCCTCACAGCCTGGGCAGCACCGGCCTCTGCTCCTTTCCTCTATGACACCGCTGAGGAAGCTGCATTCAAACTCAGCAGAAGACAAACTGTAAATATTTATAGCTTATCAAATGTTTCTAGCAGCACCAGACCGGTTCAGCAGTTTCGGTTCAAAAGGGTGACCCTGAGGTGTGGTTACATAAATAAATGCCACAATCATGTTTCCTTATCAGCTCTTGGGGCAGGAGGTGACAGCAACCCTGCCTCAGGCCCAGCAGTGCCTCAGCAATGCCCCTCACACACTGCTAAAATCACGGATTGATTTTGTGATAAATAGGTATGATTCGTGCTGATAAAAATTGAAACAGGAATCAATATTGATACAGTAATTAATATTTGGGAATAATAAAACAGTTAAACGTTGTAACGCCAAAGAAGAGAGGGAGAGGAGGGGCTCCACCCCCCTTCCCAGCAGATGTTCTCATGGACCACAGGAAAGAAGCTGAAGATACAGTTGCTAAAAATGACCAAAGAACCCGGTTGGGTCCAAGAAAATGCTAATTATAAGGGACTTATTGCTTTGATATGTAGATGCACTGATACGTTAGTCTTGGCTTACATTGTACTGGCTTGGTGCGCATGTGTGACCCAAAGGTGAATTACAGGACAAAGAGGAAGAGGAGAGGTCTTCATCCAAAACCACCCCCAAAGACTTGTGCCACCACCAAACCGAGGGATAAGGGTGGTAATGAGGGCGGAGACAGAGATATGATGAACCAAAAATGGGAGGAGATGGCATTGACACGTGGCACATTAGGGGTGATTTTCACTGGGCAAGCCTGTACGTGAGGTGGCGAGGGTCACTGAACCCCACCCTCCGTACCCCGCGGTACCATTTGCTTATGTGCTGTTATTGGAACCGAATTAGCCCTTATTTTAATCAAATTACATTGTGTCCAACTTTATATTTTTTAATTTTAAGTATTCAATTAAAATTGCTACTATTTTTAATATTGTTCGGGTTTTTTTCTGATGGGATAATTGGGCAAACATAACAATTTCTACAATCCCAGGGGCCTGGAGCAGCTCCGTGCCCAGGAGAGCCTGGGGGAGCTGGGGCTGCTCAGCCTGGAGAGGAGCCCCAGGGAGAGAGAGGGGCTGAGCCCTGCCTGGGCCTGCCTGGCCCTGTGTCTGTCCCTGTGTCTGTCCCTATGTCTGTCCCCGTGTCTGTCCCTGTGTCTGTCCCTGTGGCTGTCCCTGTGTCTGTCCCCGTGTTTGTCCCCATGTCTGCCCCTGTGTCTGTCCCTGTGTCTGTCCCTGTGTCTGTCCCCGTGTCTGTCCTGTGTCTGTCCTGTGTCTGTCCTGTGTCTGTCCCCGTGTCTGTCCCCGTGTCTGTCCTGTGTCTGTCCTGTGTCTGTCCCTGTGTCTGTCCCCGTGTCTGTCCCCGTGTCTGTCCCTGTGTCTGTCCTGTGTCTGTCCTGTGTCTGTCCCTGTGTCTGTCCCCGTGTCTGTCCCTGTGTCTGTCCCTGTGTCTGTCCCCGTGTCTGTCCTGTGTCTGTCCCCGTGTCTGTCCCCGTGTCTGTCCTGTGTCTGTCCTGTGTCTGTCCCTGTGTCTGTCCCTGCTGTCCCTGTGTGTCCCCGTGTCTGTCCCCGTGTCTGTCCCTGTGTGTCCCTGTGTCTGTCCCTGTGTCTGTCCCTGTGGCTGTCCCTGGCTGTCCCTGTGGCTGTCCCTGTGTCTGTCCCTGTGTGCAGAGCTCAGAGCAGGCCCAGGCTCTGCTCCAGGCCCAGCAATGGCCCCAGAGCCACGGGCAGGGCCTGAGCCCAGCAATTCCCCTCACAGGAGGCACAACTTCTGCCCTGGGCAGGGCCCGAGCTGGAGCAGAGCCCAGAGAGGGGCTGGAGTCTCCTCCTGGCACATTCCAGAGCCACCTGGGCCCCCCCTGTGCCCTCTGCTCTGGGATGGCCCTGCTGGAGCAGGGAGGTGGCACCAGGGACCCTCTGTGGTCCCTCCCACCCTCAGCCATCCCGGGATTCCAGGATTCTGGGATGTGAGATCAGGAGATGTGCAGCACCCCATGGCACAACAGGCAGCACCAGTGAGGAACATTTTTATCCAAAATTCAGTCTGTGTTCTCCTTAAGAAGCAAAGCCTGTCCTGATTACAACAGCCAGGATGTTGAGGGCACACACCTTTGCCCACCAGAATTTCAAATCCTCCTCTCTGAAACCATCGGTCTGCCCACTGTGGAGTCTGTGTCTGAGGGGAGGGAAGTGAAAGGCGAACACCTGACTTTACTCCCCAAGCCTGCAGCTGGGCAGGCCCATGGAAAATATGAAACAAAAAAAGGGAAGAGGAGCTCTCTAATCTTGTGGTCAGAACCTGTGGCTGGCAAAAGGGAGCTGAGCCCAAGCCCCACTTCAGGGGCTGTAACACTCACACTGCATTTAATGCTCACTCAGCATTTGAGAAATGGGCGAACTGCAGCTAAAGAGAGATTCCTCCCTCCCCAGACAATCAGAGAATAATGTAATGGTTTGGGTTGGGAAGGACCTCAGAGCCCACCCAGTGCCACCCCTGCCATGGCAGGGACACCTCCCACTGTGCCCAGTGTCCAGCCTGGCCTTGGGCACTGCCAGGGGTGCAGGGGCAGCCCCAGCTGCTCTGGGCACCCTGTGCCAGGGCCTGCCCACCCTGCCAGGGAACAATTCCTCATTGCCAGGATCCCACCCAGCCCTGCCCTCTGGCACTGGCAGCCATTCCCTGGGTGCTGTCCCTGCAGGCCTTGTCCCCAGTCCCTCTGCAGCTCTGCTGGAGCCCTTCAGGCCCTGCCAGGGGCTCTGAGCTCTCCCTGGAGCAGCTCCGTGGCCCTGGGTCTGTGCCAAGGGCCGTGCAGGGCCGGTGATCGCCGCGTGTGTCCCCAGCTGGGGCTGTGCTGTCACTTTGTGACACCGGCCAGGGCCTGGGGCGGCACCGAGAGCGCCGGGAGGGGCGGGGGGTCCCGACATCGCCCTCAGAGCGCCCTGAGCGCCCTCAGAGCGCCTTCACATAGCCCCGACACCAACCCGACACAGCCCTAACACGGCCCGACACTGCCGCGACACAGCCCTCATACTGCCCTCACACCGCACTGACACAGCTCCGAGACAGCCCTCACACAGCCCCGGCACAGCCCTAACACAGCCCTGACACAGCCCTCACACTGCACTGACACAGCTCCGAGACAGCCCTCACACAGCCCCGGCACAGCCCTAACAGAGCCCTCACACAGCCCTCACACCGCACTGACACAGCTCCGATACGGCCCTCAGACAGCCCTGACCACCCCTCACACAGCCGCGACCGCCCCTCACAGCCCTGACCGCCCTCACTCAGCCCCGACACCGCCCTCGCACAGCCCTGACCGCCCTCACTCAGCCCCGACACCGCCCTCGCACAGCCCTGACCGCCCTCACTCAGCCCCGACACCGCCCTCGCACAGCCCTGACCGCCCTCACGGCCCTGACTTCCCTCACACCACCTCCACCGCCCTCACAGCGGCCGGGCCGCTCCGCGCAGGCGCCGCCGCCGGCGCTTCCGGCAGCGCTGCCCTGGATGGCGGGTCCGGGGGCTGGAGGGGCGGCGGAGCCGGAGGAGCCCGGGGATGGATGGACGGCGGAGCCGTGGGGTAGATGGACGGCGGAGCGGCGGCGGCTGTGGGTGCCGGGCGGTCTCTGGCTGGCGGCCGTGCTGCCCCTGCTGCTGGTGCCGTTGCCCTGCGCAGGTGGGTCCCGGGGCCCTCAGGGAGCGGCGCCGGTGCGGGTTCCCCTCCCTGGGGCCGAGAGGGGAGCGGGGCGCGGGTCCCGCTGCGGTCCCGGAGCTCTGCGGGGATGCGGGGCGGAATAACGGTGTCGGTGAGGATGTGTCGTGTTTGCAGGGCTGTCATGGAATCCCAGCTGGGTTTGGGTGGGAAGGGACCTTAAATCCCACCCAGTGCCACCCCTGCCATGGCAGGGACACCTCTCACTGTCCCCAGTGTCCAGCCTGGCCTTGGGCACTGCCAGGGGTGCAGGGGCAGCCCCAGCTGCTCTGGGCACCCTGTGCCAGGGCCTGCCCACCCTGCCAGGGAACAATTCCTCATGGCCAAGATCCCACCCAGCCCTGGGAGCCATTCCCTGGCTCCTGTCCCCATTCCCCTGAGGACTGTCCCTCTCCTCCACACCGGTTCCAGCCGTTCCCAGTGAATTGCAGTGGCTGCAGCCACTGTGGGTGAAACACCTTTGGATTCCCGTTGTTTGGCTTGAAGTCACAGTCTGGCAGAGCCTAAAGGATAAAGGAGGAAATGAGAGGTAGAATGGCAGGATGGGGTTTTGGCTCAGAGGGAGGGAGCTTGTGCCTTGTCTTTTGTCCTTACACAGCAAAAAACAAACTATTGCCCAAAACTTGTTGCTGGAAGAGGAAGGATTGCGAAGCATTACAAAAGAGGGCAGAGGGACAGGGACATGGCACAATGGTTTTAGACTGCCAGAGGGCAGGGCTGGATGGGACTTTGGCAATGAGGAATTGTTCCCTGGCAGGGTGGGCAGGCCCTGGCACAGGGTGCCCAGAGCAGCTGGGGCTGCCCCTGCACCCCTGGCAGTGCCCGAGGCCAGGCTGGACACTGGGGCTGGGTGGGCTCTGAGATCCCACCCAGGGGATGATTCTCTCTCTGGAATTCCAATAGCTGTGCCTCGGTGACCTCTGCCTTCCCCTGCGCCAAGCCCAGCTGCTCCCTGTGCTGCCGCTGCAGGGTGAAGCTCTGGCCCTGGGTTTCTTTGCACATCAGGGTCCTTCAGAGCCTTTCCTGGTGTCACATCTAAGGGGCCTCCTCTTCCTCCTTCTGCTGAAATGTTGACTGAAATTTTCCGCTGGCTCCTGCACCCAGGGATGTCGTAAGCATCGAGCATCATGTGCTGCTCAGGGATTTCCCCTGACTCTGGGCTTTGCTCTGTTGCCATTTCTTGCTTTCTTCTGTTGATGAATAGCTTTTGTTGTATAATCATTATTATTTTCAACTGTCGACGTTGCTGAACATCTCCTGAGCGAAGCAGTAATTTTTGTGTATTGGAACAGTTTGGGTTGGTTTGGTTTGGTTGAATTTGACAGGGGAAAGAGATGGGCAGATGTGCTAAAAGCATTTCTGGTTTTTCATCTCTTCTTTCCACACAAGTCTAATCCCTTATAATGGTTTCTCAGAACCAAAGTGTCATCATGCTCAAGTGGACAAACAGGAATTAGTTTTAAGTATCTGGCTTTAAATCATTAATAAAATAAGCCAGGAAGAAGTGTTGATTTTTGGGGGTTTTTTTGCGTATCAAGTTTCTACCTAAATCACAAAATTTCCCTGCTGATTAAACGTCACTGAGTTTGCTCTTTCCTTCCTGCATAGCTGTTCATTGGGAAATTAGTGATTTGTGGAATTAATTTAGGGAAGCAAGCACAAAACTCATTGGAAATAGGGAAATACCTGAAAGGGTGGATCACATATTCCTGTCTGTTGGGAGAAACTGGATCAGTACTCCAGGAAACATTACAGTGCTGTTGAACAGGAAAATGTGCAGGGCAAAGAGAGTAAAGTTAAAATATCAGAAAAAACCACCAACTTCTGCCCATAAACTGCAAAGCATTGTTTTACTGGGTGTTTTTAGAAACCCCAAAAGTATCAGGGGACAGCAGTGCTGGTTAGAAGGAAAAGATTAGGTCATGTCTCTTAAATTAGACCTCCATTAATTAATCTCAGACAGTTTATTGTGATTTTTTTACACTGCTTCAAGCAAGCTGAAACGTTTGGAATGGAAAACTTCAGGAATTGCTTCAGCCATTCAGCTTTCTCTTGGTTGGGAGCTGTGTTGAAAATGACTTTGCTGGGGTATTTCCCAGCTGCACTAAACTCAGGCTGGGTTGAAACACAGAAAGTCTCTGCTCAGAACATGGATCCGAACAGGATCTTCCTCCTTTTTGCCATCTGGCCTCCTGAGGTCTAACAGGGAGTTCTGGAAAGCCTCATGCTCTGTAAATTAAGGATTTGAAAAGATGGGATACACTAAATATTTGAATTCCTACCCAAGGCAAACAAAAATACTCTGATCTTTGGAATGTAGCAGTGTTTTTATCAGTTGGAGTCTGTGGGGCCCTTGTTGTCACTAAGGGTTTTGGCTGAATTGTAGCCCTCTGTTGGATAAATATCTGGGGAAAATCTGTTTTTTCCTTTGTTTTCTTATTTTCTGAGCAAACGTCCTTTGGCATTCTCTGGGTTTGTCCTGCTCTGTCAGAAGAGCAACAAATTCCTGCCTTGTGGGAATAAATTCTGTGGTGGGAGCCACAAGGGTTTATTGAATTATTTGGCTTTCGTGTTTTTGTGCTTTCAGGAGTTATTTCCCAAAATCCTGTGGATCCCACTTAATTCTCCAAAAGGATTTTGCAGAATTCAGTCATTCTGCTTTTCCACACATGCCCTTTGTAGGCAGGGCCTTGTGTAGAAAATAAATTTGGTTTGTAACGCAGAGCCTGTCCCAAAGTCAGGCTCAGGAGAAGCCCTCGGTGCCCAGAGAGTGCCCAGCTGAACTGGGATTTCTTGGCTCTGGTTTGCTCCTCGTACCATCAAATACCAGACTGATCCCAATCAGCAATTTCAGATGTGGCTCAGAAATTGTGACTGTTAGGAAGTCATTAATAAATGGCTTCAGATAAGATAGAAACACATAAAATAGAATGTCAAAGCTAAGAGGTGTATTTTAGTTTAGTTTTTAATTTGTTTTTTAAATTAATTTTAATTTTTATTAATTTTATTTCATTATATTTAAATTTGATTGTACTTTAATTTTTATTATTACTAATTTTTTATTTTAATATTTTATTGTATTTTATGTCTTTTTTATTTTTATTCATTTTTATTGTTTTCTATTTTAATTCTATATCTATTTTTTTGCTTTTTACTTTTTATTTTATTTATTTATTTTATTTTCATTTTACTTTATTTTATTGTATTTATTTTAATAACTATTATTTTATTTATTTTTGATTTTATGTTATTGTAATATTTTACTTCAATTTTATCTTAATATTTTATTTGCTTTTTACCTTAATATTTTATTTTGATTTTATCCTAATACTTTATTTGCTTTTTATCATAATACTTGATTTTATTTTAACATTTTGTTCTAAATTTATCTTAATATTTTCTTTGCTTTTTCTTGTAATATTTTATCTTCATTGTATCCTAATAATTTATTTGCTTTTTATTCTATTTTGTTTTAACATTTTTTTAAATTTTACTGTAATATTTTAATTTATTTTTATGGTAATATTTTATCTTAATTTTTTATTAATATTTTATTTGCTTTTTATTGTAATACTTTAACATTTTATTTTCATTTTATCTTAATGTTTGTTTGCTTTTTATTGTAATATTTTATCTTAATTTCATCCTAATATTTTATTTTCTTTTTATTGTAATATTTTATTTTAACATTTTATTTTCATTTTATCTCTATATTTTCTTTTCTGATTGTAACATTTGATTTCTGTGCTTGCTGGTTTCTCCTAGGCCAGAGCAGCCTGCCGAGCCCAGAGAACGTGCAGGTGCACGTGGTGAACACCAACTTCACCCTGAGCTGGGACTACAGGGGCAGTGAGCCCGGGGTGACATTCTGTGCCCAGTTCCAGTGGTGAGTGCCATCCCTGCAGCCATCCCTGGCACTGGGGTACAGGGGGAGTGAGCCCGGGGTGACATTCTGTGCCCAGTTCCAGTGGTCAGTGCCATCCCTGCAGCCATCCCTGGCACTGGGGTACAGGGGGAGTGAGCCCGGGGTGACATTCTGTGCCCAGTTCCAGTGGTGAGTGCCATCCCTGCAGCCATCCCTGGCACTGGGGTACAGGGGCAGTGACCTCGGGGTGACATTCTCTGCCCAGTTCCAGTGGTGAGTGCCATCCCTGCAGCCATCCCTGGCACTGGGGTACAGGGGCAGTGAGCCTGGGGTGACATTCTGTGCCCAGTTCCAGTGGTGAGTGCCATCCCTGGGAGCCAGCACTGGGGTACAGGGGGAGTGACCTCAGGGTGACATTCTGTGCCCAGTTCCAGTGGTGAGTGCCATCCCTGCAGCCATCCCTGGCACTGGGGTACAGGGGGAGTGACCTGAGGGTGACATTCCCAGCACAGTTCCAGTGGTCAGTGCCATCCCTGGCACTGGGGTTACAGGGCACTGAGCCCAGGGTGACATTCTCTGCCCAGTTGCAGTAGTCAGTGCCACCCCTGCAGCCACCCCTGGCTGCTGCTGCTGGCCCAGGTTTGTCTCACTGCTGGCAGGGTATTTATAAATCAGTTTATTTATCACACACAGCTTGCTGCTAATGCTGAACCACCAGCAGGGTTCTTGCAGGAGATCTGTTGGCACACTTGGAAGTGGCATTTATGTTTATTTACAGAATCCCAGAATCACTGGGTTGGGAGAGGCCTTCGAGACCATCATGTCCCACCTCAACTGAACCCTGGCCCCAGTGCCACATCCAGGCTTTGTTAAACACACCCAGGCATGGGGACTCCACCACCTCCCCGGGCAGCCATTCCAGAACTTTCTCACCCTGGCTGCAAAAACCTTTCCCTGCTCTCCAGCCTGTATTTCCCCTGGTGCAGCTCGAGGCTGTGTGCTCTGGGTGTGTCAGTGCTGCTGCAGCAAGAGCCCAGCCCCAGGTGAGCACAGGCACCTTTCAGGAGCTGTGCAGAGTGATGGGGGCAGCCCTGAGTCTCCTTTTCTGCAGGCCGAGCACCCCCAGCTCCCTCAGGGCTTCCTCACAGGGTTTGTGTTCCCTCTCCAGCCTCCTTGGCCCCTCTGGCTGCACTCAAGAGTCTCAATGCCCTTCCTAAATTTAATCTGGTTTGTTTGGTTTCTGTAGCTGTGGCCACACACAGAGGATTTGAGGGAATTTTCAGTATAATTTGCAACTAATTTCTCAGAGTTCATTAATCCACATTTCTCAGCTGCAAGTTTAATGCCCAGACAAAACAGTTTAAGGTTTCTTCTTAGATATTTCCTTGGTTTCCTTCAGTTGTTCCATGTCCCAGTTCTTTTGCACATATTTGCACAGGCATTTTGTGGCACTTTCCTACAAGTAAATACTGAAAAACATTTCTGAGATAAATTTGGTGAAATTCTGAGCAACCTGGGATCATGGAAGGTCCCTTGGCAGGGGTAGAACAGGATGGGTCCCTCCCAACCCAAACCATTCTGGGATTTTGGATTTTAAATAAATAACTCTTATTTTCCAATATGTAGATAAGAAAAGCTGCTTTGAAAATAGATTTATTTTAAAGAATATCAGACTGTTCTGAAAGACAAGGTAGGAGTTGAGGATAAACAATTACTGTGCCTCCTTTTTTTTGGCCAGGACATTTTAAATATCTCTATAAATCCCTTTTTCACTGAGGTGTGGATATGTGTTGATTAAAAAAGAGCTGCTGAAAAGCTGATTATTGCTGAGTTCCACTTTTCCCCTCTGTATTTTTTATTTTCCCTTTATTTCCATTCCTGGCTCATGTTATCATTAGTGGAGTTCTGCTGGTTTTATGCTCCTGTAACCACTTTTGTCAAGACTTTAAAATTCCTTCCCATCAATTATAAAATCTTTGCCAGGCTAGGAAATGTAATAATCCTGAGGATGTAATTCTGTGTCCTGGCACTTGTAGGATAATTTATAAGGAGATAACACTGATTGCACTGCTGATAAAGCAGCATGAAAAGGAGTGATGTTTATTAAAGTTAAGAAGAAAATAAGAATAATTTCACTGGTTGTGGGTTGGATTTATCCCAGGCTCTTTATCCTGGGATGTTTTATAAATAACTATGTAGTTATTGTATTTTGTTATTATTGGCATTTGTAAATTATCTTGATGGAGTACAGTTTGTAATCTCTTTTTAACTGCTTTTGATACAGTATAATTTGTCAGCCTTTTATAGTTAATACTCTAATCCCTGTGTGGATTGTATGTCTTAGTGTGATAAATATATATTATAGTTTGGGCTTTGCAAAATATTATGCACTGTGTATTATAACATTAACTTCTGCAGAAGTAATTGTAGTAGTGAAAAAATAATAATAATAATGACAATAATAATAGTAATGAATATAACAACTTTTTATTTTGTATTCATATATTAATAGTAATGATATTAAAATTAAAATTAAAATTAAATTAATAAAATAATTATTGTAGTTGTGAAATAACTAGTGCCTTTATTTTTGTAACTAACTGACAATAGTGAAATATCTATTCAATAATGAAATAGCTAATATTGATTGAAAGTACTTGTAAAACTGGCTAGAATTCTGTGTGATAAGAAAACATTGGAAGAACCAGGCAAATAGCACCAAAAGAGCAAATTAAAATCCACCACTGCTCCTTGGGCTAGCAGTAACTGTCAAACCACAGACCAGGGGCCTTGTGAGGAAATAAAATACAAAACTCTCAAAATCCTGTTTGTGAGGAAATAAAATACAACATTCTCAAAATCCTATCTGTGAGGAAATAAAATACAAAATCCCATGTGCATTGTGCTCTGAGAAGATGAAATCACGGGCCAAACTAAGATAAAGAATTCCTGGAGCATGTGAACTCCAGGGAAGATTGAATATGTACAATTTTCATGAAAACGCATTTGAGCCGTGCCCTGGGCAGGTACCTGAGAGTTGTTGCAGTCAGTGTGTGCTTCTGGCAGGTGCCAGGCACCCCAGAGCTGGAACTGTCCCTGCTGTCCTTTATTCAGTTTGTCACCATCTGAAAGAGTGAGCTTGTGTGTCACAGGCTGGTGATCCCAGGCTGATTGTCCTGGGGGGTGTTGGTGATCCCAGGCTGTTGTTTATTCTGGGCTGTTGTTTATTCTGGGCTGTTTAGCCCAGGCTGTTGTTTCTCCTGGAGGTTTTCTTTATCCCAGGGTGTTTCTCCTGGGGGTGTTGTTTATCCTGGGGCTGTTGTTTAATCTGGGCAGTTTCTCTCAGGGTATTGTGTATCCTGGGGCTGTTGTTTCTCCTGCACTATTGTTTATCTGGGGTGTTTCTCCTGGGGTATTGTTTATTTGGGGTGTTTCTCCTGGGGCTGTTGTTTCTCCTGGGGTACTGTTTATCTGGGGTATTGTTTCTCCTGGGGTACTGTTTATCTGGGGTGTTTCTCCTGCACTATTATTTATCTGGGGTGTTTCTCCTGAGGTATTGTTTATTTGGGGTGTTTCTCCTGGGGTACTGTTTATCTGGGGATATTGTTTCTCCTGGGGTACTGTTTATCTGGGGTGTTTCTCCTGGGGTATTGTTTATCTGGGGTGTTTCTCCTGGGGTATTGTTTATCTGGGGTGTTTCTCCTGGGGCTGTTGTTTCTCCTGGGGTACTGTTTATCTGGGGTGTTTCTCCTGGGGTATTGTTTATCTGGGGTGTTTCTCCTGGGGTATTGTTTATCTGGGGTGTTTCTCCTGGGGCTGTTGTTTCTCCTGGGGTACTGTTTATCTGGGGTGTTTCTCCTGGGGTATTGTTTATCTGGGGTGTTTCTCCTGGAGGCATTGTTTAATCCAGGCTGTTCTCTGTCCCGCAGGCCGGAGCTGGAGCCCACGGGCTGGCAGGAGCTGCCAGGGTGCCAGGCTGTGGCTGGCACAAGCTGTGACTTCTCCTTGGCCATCTCAGAGTACTACGATGCCCACTACGTGCGTGTGAGGGCCCAGGCTGGGCCGCTGGTGTCCCCATGGTCCCAGGTCCTGGAGATGGTGCCAGAACAAGTCGGTACGAGCTCGGGGCTGTGGGGACACTTTGCACTCCAGGGAGAGCTCAGAGCCCCTGGCAGGGCCTGCAGGGGCTCCAGCAGAGCTGCAGAGGGACTGGGGACAAGGCCTGCAGGGACAGCACCCAGGGAATGGCTGCCAGTGCCAGAGGGCAGGGCTGGGTGGGACATTGGCAGTGAGGAATTGTTCCCTGGCAGGGTGGGCAGGCCCTGGCACAGGGTGCCCAGAGCAGCTGGGGCTGCCCCTGCACCCCTGGCAGTGCCCAAGGCCAGGCTGGACACTGGGACAGTGAGAGGTGTCCCTGCCATGGCAGGGTGGGATGGGATGAGGTTTAAGGTCCTTCCCAACCCAAAGCAGTCAGGAATGAGGGATTGTGGAAAGCCACCTGTGGTTTCCACTGCTGGTAACAGCAGGACTGGGGGAGTTTCCCAAGAGGAACATGAGATCAGGCATCTGCAGGTCATGGAATGCTGCAATTCTCTCTTTTCTGGTAAGGGAAGACTATTCCAGGTGGTGCTGGTTTCCTGACTGAATTTCCTGTCACTGTGTGTTTTCCCAGATTATTTAATGGAACAGTTCTTTTTGACAGTAGACTTTTGTAGAATCCCAGACTGGTCTGGATTGGGAGGGACCTTAAAACCCATCCCATCCCCTGCCATGGGCAGGGACACCTTCCATAGACCAGGTTGCTCCAAGAACCCCATTTTTGGGAAGTTTGTGTCTTTTCAGCAGTTCCAGTGGTACTGAATCCTTTCTCTGAAGTTGGATTTATTGGACTGAGCTAAATCCCTTGCCTTGCAGGTTTTAGAATAATTTATTCTGATTTTTTGGAAAACATTTGCTGGTAATATTTCGTTTTAACTGCTTTTAGAACCTGGTGATGGTAGTTGGTTGTTAGGTTAAATTTGTTTGGAAACTGCCTGAGTCAATGAAAACTTAAGATCCTGTAGGTGATTATTCAACAGAATTAAAAATAAGATAGCATAGGCAGGTATTTTAGGTTTATTATTTAAGCCACTTTTGGAGTGTATTTTCTCAAAGTAGAGATGTTTAATGCTTCTTTTTTCTTTCCATATTTACAGCTCAGATTGGTCCACCAGGACTGGAATTGCAGTCCACAAATGGAGTTGTAAAAGTTATGGTTTCTCCTCCAGAAGCAAATCAGAGGAAAAAAATGTGGATCAATGACCTGACTTTTAAATATAACCTGGTCTTCTGGGAAAACTCCTCACATGCTCAGGTATGAGCACTTCATTTTGTTATTTAACGTTACCAGAACTGCCAGAGATGGACTTCAATTCATGCTCTGAAATGGAATTGTTTGCTTCTGTCACTGTGTAACTGCTCCAGTGTGTTTGAAAGTTGGGTGAGGTGTTTTTTTCTTGGTGGGATGATTTTGTTCTTACCATAGGATTGTTTTATTGGGGTTGCCCTGATCCAGGGACTTTTTTGAGGTGTTGCCATTGTGAGCTGGTTTCCAAGGCAGCATGTGTGTCCTGCAGAGCACCCAGAGCTCTCCTGTGAGGAGCAGGGGAGAAACTCTTCCTTTTTAATCTTTTTTAGGGAAGTGAGAGTCATCTAAATTAGGGCAGGAATCAAAGGGCAATCTGTGTTCTTTCAGGAGATCAGATCAAATTCACCACTTCAGAAAGGACCTGGAGGGGCTGGAGAGTTCCTGAGGAGCTGGAAGGGGCTGCAGAATCCCTGAGGAGCTGGAAGGGGCTGCAGAATCCCTGAGGAGCTGGAAGGGGCTGCAGAATCCCTGAGGAGCTGGAAGGGGCTGCAGAATCCCTGAGGAGCTGGAAGGGGCTGAGGCTGGAGCAAAGGAGGCTCAGGGGCCCTTGTGGCTCTGCACAAGTCCCTGCCAGGAGGGCACAGCCAGAGGGAAACACAGGAATGAGGAAAGGACAAGAGGGAATGGCCTCAAGGTGTACCAGGGGAGGTTCAGATTGAAATCAGAATAAAATCTCCCTGGCAGAGTGGTCAGGCCTTGGGCTGAGCTGCCCAGGGAGGTTTGGAGTCACTGAATTGTCCCAGAGCAGTCTGGATGTGGCCTTGGGG
The DNA here is from genome assembly GCF_027887145.1 of Ammospiza caudacuta. Lineage (NCBI taxonomy): Eukaryota > Metazoa > Chordata > Aves > Passeriformes > Passerellidae > Ammospiza > Ammospiza caudacuta. Next base: position 121,240,179 of record NC_080594.1, on the reverse strand, counting down.
ACAGGGATTGGGGTGGGGCTGGTGGGGCTGGGGGGGCACTGGGTGATCCTGGGGGGCTCCTCCCACCTCTGGGATTTTGGGATCACACCCCAAAGGAGCAAGAGGCCCAGAAGTACAATTGTGTGTGTTCAGTTGAAAGCCAAAAGCAGAGGAGGGGGCAGTGTTTGGGTGATCAGGGATGGGAATGTCCTGCTGCATTTTGGGGTGTCTGTGGGGTGAGCTCCTGGTCATTCCCAATCCCTCCCCACTCCCACGGCAAAGGAGCCCAAAATGTTCCTGTCTGTCACTGGCTAAGCTGCAAACTTCCCTTTAGGATTTCTCCAGCTCAAACACCCTCCTACTTTCTCTATTCCACATTTCTAGGTGGGGTATGACCCAAATGGGCTGAAACCTTGCAAAATGATCATTTAAAATGCTCCTGGGGAAGCAGGAAGTTCCCCTCACAGGCTCTTTGTGTTTGTTCCTTCCAGCCCCAGAACAAAAGGATTTTCCCTGTGGACACCATTGATGACCTTGCCCCAGACAGCACCTATTGCTTCAAAGTCCAAGCAAATCTCCCCAGCGAGGGCAAGCAAGGCCTGTTCAGCCCCCCCAGCTGTGTGAAAACCACCCAGAAAGGTACCCAGGACATCAGCTTACCTGCCAATGGTGGCTTCTGTTAAACAGTCAGGGCTTCTGAAGCAGCAGGGATAGGCAGAGGGGCCAAATTCCTCCTCAGTTTGGTATAAAAATTATATATATTGTATATATTTGCCCTTCTCAATCAACGTAAAATATGTCAAGGGTAGAGTTTTAGTAGTACAAGAATGTTTTTGCCATGAGGCAAACTTTGACATTAATTTGGAACAAAAACTTCTTTGTGTGCTTTGGAAAACTCTTCTTTTTAATCAGTGACTGAATCAGGAGGTAAAAAACCCCAAAGCCTCTGGGATACTTGGCACTCAATGAATACACAGAAAGTTGACTTGAGCTTCAAAAATGCTGGTTTTATGTAATCCTTGGTGAATTGATTGTTACAGCAGCTGAGGAAAGGCTTTGAGAGGGGGCACTTTGCCACCTTGTTATGTAAAATTAAATTCTTCTCTGTGCTGTGCAGTTGCTTTTAGATGTTTATTTAAGGAAAAAAAAAACTGCAGAAAGTCAAATATTAGATTGGACAGGGGTGGTACATCATAATGAGTTGATGGTACATCAAAATGTAAGTAATTGATGGCAAATGAAAATTATTTTATACACAGAACCATTAATTAATACACACCTGTGTATTTTAAAAATGTTGAAAGAATACATATGTATTTTTAAAATAATACATGTGTATCTTAATAAAATATTACAATAACTGATACATGCAAGTTTTTATTATTTTAATAAAATATTAAGTAATTGTCACATTCATATTTTAATAAAATATTAAAACAAAAAAATCAAAATGTACAATAAATACAGATGTGTATTTTTTACATTTTTCTCCTCATATTATTTCCAAGCCAGTTTATTTCTGCTCCTCTCAATATTTGTGTACTTTAAGTTTTTTCTCAGTTGATTTTAACTGATTTTTTAAATTAAATGCTTGATAGGATGCTGTGCATATCACACCCTGTGACTTGCAATCTGTATAGTGAATAATCTTTATATTTGCATTATTGACATGAGAAATGCCCATTCCCATGAAGTTTTTTGGTAACTTTGGGTTTCCTTTTCCCCTGAGCAGTGAACGACCTCCTGTGTGCCACCAACCTGAGTGTCCTGGCTCTGAACATGGAATTCCACCTGCTCTGGAGCAGCCAGGAAAGTCAGGATGTGACCTACAACGTGCAGTACCTGCTGTGAGTTCAGCCATCCCACCCTGCCGATCTGAAATCCCATTTCTGCTGTTCCCCAGGGGTTAAAATGAAATATTTGGTGGCTTCGTGTGTTAATGGGAACATGGATGGCTCACTGCTGTTTAAAGAATTCCTGAGCCTGGGATTTCAGGGACTTTTTGGGGGTGTTAAACTCCTCTCCTGAATGCTGAGGGACATTTTAAAGCTGGGAAGCTTGAATTGCTTAGTGGCTTTTTGAATGTGGAGAAATTAGATGGGTAGAAGTGAGCAAAAATACAGCTCACTGCTGTTAAAAGAATTCCATGTAACACCTGAGCCTGGGATTTCAGGGACTGGGCTGCTTTTGGGGTGTTAAACTCCTGATGGAAGGGACTCCTGAATGCTGAGGGACATTTTTAAAGCTGGGAAGCTTGAATTGCTTAGTGCCTTTTTGAATGTGGAGAAATTCGATGAGTAGAAGTGAGCAAAAATACAGGTGGTGGAGGTTTCAGTTGTCAGCAGCTTGGGTTTCTTCTGGGCAGACCCAAATAGGGGAGAAAACACAAGGTAGCATGTTGTGTCCCATGAAAAAAAAGTGTCCCATAAAAGAAAATGGTGTGTCCCATAAAAGAAAATGGTGTGTCCCATAAAAGAAAATGGTGTGTCCCATAAGGAAAATGGTGTGTCCCATAAAGAAAATGATGTGTCCCATAAGGAAAATGGTGTGTCCCATAAGGAAAATGGTGTGTCCCATATAGAATTGTTGTGTCAAATAAAAAACCCATCAGGTCGTATAAAAACCCCCTCATGTAACATGAAATAACCCTTGTATCACATCAAACCCCATCCTATCATACACAAAACCACTGTATCACATGAAGAAAATCAGATAAAAATCGTGTTGCATCAAAAAACAAGGAATGCCATAAAACCCCCATCATATCCCATAAAATCCCATCGAATCACACCCAAAAAATCCCAGTAGGAAGCAGCTCTATAAACCTGTATCTCAATCTCCAGCTGCTGCATAAATATTGTGGCCAGCACCTAAGAGAGGAGGAGGGACCCCTGGCATTCCTTGGGAGTTCCTTGTGATGGCAGAAATCAATGGACTGCACAGAGCTACGTGAGAACTTCTCCTTTGGATTTTCAGAAACTGCCCCCCCCACATTTCATCCCTCTGCTGAGCCTTGCTTAAAGCCCTGATTTGTATTCCCTGGCCCTTTTGTCTTCATTCTTCCACTCAGGAATGTCTCAGATTAAAATGCTGATTTTTTTTTTTTAATTACCAGAGGCCTTTTTGCCTCAAACTGAGCCAAGTGCAGCACAAACAAATACGATTTTTTGGAGGAGTTCAGGGAGCTGACGTGAGAACTCTTGAATTCTCTGTTGCAGTGGCTTCTTGAAGGATCTCAATGATGATTACTCAGACAAGTGGCTCAGTGTCCCTGGGTGTGAGAGCATCACCAGCTCCTGGTGCAACTTCTCCTCCATCATCACCGGCACTGGCTTTTATCACCTGCGGGTGCAGGCCAGGGAGGGACACAACAAATCCTGCTTCTCCAGGGAAGTCAAGGTGGATCCTCTGAAAACAAGTAAGGAAATGCTTTCCTGAAGTGCTCCTTGCTCAGCAAACCCCTGCCAAATGTCTCTGTGAGCTGACAGGAGGGGGATTTCACAGGAATATAGTGAAATTAATTCAAATGTTTCTCAGGATTTGATGCTCTGAATAAAACTATGAAATTATACTTCTAACTCTATGTTTCTTCAAAATTATCATGGATTTCACTGACAGAATTTGATATTTTTAGTTGTATTTTTACAGTTGGACTTCAATTATTTCTTTTATTGTTTTCAGATGGAATTGGCCCTCCTGGTGTAAGGCTGGACCTCAGTGACACTTTACTCCACATCCTTATTTCTCCTCCAGGAGGAGATAAGGATGAATTCATGATGGACCATTATGACTTGTCCTACAGGATCCTCTACTGGAAGAATTCCTCAGATACGAAGGTGTGAACAAATTACAAACAATAGAAAATTGGTTCTGACTTAAATCCTGGAGCTCCTTTCCAAAATAGGCACATTTGTGGTAGATCAGTCTTTAAAAAGTCAGTTTATTGGGCTTTTTAATGAAATATTCTATTGATTCTGACTTAAATATGAAAATTCTATTGATTCTGACTTAAATATGAAAAAATGAAATATTCTATTGATTATGACTTAAATCCTGGAGCTCCTTTCCAAAATAGGCACATTTGTGGTAGATGAGTATTTAAAAAATCAGTTTACTGGGTTTTGTAATGAAAGATTCTCTCAAAAACCTGATCACTGTGACTTTTATCACCCGGTGGTTGAGATTTTTATGTAACTCTTTTAGAAACCTGATCACTGTGATTTTTATCTCCCGGTGATGGGGTAAAATCTCCATTTCCATGGATGTGGCTGTGAGCAATGGGATGGAAAAAGCTCCTCGAACACTGAAGTCCTGCATCCTTTTAGCTCACATTTTAATGGATCTTTCCATGTTCTTTAAATGCTTCTTAGAGTAAAATATTTCACAGAAATTGGTAAAAGGGGGCAGAAGAGAAGGAAGCAAACTGCAGCAGGAAGGAGTTTCCTGGGAATTGGGACATTTCAGAATAATGGGGGAAGCACTTGGTTCTTGCCCAGGAGGTGTTTGCTGAGTTTTGCTGAGGACCTAAGGGGGTGATTTATTTATTTTACTGAATCTGGGTGCCCAGGGAGGTGGTGGAGTTCCTGGAGATGTTCCAGAGGCACCTGGAAGTGGGACTGCATGAGCTGGAAAGTCTCTCCGGCAGATTCTGGGGTTGCAGCAATGTCTGACGTTTCACAGAATCCCTTCTCCACCAGAAGCTGCAGCTCTCAGCTGTTTGAGGCTCCTGTGCTGCCCGTGGGCTCTGACCCCCCCTTTTCCCTGCTTTGCTTTTCCAGGAGGAGGTGAAGCAGAAGGAGGTGAGGCAGACCATAGCCACGGTGCCTGACGTGTCCCCCTCCTCGCTGTACTGTGTGCAGGTGCAGGCCTTCTCTGAGCCCTACAACAAGAGCAGTGCCTACAGCCAGCAGCAATGCATCCTCACCCCTGCAGGTGGGCACAGCCCCGCAGAAATGCACCCACACCCTCTGAGCTGCAATTGTCACCCCTTCCCTGGGAGCTCAGCGCTCCTGCCAGCACCTGGCTGGGCACAGAGCGTCACTTCCCAGCCCCACGTCTTGGGGGGGAGCAAGGAATCACTAAATTCCACATTTTCAGGGGTATTTTAGCCTTGAAACTTAGTCCTTCTGGGAATGAACCTCCTGTGCTGATTTATCTGAGGAGATAAATCAGGTTTGTTAGGGCTGGAAGCTCATCTTGGTGCCCAGGGAGAGTGGGAGGATTGCACTCACTCACAACACAAGGACAAATCATGGTGAAGGTAATTGGCCATATAAAATTTTATAAACACTATGAAAATTTCTGAGCCTTCAAACTGCCTGAAAGCCAAGAAAATGTAATAACAGCAATGCCTGGCTCACACTCAGGATTCATTTATATTGTGGTCCTCACTGCTGTGTGTTATCAAGCCTAAAAAGAACCAAATGCCACTTTTTACCTGAATACAAAAATATTTGAATCTATTTTCCTGGTAATTCCTCTGCCCCTTATCCTGCTACCTCAGTGAATCTCTTTAAATCCAAGCAGGGCCTTCAAGACAGACCCTGCTCTGTCTTCCCCATGTTTTTATACCCCAGAGTGAAAATTTTCCGTTCTTTGATCATGAGATAAGACCTGATTGTGTCCTTTGGATTACTTAGATAGTGGCTGCTGCTGCCTGTTAATTTCAGTATCCCCAAACTCCTTTCAGTTTGTTGAGATAATCATAGAATCATGGAATGGTTTGGGTGGGAATGACCTTGAGGATCATCCCATCCCCACCCTGCCATGGCAGGGGCACCTCCCACTGTCCCCAGTGTCCAGCCTGGCCTTGGGCACTGCCAGGGGTGCAGGGGCAGCCCCAGCTGCTCTGGGCACCCTGTGCCAGGCCCTGCCCACCCTGCCAGGGAACAATTCCTCATTGCCAAGATCCCACCCAGCCCTGCCCTCTGGCACTGGCAGCCATTCCCTGGGTGCTGTCCCTGCAGGCCTTGTCCCCAGTCCCTCTGCAGCTCTGCTGGAGCCCTTCAGGCCCTGCCAGGGGCTCTGAGCTCTCCCTGCAGCTTCTCCTCTCCAGGTGAGCACCCCCAGCTGGTGCTGGGGTCATGGAGGGACTGGAGCACCTGGGAGGCCTCTTCCCACCTTGGTGATCTTGATTTTCTATTGGAAAATATTTTGTGGCTTCTTCGAGCAAAATTATCTCAGGCACTGGCACAGCATCACTTTTCCCTGGTGCCCATGGCTGTGGAAGTGTTGTGGAATGTTTCCATGATGTGGAAATGTTGAATTATTTGATAAATTCTGCAGCACATTTGGAGCTGTGCTTTAATTTCTGCTGGTTTTGAGTACTTTGACTGAAAGGTTTTTATTCCCAATTTTAGGTACACCTTTAGCTCTGATCATTGCTGGGATTTTCCTGGGTGCCCTGCTGGTTGTCCTGCTGGTGGCTGCTCCTCTTGTTTTTGTGTTCTACCAAGCCTACAACAAAATCAAATACGTGTTCTTCCCCTCCTGCCAGCCCCCCCTGAACATCGAGGTGAGCTCTGACTTCTCACAGCTTCTTTGGAGGAAAATGAACTTTAAATATCATGGAAAAATGATGTTTCTGTGTTATGGGTCAGCCAGGGTTCATTTCAGAGGTTTTATCAGGGGTCTCCAGAGCATTGTCAAGTCTCCAGCCTGGCACAGGTGCTGCTTAGCAGGGATCCTGCTCTGGAATGAGAAGGGCAATGCTCAGGTGTGCCCTGAAACCTCTGCACCTGGATCTTCTTTGCATTCTTGTGTGGCCTCCTCAGGCTCTAATCCATGAAATGTTTGAAATGCTGCAATTCTGTGGTGATTGATAACTGAGAGCAGGAAAAGGGCTGAGATGGAATGTTGGAGTCGCCCCTCAGTGATGGATTCAGTGAATGCAGCTGGGAGGTGGGACTGGGATCTGTGCCAGGAACAGGGACAGGAGCAGAGGGAGCGGCCTCAGGCTGGGCCAGGGCAGGCTCAGCTGGGACAGCAGCAGCAATTTGCCCATGGAAAGGCAGCTCAGGCCTTGGCAGGGGCTGCCCAGGGAGCTTTGCAGTGCCCATCCCTGCAGGTGTGCCCTGGAGGTGGCACTGAGTGCTCTGGGCTGGGCACAAGGTGGGCACAGCTGGCACTGCATGGGCTGGCAGGGCTGTGCCAGCCCCAGGGATTTGTGGGTTCTGGGATCTAAAACTTCATCCTGAATCTGAGCTGGTCACCCTAGGGAAAGAAGGAGTGTGTTAGGGGTGGGAAACCACACATTGTGCTCAACTTGAGCATGGAACCCAGGCTGGTTTGGGTTGGAGGGACCCCAAATCCCACCCAGTGCCACCCCTGCCGTGGCAGGGACACCTCCCACTGTCCCCAGTGTCCAGCCTGGCCTTGGGCACTGCCAGGGATGCAGGGGCAGCCCCAGCTGCTCTGGGCACCCTGTGCCAGGGCCTGCCCACCCTCACAGTAAAGAATCTGATCAATCCCATTTGTGTGACTGTGGTGTTTAGCAGAATTAGTGTTTAATTATTTAAAGCAGTATCTAACTATTATTTATGGATGTTCATCTCTTCCCCCTGTCCTTCTGTCCCCAGGGGTTTGGGGCCCAGCCCTTGAGCAGCCCCTACCTGTCAGCTGCAGCAGAGGAGGCAGTGGAGCGTTGCTGTGTGATTGAGTCCATGGTCACAGAGGAGGGAAATCACATTGTGTTCTCAGACTACAAACATTCCACCCACAGCAGCCGCGACTCGGGCAATTATTCCAACGATGACAACACTTCTGGGAGCAAGGGATCCAAAGAAACACTGGAGAAGGAAGTCATGTAACTTTGGGAAATCAGAACTCCTTTATGGGATTGTCAATTCACAGACACTTCAAACCTCTGTGTGATGGAAGGCCCAGCCTGAGGGGACACTGTGACCTTTGGGGTCCTATGGGGATCACTGTGACCTTTGGGATCCTATGGGGGTCACTGTGACCTTTGGGGTCCTATGGGGGTCACTGTGACCTTTGGGATCCTATGGGGATCACTGTGACCTTTGGGGTCCTCAGGGGGACACTGTGACCTTTGGGGTCCTCAGGGGGACACTGTGACCTTTGGGGTGCTGAGGGGACACTGTGACCTTTGGGGTCCTCAGGGGGGTCACTGTGACCTTTGGGGTCCTCAGGGGGGTCACTGTGACCTTTGGGATCCTATGGGGATCACTGTGACCTTTGGGATCCTATGGGGGTCACTGTGACCTTTGGGGTCCTATGGGGATCACTGTGACCTTTGGGGTCCTCAGGGGGACACTGTGACCTTTGGGGTCCTATGGGGATCACTGTGACCTTTGGGATCCTATGGGGATCACTGTGACCTTTGGGTCCTCAGGGGGACACTGTGACCTTTGGGGTCCTCAGGGGGACACTGTGACCTTTGGGGTTGCTGGGTTTGGGTTCCCAGAGCTGCCCTTGCTGGGGGAGCTCCTCAGGCCTGGCTGGGAATGACCCCAGTGTCCCCAGCCCAGCCAGGGCTGTCCCCCTGCACCAGGAGCAGCTTTGAGCTCTTCTCTACTTCAAGCTGTGAGCTGGGCACCCCTGCCTGCTCCAGCAGAGTTCTGTGTGGGGTCACTCCCACAGCGTTTACACAGCCAGAGGAACCCATGCTGGACACAATCCTGTGGCATTGCCACTGCCAGCCCCTGCTTGGCCAGCAGGTCCAGAGCTAAAGGTGCCAAGGGAGCAAGAGGAGCAGCAGTGAGGAGCCTGGGGTTCCTCAGGGGGTTCCTCACAGGGTTCCTCACAGGTTTCCTCACAGGATTCCTCAGGAGGTTCCTCACAGGGTTCCTCACAGGGTTCCTCAGGAGGTTCCTCACAAGATTCCTCACAGGATTCCTCAGGAGGTTCCTCATGGGGTTCCTCACAGGGTTCCTCACAGGTTTCCTCACAGGATTCCTCAGGAGGTTCCTCACGGGGTTCCTCATGGGGTTTCTCACAGGGTTCCTCAGGAAGTTCCTCATGGGGTTCCTCAGGAGGTTCCTCATGGGGTTCCTCACAGGGTTCCTCATGGATGTGTCTGGGAATGTTCCCAGTGCTTGTTCCATGTCTCACTGCCCATCCCTGGAATGTCCCAGGCCAGGCTGGACCCTGGGGCTGGAGCAGCCTGGCACAGTGGGAGGGGTCCCTGCCATGGCAGGGGTGGGTTGGGATGAGCTTTGAGGTCTCTCCAAGCTCATTCTGGAGTTAGCAGGACCTGGTGGAATTTAGGAGATGCCTTTATCAGAGGGCTGAGCTTGGCACTCAGAGCTTTCCCTGTTTTGCCAACAGACTTTTCCTTGGACAATCAGGATGTGCTGCAGTAGCATTTCAGTTTTCATATCCCATGTTTGCCATGCTGACTCCACTGTCTTCCAGAGCTATTTTTTTTCAAGTCTCTTATTTTTTTATGAAGAAACTGCTTTGGGGTCAGCTGTGTTTGAGCATCCCATGGACTGCTGTTGTTTGTTCTCTCTAGGAACTCTTGGTGTTTATATATATATTTTTTTTTTAATTTTGAAGATACTACCTAATTTTATAAATTTCCTATCCCTGTGTTCATTGAAGAACATAATAAATTTTGCACATTTGCTTCTTATCCCTCTCTTGGTTCTGTGTGTTTTTGTTGTAGTGACAGGGAAGCTGTGGATGCTTGGGAAGTTCCCATGAGGAGCTGTCCTTCCTGAAAAACCCAATGTGAAGGGTAGAATGGAATATCCCATATAAATTATATAGAAATGGAATTAATTGCATGATTTGCACAAAATTTAATTCATGGGAGGGATTTCACTGCCAGATTTTAACCAAAGCACCCAGTGAATATTCCTGAAAGAGGCAGGAAAATTCACAGGCAGCCCCATTTTCCTCTGGAGTGCAGAACCAAATGGATCATAATGAATGGATATTTATTGTTATTATTATTGTATTTTGTGCTCTAAGTGTGCTTACAGAAAACCTTGTGCCAGCTCTTTCCAGTGGGGCCAGAAGCAGCAAAACCAGGACAGTGGGGTGGAAAAACTCCTTGATTCAGTGGGTATGTAAATATCTAAAATGAATATATAATAATAGTAGTAGTAGAAAATTAGTTTATTTACTTGTTTGTTTGTTTGTTTGTTTGTTTTAGTATCAAATATTTAAACTGAAAAATTAGGTTCCTAAATGCCCAAGTCAGCCTCATTCTGATTTTTCAGATGTATCCAGAAATACTGAGAAAAGGACTTGACCAGAATTTTACAGGTCACAGGACTCTTCATCTTGGAGTATAAAGGAAGTGTAATTAAATGGATTTGTTCAGTTCCAAGGTATTTCTGAGGAGTGTGGCCCTTGGGGTGGGTTCCTTCTCCTTGTTCAGGATATTCCCAACAAGATGAGCTTGGAGGTGAACGATTATATAATTCTGTGATTCTCTTCACTGAGTTCATGCTGGTAATGTTGGAATCCTGGCAAGTGCCCTGGGGAAAGCTGGATTGCTCCGTGTGGTGTTGGGATAGCAGGGAAAGGCCTCAAACTGGCTGTTAGTGAAACCAGAACCACTTAATCCATGTTGATTTTGTGGGATAAATTCAATATCAGCTCCCAGCCCCAGTGGGGAGGGTGATGGAGCAAAAATTTGTGTCCTGGGATTGAGCTGAGAGAAACAAGGCTCACTCATTAAGAGTTTTAAAGTTTAATAAGGGATAAAATGGACTTTTGCAGCACTGTGAGCTTGGCAGAGGCACATCAGTTAGTTTAAAATAATTTCCTTACACACTTTTTCATTGCATTGGTGAAATGCACGTTCATGAAGATTGTGCATACTCAAACATTCCCGTGAGTTGTCACATTCTGGTTCAACTATTGACTCATCTTCTTAAAGTCCTGCAGGTGAAATTTATCTGTTTTCTGTTCCCACAAGGCCCCCGTTGTGTGGTTTGACAGTTCTTGATAACCAAAGGTCAGTGATAAATCCTTCCTTGCATTCTTGTTTATTTTCAATGTTAGCTTATACAGACAAGATTCTCCACAAGTCCATGAAATCCACGTTAGCTGCTTCTCAAATTATCTGAGTTACTCTCACCCTTGGCAGTGAGTTACACCAATAAAAGCATTTAACATCACAATGCACAACGCATAGTCTCTATCTGAATATTTTGCCAAAGATTAAATGTGGAGTTTTCTGTTTGGTTTTTTTTTTTTTTGTTAGGGTTGGGATTAAATGGATGAGATGGTATTTTAGTTTTGATTTAGATATTTATTAGTTTTATCTATATTAGAGTTTTATAAACTGTGAGTTTTATAGTATTTTATTTTAATAAACTAAAAATGGAGTTGTATCTCTATAAGATTTTAAGGATAAACTGTCTAATTAAGAAATGACACTTAAATTATTTTGAACTTTTAACTAACTACTTGTGGTCCACAATGTGGACTTATTTATTTAATTATTTTAAATTTTTATTTAATTATTTTTATTAATTAACATTTTATTTATTTAATTATTCAATTATTTTATTTAATCGTATTTCTTTTTTTATTTCATTAAATACCACCCAAACCCATGGAGAAGAACGTGAAGAAGGACAAGTCTCTGCTCTAAAACTTCTATCTTATTTTATACATGTTATTATATTCTAAAACTTTAAACTCTAAGTTTTCTAATATGTGGTATTACACACTTCTGTTTAAACTACACACCTATAATCTTCATTCTAACATTAAATTTTGGAAGCTTTCTCCATGGCCTCAGGTGAAATGGGGTGGTTTTTTGGGGTCAGTGCCTGTCAGCACAGAAAATCTGAAATTCTTAGAATCCAGGGTTCCAATATCTAAGCTATAATGTGTGTTTGTCACACTAAAATAGAGAAGCTACACATTATTATATATATGAATATATTTATAGATATTAATTATATATATTATTATAATTATTATAAATATTAAAGCAGTTCAAACTGTACCGTATCAAAATCGTTGTTATATTAAAATTCATATATAAATAATGTAATTATTATTATAAATAAGAAATTGCAAAGGCCAGTACATGACAGAGGAAGCCAACAGCTCCAGAGCTATTTAGAATGGGCTGAGGGACTCCAGCAGATTTTCCATGGCTGGTCCCAGGGCTGGGACTTTGCCATGACTTCTGCCTTGGCAATGCATCCTGCCATTGGCCTGAATTATTGTTAGGGTTTATTTATTTAGAGTTTATTTATCTGTTATTAGGATTTATTTATAATTGGTTAGGGGTTTATTTATTTATTATTAGGTTTTGTTTATTTATTTATAATGTATTAGGTTTTATTTATTGGTTTTTTATGTGTTTATAATTGATTAGGCTTGATTTATGTATTATTAGGATTTATTTATTTAATTGTAATTGATTAGGTGTTATTTATTATTTGGGGGTTATTTGTTTATTTTTAATTGATTAGGTTTTATTTATTTATTATTAGGTTATATTGTTTATTTTTTATAATTGATTAGACTTGCTTACTTATTAGAATTTATTGATTTATAACTTATTAGGGTTTCTTTATTTATTATTAGGCTTTACTTATTTAGAATGGATTTGGTTTCATTTTTTATTAAGTTTTATTTAGAATTGATTAGCGTTTGTTTATTTCTTTATTAGGTTTTATTTGCTTATACTTGGTTAGGTTTTATTTCTTTATTATAAGGTTTCATTTGTTTATTTAGAATTGATTAGGTTTTGTTTTATATATTATTAATTTTATTTATTTAGAATTGAGTAGGTTTTATTTCTCTTTTATTACAGTTTTTTATTCAGAGCCATATTGTTGATGGGGAATCCCAGGTAAGAAATAGATGAATGAATAGATAAACAGATAAATAATAAACAAATAGTTAAATAATAGATAAATACAATATTATTAGAGAGCTCAGTGAGTGGTGAATCCAGGCAGGATTTGGTGGTGAATCCAGGTGGGATTTGGGTGACTGTTTTTCCAGTGGTGTTGAACCATCCCAGCACCACAGTAAGTGCAAAATTCCTGTAATTGGCGGTTAGACCTCAATAAAAGCAACACATGATGTGCTTAACGTGGCAGAGAACCAAAGAAACTGGGGCTGGACCATGATTTTTTTATGGGGACTCTTGGAAAAGCATTTTAAACATTTAATTTTTATAAAATATAGGTTTTAATTTAAAAAAATTAGTTAAATTGTTATTGTTATCAGTTTTCTCTTTCCTGCAGTTCCTGGCAGAAGTCCCAGAAATCCCATCATGAGCCCCAAATCCAGCCCTGCTGCCTTGGGGGGGATGCCTTTTCCCCGAGGCAGCAAAACCAAAACATTTCCTGCACAAAAAGGTGGCAGTGGCAGCTCTGCTTGGCTTTAGGAGCTTGGTTTCCCTTCCCTTGAGGGTGGATCCATCTCCAGCCAGGTATTTTTGGGAAAGGTGAGGGAGTTCCAGGCAGGTACCTGAGGCTTTGAGCTCCATTTGGTAAGAGCAAATTAAAAATCTGACCCATTAAAGTGCCTGAAAAGTGATTCCACTGCATTCCTTGGAGCCAAAACACGCCCAGGAAATCTCCTGCCTGGAAAGCTGCACAGTCTGAGGCACCTTGGCACTTTGGGGGGCACTTTGGGGACACATTTAGAGTCCCTTTTAGCTCAGATCATATATACTATATACTACACTATATACTATATATAGATATTATTTATATTATATTGTGTTATACACTACATATTTATAGTATTGGTATTATATGTACACATAAATATATTATTTATACACGTACAGCATTGAGGCTGTGAATGTATAAATGGGATATAATCCCAGCTGCCCTTCCCACAGCCCAGACCCCCAGCCAGGGCTGGCACATCCCTGCAGTGCTGGCTTGGCTCTTTCCCCTGGAAAGTCTCCTTTCCTCTTGAAAATCTCTTCTTTCCCCTAAAAAATCTCTTCTTTCGCCTGGAAAAGCTCTTCCTTCCCCTGCCTGCCTCCCCCACTATGTCTGGACTTGTTTATAAAAGCAGGAGTGTTCACCTCCTCTCACTTCTGCTGAATTCCTTCACTGAGTCACAGTGAATTTCTTTTCACTCTTTCACAGCAAAATGTCCTTTTTTGGGTGTTGGGGTTTTCACAGGGCCCTTGGTGGCCCCTTCCCTTCCCTTCCCTTCCCTTCCCTTCCCTTCCCTTCCCTTCCCTTCCCTTCCCTTCCCTTCCCTTCCCTTCCCTTCCCTTCCCTTCCCTTCCCTTCCCTTCCCTTCCCTTCCCTTCCCTTCCCACAGGGGAGTTTCAGATCAAAGATTGGAAATCATTTTTCCAGGGTTTATTCAGGAACACCCACAGATATTCCCAGGGGGGTTTAACCTCATTTCTGTCCCCTGGCTGAGTTTGGTGGCTCCTTTTTGTGAGCTTTGTTCCCAGCCCAGCCTCAGTGTGGGTGCTCAAAGCAGAGCTGGTGCTGCCCTGGCAGTTCCTCCATGGGTCAGGATTTCCTGGAGCTCCCTTGGTTTATCAGTGGAATCCCAAGGATTGGATCTGTTCCCCAGGGGAACACCTGATGTACCCTGTGTGATCCCAAGGATTGGATCTGTTCTGCACCTGATGTACCCTGTGTGATCCCAAGGGTTGGATCTGTTCCCCAGGGGAACACCTGATGTACCCTGTGTGATCCCAAGGGTTGGATCTGTTCTGCACCTGATGAAGTTTCTAGCAGCTGCTGGCCTGGGCTGTTCTGGAAGGCTGGGACAGTGGCACCTCAGCTCTGCCAGGGCCCTCCAACCAGGCACTTACACAAACCCCACATTTTTTATTGGTTTTTTAAACAATTCATATCAAACCCAGGGGAAAAATCAAATAACCCCATTTTTTTTAGTACAGAAGAATGGGTTCCCACTGACATTCAGTGGGAGATGAGGAGGAAATCCTTCCCTGGCAGGGTGGGCAGGCCCTGGCACAGCTGGGGCTGCCCCTGCATCCCTGGCAGTGCCCAAGGCCAGGCTGGACACTGGGGACAGTGGGAGGTGTCCCTGGGTGGGATTTGAGGTCACTCCCAACCCAAATCAGTCTGGGATGCTGGGATTTCCCCTAAATGTCACCATTTGAGGAACTGACTTTCCTGGGCCACTGTGATATTTTTGTTCCTGCAGCTCTTTGCCACTCAGTGTCATGCCCAGACACCCAGAAGCCAGGATGAGTTTCATCCCCAGGACAAGCCAGTTCTCAGAAGGGCTGACAAGTCCATTCCTGGCAGACTGGGGTGTTTATCTCTCACATGAGTGGAGCTCTGTTTACTGGGCTCATGGAAACTGCTGTGATCAGGCACTGCCTGCCTGCACTTCCTCTGTCTGCAGAGACTCGATTTCACCACTGATTTACTGTAAGTGAATCACTAAATCTTTTTTTCTTTTTTTTTTTTTTTTTCTTTTTTTTTTTTTTTTACTTTGAGCCTCACAACATGGTGAAGTGCACACACACAGTGTCCCAAAGGCTCTGAATTCAGCAGCAACCCCAAAATCCTGCTGTGGGTCAGAACACAGAACATTCCACACAACCCAGGGAGGGAGGAGCTGCTGCTGTTTTCTGCCTGATCTCTTTGTGACCTCTCCCTTTTCCAGTTACAAGCTGTGTCACCTGAGCCTGGGGAAATCGCAGAAAGCCAGGCTGGGTTGGGCTGGAAAGGACCTGAAAAATCATCCATAAAAACCCAAATCTCTTCCCAGGGTGATGTAATTTCCTTTAACCCTCTGTAGGTGAGACACCTAAAGGGGCTCCAGGAGAGGGACTGGGGACAAGGCATGGGGGAACAGACCCAGGGAATGGCTCCCAGAGGGCAGGGTAGGGCTGGAAATTGAGTCCAAAACTGAATTGGAGATGCCTCTTTACACATCTAGATAAATTCCCATCTAGCTCCAAGAGTCCCCAGCTGGCACATGAGGGTCCAGATCACCCCCAATCATCAGCAGAGCCCCCACAGCAGAGTTTGCAGTGGGAGGGTTTGTGACTGACCAGACCAATGTGGGTTTTCTGGGAGATTATTTTCCTTTTCGGCCACTATTGAACTACTCAATTCTGCTTCCCTTCCAGGAAGGTTAAAAATCCAAGCAGCAAATACCAGGAGTGGCAAGAAATGAGGTCAGAGTTTGAAGAGCTTTTGATATAGTAAATCTGGAATTTGTTTAAGGCTTTCTGAAGTGTAATTTGAATAGGACAGGGGATCCTTCCTGCTTTCCTTTCTCATTTCAGTTTTCTGAGTTACCTTTGCACGAACAGAGGGACAATTGAGGAACACAGGGCAGGGGCTGATTTCTCTCCCAGACCACTGTGGTCCTAAAATTGTTCACATCCTGATCACTGCCTGATGTGGAACTGCCCCTGGGTCTGGCAATGGATTAATTTTCCCTCTCTGTGTGTGATTTTTGGGTACCTTCCTCATCTTTTTGTAGATTCAATTTTTTTTCAGGATTCTGTGCCAGAAATTTGGCTGCACGAAAATCACAGGATCATTTCTCTCTCACTGTCTGATTTGACATTGACTTTGCTTCCCTTTTCCGAGGCTCAAAGAGAAGAAAGCCAACACACAGACTTATCCCTAAACTCCTGTAGGTTCTGCAGATTTCCTGAATTATTAATATTATTTTCTTTTTTGATTGGATGTTGCAATAAACCCAGCTCTCTCTTCCCTCTGTCTTCATTAAATCACTTTGTTCTCCACTCTCCCCATTCTCCTTAAGCTCCCAGTTTTAATAAATCATCCCTCATCAACTGATGGTGGAAACCTCATCTTCCATTTTCTCACTGTGAGCTCCCTCCTCCCTGAGGGGCTCAGGAGAGTAATTTCTTGGGCTTTGCCTTATCAGGAGGCTCCAGATAAGACAAAGCTGGGCCGAAACCAAAACCCTGCCCAAGTTCCCCCCTCTGCTTTGGCAAAGGGCAAGTAGACATGACAAGTTCTGGGATTTCTGTACTCAAATGTGTCCTTCAGCAGAAGGAAGGAGGGGAACCCCGCTGCACAAGTCACAAGTGGAGTTTCTGCAATTTCGAGTTCCTCCACGCTTCTTTCATCGATCAAAGCCTCATTAATGAAGTGCCCTCTAATCAAAGAGCTCTCTGCAGGCTCTGTTTGGCTGTTCCTGTTCCTATTTAGAAACGGTGGCGCTGTCACAGCCTGTCCGTGTCCCTGAGTCACCCTGGGACTCCTGCCCTGCCCTGGGGATTACGGGATCCCTGTAATGAGTCAGGGATATAAATCATATAAATCATATAAATAATCCCCGGGTCAGCACGGGCGGCTCCAGGGAAATGCGGGAGCCCTGGGGCAGTGTCACCTTCCCGCAGTGTCGGGATCTCTAGCTGCTCACAGTGACCCCGAGAAAAGTTCCAAAGTCTCTTTTCCCAGCCTGGTGCTTGAAGGAGCAGTCAGGGCTCTTCATTTCTCGGTCTCAAGGTTGTTTATTTTATCTTATCTGTAAAAAATTTTCTCCTGTGTGACAGTGGTCACAAGGGTTGCAGGATGAAGAGAGAGGCGAGAATGTTGACTTCATGTTCAGAAGGCTTGATTTATTATTTTATTATATATATCACATTATGACTATACTAAAAGAAATAGAAGGAAAAGTTCTTAGAAGGCTAGCTAAGCTAAGAATAGAAAAGGAATGAATAACAAAGGTCTGTGTCTCAGCAGAGAGCAAGAGCAACTCTGCTGTGAGTGGTCAGTAAATCCAAACATCCACCCGAGACCAATCACAGATCCACCTGTTGCATTCCACAGCAGCAGATAACCATTGTTTGCATTTTGTTGCTGAGGCCACAGCTTCTCAGATGGGAGAAAAATGCTAAAAAAAGGATTTTTCACAAAAGATGTCTGTGACGCTCCTGCGCTGCCAAAGTCAACTCAGCAGGACAGTCCAGGCACTCTGCCTGCCCCCAGGGCGGTGTTATGTCTTTATACTAAAATCTACATGTACCATATTTACAATTCCTTCCCAATCCCTATCACCTGTGTTAGACAGTGAGCTCCTACTCTAAACCAATCTGTAAGAGCCAGCATCACAGCAGAAGATGGAGGCCAAGAAGAAGGAGAAAGGCTGGGCACACCCAGATCCCTCCATCTTGCCCCCTGAACCCCCATACCAAAAACCCCAAAATCCACCCTTCCACCCCGTGATAACTTCACTGTCATTGTACTTAAACTGTCATGGCCTGCTGATCTTCACATAAGGTTGGTAACTTGCTCCACGGGTCACAATCAAACCCCCAGGGGCATTCTGGGCTCTGTGCCAGGGTCTCTGAGCCCCTGGCAGGGTCTGGGCTGCTCAGGACAGACAGAGGGATGTCCTGGGTTCTGACACTGCGGGTCCGGGACAGCTCGGGGCAGGCAGGCTCAGACTGTGCTTGTGCTCCTTTCTGCCGTTCATCCTTTGTGTCGGGGTTAGAGGCTGTGAGATCCTCACCTGTTTTATCGCTGCCCCGAGAGCCCGAGGCCAAGGGACAGGCAGAAATCTTCCCCAGGATGGAGCAACAGCTGAACTGCAGCGAAATCCAGTGATTCACCCATCGGGAACCCGAGCTGCCAGCCCTGCCCCGGTGAACCCGAGCTCCTGCTGCTGCTCCTGGCGCTTTTCTCCTCTCGGAAATGCGGCGGCAGCGCTGCCAGCTCTGCTCAGGGACCCCGCAGGCTGCCAAACATCATCTGCATTCATTAAAGCTGTTTGAAGCACCCTTAACTATGGTGGATATTTTTGCCCCCGAAGAAGGAGGAAAAATGAGGAAGACTCCATCTTATCAGAAGGCTAATTAATTACTTTATTATACTATCTTATTCTATACTATATTGCATTTCATTACATCTAAACTGAGTCTGCCAAGCACTCAACTGCACAGAAGTGCCCAGAATATGTGACTGTCACCTGACAGTCCTGACACACACACACAGACACAGACACACCTGGCCCTGACCGGCCAAGGAAACCAAACCCCATCACTGTGGGTAAACAATCTCCATATTTCATTCTGCTTTTGCACAAACACAGGCATGGCAAATTATATGAGAATTGTTTTTCCTTTCTCTGAGGTTCAGAGAATGCAAAACCCAGAAATATTCTTGGGAAGAATTGTGCCTTGCTTTTCTCTGTGAAGAGAAATGAGGTGACATCTAACCTTGCTTGGATTCTTTGGTCAGCAGTCCTGCCAGTCCTGCTGCCAGTCCTGATAGTAGTACCACTATCAGTGATGATAATGATAATAATACCAGCATGTTTCCCCTCTGAGGTGTTTAGGAGAGTATTTCAGCTGTGTTCAGGAGACACACAAAATACCCTTCTGCTTCAGCTGCTTTTAACCAAAGCAGTGTTTTCGGTCACAATCTGCTGTCACTGGCATCAGCTGGAGGTGTGTGGTCACTGTCACCAAGGGGCTGTAGGTGTGCAGTGTCACCAAGGGGCTGTAGGTGTGGTTACTGTCACCAGGGGCTGTAGGTGTGCAGCCAGTGTCACCAAGGGGCTGCAGGTGTGTCTCAGTGTCACTACGGGCTGTAATTGTGGTTACTGTCACCAGGGGCTGCTGCCGTGCCCAGTGCAGCCGCAGAAACCCGGGGCGAGATGTCCTCACATCAACCACAGGGACAGCGAAAAGGGGCAGGGGCCGTGGCAGGGACATGAATAGCGATAGGGAATGGATAATGGGGGTAGGGGCTGGGGAGGGAGGCGGGGGCAGCAAGCGACGGGGGCAGGTACTCGGACAGGACAGGAGAA
The DNA here is from genome assembly GCF_027887145.1 of Ammospiza caudacuta. Taxonomy (NCBI): domain Eukaryota; kingdom Metazoa; phylum Chordata; class Aves; order Passeriformes; family Passerellidae; genus Ammospiza; species Ammospiza caudacuta. The sequence goes on along the minus strand of NC_080594.1, from coordinate 121,220,502 downwards.
GGGCACAGAGACAAGGACAGGGGCAGGACAGGGCCGGGGCCCGGGGCAGCGCGGCCCTCCCGGCCGATCCCGGAGCCTGCGGGGCCCTCGGGCGGGGCCGGGCCGGGCTCAGCCCCCGGGGGCGGTGACAGGGGCGGTGACAGAGGCAGTGACAGGGGCGGTGACAGGGGCGGAGCGGTGGCCGCGGCCGTGCGGGGTCGGAGCGTGCGGCCGCCGCAGCCCAGCCCGGCCCGGCCCGGCCCAGCCCGGCCCGGCCGCGCTCGGGGGGACGCCCGCGGCCGAGCGGGGCCATGCGGGGCCGGGCTCCGCTCCGCTCCCTCCCGCTCCTGCTGCTCCTGCTGGTGCTGGGCTCGGCCGCAGGTGGGTGCGGGGCCGGGGAGTGCGGGGTTCCGTGTTTGTGGGGTTCGGGGGGATGCGGGGTTCGGTGTTTGTGAGGTTCGAGAGATTCGAGGTTCGGTGCCCGCGGACTCTGGGTGCCCGCGGCGCGGTCTCGGTTCCCGCGCGGGGCCTGTGCCGGTGTCCCCTGCGCTTTCCCCCCGCCCCGGCTCTCAGGGCCCAGAGCAGCCGCTGGAGCCGGGCCGGGCTCAGCCCGTGTCCGGGGTCGCTCCTGCCCAGCCCGGGTTCGGCCCTGCCCGGCCCGGGTTCGCTCCTGCCCGACCCGGGATCGCTCCTGCCCGGCCCGGGTTCGCTCCTGCCCCGCCGGGTCCGGCCCTGCCCAGCCCAGGCTCGGTTCTGCCCCGTCCGGGTTCGGCCCTGCCCAGCCCAGGCTCGGTTCTGCCCAGCCCAGGCTCGGTTCTGCCCGGTCCGGGTTCGGTCCTGCCCAGCCCCGGGGTGCTGCTCCCAAACCCCGCTGTGGTGGAGCCCTGGCCGGGCCGCCGGGGATTGTGTGGGGCTGTGGGCACCGTCCGGAGCTCGTGGCGTGGCGGAGATTTGGGAAGTGGCACATCCCGTTAAATGGCGTTTAAATGTGTGGATGGACGCGAGTTTGGGTTTGGGTTTGGTGGAAATGGCTCAGCAGGCTCGAGCTCTGTAATCCCGGCTCCAGGTGTGTCCCAGGGGAGCCGCTCTGCTCTGAGCCAGGCTGGGAGAGCTGGGGGGGCTCACCTGGGCAGGAGAAGCTGCAGGGAGAGCTCAGAGCCCCTGGCAGGGCCTGCAGGGGCTCCAGCAGAGCTGCAGAGGGACTGGGGACAAGGCCTGCAGGGACAGCACCCAGGGAATGGCTGCCAGTGCCAGAGGGCAGGGCTGGGTGGGATCTTGGCCATGAGGAATTGTTCCCTTTTGAGGGTGGGCAGGCCCTGGCACAGGGTGCCCAGAGCAGCTGGGGCTGCCCCTGCACCCCTGGCAGTGCCCAAGGCCAGGCTGGACACTGGGACAGTGGGAGGTGTCCCTGCCATGGCAGGGGTGGCACTGGGTGGGATTTAAGGTCCCTCCCAACCCAAATCAGTCTGGGATTCTGTGATTCCAAACCCCTGGATCCCTGGCAGTGCCCAAGGCCAGGTTGGACATGGGCTTGGAGCAGCCTGGCACAGTGGAAGGTGTCCCTGCCATGGCAGGGATGGGATGGGATAAGGTTTAAGATCCCTCCCAACCCAAAGCACTCCACGATGGAACGAGCTGTGCACAGAATGTGGTGCTTGCTCTGGCACTCAGGCTCCCCATGAGTTCAGCATGTCCCATGTCCCGGTGGTGCCCACGGCCTGCCTGACCAGCCTGGCCCTGGTGAGCCCTGTGGGGCTCTGCTGGTTCCAGACCCGCTGGCTGGACTGAGGCAAACCAGGGCAGGGCCTGCTGCCGTGGGCATTGCTCGGTTTCATCCCATCAGCAGCCGAGGGACTTCCCAGGGAGCTCTGGGAATTCCAGAATCCCAAAATAGGTTGGATCAGGAAGGAGCTTGTAGCTGGTCTGGTTCCAACCCCCTGCCATGGAAACCAATCTTGCACTATTCCTGGGAAGCCACTTTGTTGCACTGGAACAGCAAAAGTCCGCACAAAATCCCCCAAAGCCCAGATTCCTGTTCTGCCAGGGCAGCAGGATGGTTGCTGGGGGCTGGTGCAGGGAAGGGATCGGGAATCCCTGAGGAGCAGCAGGAGCTGGGACACGGAGGGGTCACCCGAGCCAGGCTGCTTTCACTGGCTGTGATTGTGGCTTCACACTCTGCTGTGAAAGTTCTGACTCGTGGTTTGAAGTACCTTGAATCGTCTGAACAGCAGGAAAAAACAATCTGAGCCTCCTTGGGCTGCTGCTCTGAAAGGAGCAGCCCAGTGCGAACCCCAGCCAGGAGGGATGGGGCCTCTCTGTCTTCCCCTGGCTGAGGGAGTTTGGGGTTTTGAGGGTGCTTGGCCCCGTGGCTGCTGTGTTTGAAGCGTTCAGGGTGTTATTTTAGGCCGTGCAAACTGGAGATGAGGAGGAAGTTGAGTGTGTGCTTTCAGCAGTCGCAGTCCCTGCCCCGTGAGGGAGGGATCTGACAGAAATTCAGATTTCCCTGGCTGCTGAGGAGGAAGCAGCTCCTCAGCCTCGTGGCACCCTCGTGGCAGCCCTCAGAGGGCTCATGGGCCCTGGGGTGTTCTTGGTGAGCTCTGCAGTGTTTTTGATGAGCTCTGCAATGTTTTTGAGGCTGGCAAGGGAAATGACTCATTTTTGAATGCAAAACAAGCAGCGTGCAGCCAGGGGATCCCAGACTGGGCTGGAGGGAGCTTTAATCCCACCCTGCCATGGCAGGGACTCCTTCCACTGTCCCCAGTGTCCAGCCTGGCCTTGGGCACTGCCAGGGATGCAGGGGCAGCCCCAGCTGCTCTGGGCACCCTGTGCCAGGGCCTGCCCACCCTGCCAGGGAACAATTCCTCACTGCCAAATCCCATCTCCCCTGTCCTTCACTGCTCTTGATTTGCTTTAAGGTGTGGTGGGAATTGCTGCCTGTGGTGTTTGGTTCTCAGAGCTTCCTGGGATTCTGCAGAACAGAGTGTGACAGAGGTCTGAGGGCACAGATGGTGTGAGATACCTCACCACGTGCCAGACCAGCGGCGAGAATGCAAGAAAGGATCCGTGGGACTGGAACGTGAAAATTTCTCACCAGTTTAGAGACGGCTCCATGAGGGCCTTCAGAAAACACCTGGGAGGCGAATGGATTGGGAAACTGTGAGGGATCTCTCACAGGTTTGGTTTGGGAAGCTGTGAGGGATCTCCCACGGGTTTGGTTTGGGAAGCTGTGAGGGATCTCCCACGGGTTTGGTTTGGGAAGCTGTGAGGGATCTCCCACAGGTTTGGTTTGGGAAGCTGTGAGGGATCTCCCACGGGTTTGGTTTGGGAAGCTGTGAGGGATCTCCCACGGGTTTGGTTTGGGAAGCTGTGAGGGATCTCCCACAGGTTTGCAAAGCTGGACCAGCCATGTTTGTTCTGAGAGCACTGCCTGAGAAATTATTGACAGGCCTGTAAGAAATTATTGACAGGCCTGATTAAACTTTGAGAGAAACACGGCCTGGCTTGGCTGTGTTTGAGGTCACCCTGTTCCACCCCTGCCAGGGACAGGTTACCTCTCACTGTCCCAGATTGCTCCAGCCTGCTGCCCTTGGACATTGCCAGGAATGGGGCAGCCACAGCTTTTCTTGGAAAGCTAGACCTCAACTCGTTATTTGGTACTTTGGACTTAGGGTTTAATGCAACTTGATGTAGAAATCAAAAAACCACAAGCTTTTTAACAGGAATCCATATTTCCACGTAAGCCTGGGCCGGAATTTGACTCAAGTCAAGCTTGATCTTCTGATCTCGTTGACGTAAAAATTAACAGACTGTGTCTTAGGAGACTCTGTTCTTCAGAGTTAAAAATCACCTGCTGGGTTGTGGGGTATTTTGCCACAGCTCTTTGTCAGGCCAGGCTGGATGGTGGGAGCAGTGGGTGATCTGTGAAGTCCCTTCCAAGCCCACCATTCCCTGATTCTGTGACTCTCACGGTGTGAGGAGTCACTCCAGAGAAGCACATGGGGTGCAGAAGGAAAACCTTTCTCCCTGCTGGTCCCTGCAGGCTCCAGGAGAGGTGCCAGGGCTGCCCCTGGAGCCTCGCCCGTGTCCTGCAGAGGTTTTGGCTCTGCTCTTCCTCCCTGGCTCCAGCTGCTCCCTCCCTCCTCCTCAGCCCTTCCTCGTCCCCGCCGCCCCCATTTCCCTTTTCTCTTTGCCTGTGCCTGCCCTCCAGGCCCTGCCTGGCTCTGTCCCTTTTTTGGCCATGTTTTGGCAGCTCCCTCCTCCCCGTCCTGGGCTGTCAGTCTGTCCTTTCCTGTCCCACGGCTCTTCTCTGTGGTTTGCCCCTCCTGAGCAGGAGCTGGAGGCTGATGGTGGCTCTTGCAGTGTGAAAAATGCCAATCACTTGTTTTTAAAATTTAAAAAAGTCTAATGATAATAAAATGGTTATAAAATCAGCAATATGATTAGAGTAATAATAATTTGGATAATTTGGATTAGGACAATATGAGACAATAAAAACAAAGAGTTATGGACAGCCCAGGTACCTTTTCTGGGCAAAATAAGCCCAAAAAAGGACCCATGTTAACAGAGGATTAACCCTTAAAAACAATAACCTGTTGCATATTCACACAGCTCATCCACGATGCATAAATTCCATTCAAACACAGGATTCTGCCTGGGCAGTGTCAGCTCCTTCCTCTGAATCTCAAGGGTGTCTTTATGCCTGAGCAAGCAGGAAGAAGTTCATTTCTCCTGATAATGGAGCAATAAATTCTCTTTCTCTGAAAGATTCAGGTGTCCTGTGGCTGCTATCTCACTGCCAGTCCTTTCTTTAAAAAAGTGTCCTACATAGTAGAGTTTCTATTTTAACATTTTGTTATGACCTAAAACTATATTTAACACACTACTTAAGAGAATTAGCATAGCATTACTTTCTAACACAACACATCTAATATTCATTTGAATATTTGCCAAAAGCCAATCATGAAATACACATTTTTCACAGCTGGGTTTGGGGCCCTCCCCACCCACAGAGCTGCTGCCATTTCCTGCCTGGTGAGATCACCTCCAAAGCTGGCACAACCAGAGGCTCCTCACGGCCACCACGTCTCCCTGAAGGGTTTTCTTTGTCCAGCTGGCTCCTGGAAGGTTTCACTGGAAGGACCTCAGGGTCAGCAGGAGGCAGATGGGGGGAAAAAGAGAGGAGAAGCTGCAGGGAGAGCTCAGTGCCCCTGGCAGGGCCTGAAGGGGCTCCAGCAGAGCTGCAGAGGGACTGGGGACAAGGCCTGCAGGGACAGCACCCAGGGAATGGCTGCCAGTGCCAGAGGGCAGGGCTGGGTGGGATCTTGGCAATGAGGAATTGTTCCCTGGCAGGGTGGGCAGGCCCTGGCACAGGGTGCCCCCCCTGGGCTGTGCAGGGAGGCAAAGGTGAGCTGCAATAGAACAGAGCAGCTGCTGTGGTCACCAGTGGGCAGAGGAGGGGCTGGGAAACCTTGCAAGGGCTGGAAAACCTTCCAGAAAAAAAAAAAAAGAATGTTCTGTGAGGAGCAGAAAGGGGCTGAGCCTGGAGCAAAGGAGGCTCAAGGGGAACCCCATTGCTCTGCACAAGTCCCTGCCAGGAGGGGCAGTGAGAGGGGTCGGGCTCTGCTGCCTGTCCCAAGGGAAAGGAGGAGAGGAAATGGCCTCAGATGGCACCAGGGCCGGCTCAGGTTGGAGACTGGCACAAAAATTTCCCTGGCAGAGTGGTCAGGCCTTGGGCTGAGCTGCCCAGGGAGGTTTGGAGTCCCTGGAATTGTCCCAGAGCAGTCTGGATGTGGCCCTGGGGACAGGGATTGGGGTGGGGCTGGTGCTTGGCTGGCACTGGGAGATCCCGAAGGGCTCCTCCAGCCCTGGTGGTTCTGGAATCCTGGGACCCTCATTTATGGCTTCATGGGGGACTGGGTGGGGTTTGTGGTTTTGTGCCAGGCTTGGTACTTTCAGCTTTATGTTCTTTATGGAATGAATAAAACCCAGGGAGTTGGAATTCATGGATAGACGGAATTCCACACTGGTTTGGGCTGGAGGGACCCTAAATCCCACCCAGTGCCACCCCTGCCATGGCAGGGACACCTCCCACTGTGCCCAGTGTCCAGCCTGGCCTTGGGCACTGCCAGGGATGCAGGGGCAGCCCCAGCTGCTCTGGGCACCCTGTGCCAGGGCCTGCCCACCTGAACGTGCCAGAGCCCCTGGAAACAGAAGGAGAAGGAGGAGAAATGGTTTTACCTGCAAAGCAGTGAAAATTTAATACATAGTGATGGAGTTTGGAGACCAAAATTTAGTTACTTGGATGTTTCAATAACTTTTTTATTCCTCTTCTTGTTTTAGAAACTCCTCCCTATTTACCAGCCCCCGAAAATGTGGAGGTTTATTCCTACAACTTCCAGAGCTTGCTGAGGTGGTCTCCTGTTCCAGTGGAGAATGGCACAGTGTTATACACAGCTGAGTACCAAACGTGAGTAAACAGTAAATAAAACCAAGTCATTTTGTTCTAATCCAGGATAACAGCTGCTTTTAAAAAGCCCAGAAACCCTGAAAATGAATAAGCACAGAATGAAAGGACGTTTTTTATCACAGATGTTTTTATGTGTCTCCAAGAGCAGCTCCTGGTGAGTGACAGGCCCTTGGCCCATGAGTGTCCTCTGAGCTGAGGAGAGATTGCAGCCCTGAGGACACCCAGAGATGCTGCACAGGATTTTAGCCTTTCCTGATTCTCTCTGGCCAATTTACATTTCCTCAGATTGAGGGGGAAAATGGTTAGTTTTACCCTTGTGAAGCCAGAGCTGCATAACACATTCTTGTCTCACCAGAAGTGGCTGGGAGGGGGTGTGGTATTCCAGGGGGCTGCACTGGCTGCTCTTTGTTTATTGTTGTCTTGGTTTGAAAGCCAGGTGTCAGTAAGGAAGGCAGGAGCCTCCCTTGAAATGGAAAATGTAAATCCCCTTCCTCCAAATTATTATAATTTTGAAATTAAGAGGCTCTCAGGGAAAGATATGGGAATAGGAATAACAGTTATTTACTAGGAAAAACTAAAAATAAAAATGCAAGAGTACAAAAATAAGAAAACAAACCACTGCCCCCTGTGTGTCAGGGTGGTGGCACAGCCCCAGTCAAAATATCCCTTTTTCAAGGGCAGGTAAATCACCTTAAAATCTTTTCCTACCATTGATAAAAGTCATGGGTGAGATAAAGAACATTGCCCCACCTGGTTTCAAAAGACAATGATATGTTGTAGTTGAGATGGAGACCATACAAAGCCACTCAGTCCATTTTCAGAAGGCTTCCAGCTGTTTTTATTTTAGCATGCATGCTTTTTATACATTCTTACAAAGCTCAGAAGTTTGCACTTTACTTATTGGTCAGGAGAGAAAAACAGAGTGCTCATTGGAACGGGCAGTTGCAGATTTCTCTTGTTTATCCTTCTTCCTTTCTTGGTTTCTGTGTCAATGACCTTGGTGGAGTGCTGTGCCCAGCTCTGGCCCCTCAGTTTGGGAAGGGCACTGGGACACTGAGCACACCCAGACGGGCCAAGGAGGCTGGAGAGGGAACACAAACCCTGTGGGGAAGCCCTGAGGGAGCTGGGGGTGCTCGGCCTGCAGAAAAGGAGACTCAGGGCTGCCCCCATCACTCTGCACAGCTCCTGAAAGGTGCCTGTGCTCACCTGGGGCTGGGCTCTTGCTGCAGCAGCACTGACACACCCAGAGCACACAGCCTCGAGCTGCACCAGGGGAAATACAGGCTGGAGAGCAGGGAAAAGGTTTTTGCAGCCAGGGTGAGAAAGTTCTGGAATGGCTGCCCGGGGAGGTGGTGGAGTCCCCATGCCTGGGTGTGTTTAACAAAGCCTGGATGTGGCACTGGGGGCCAGGGTTCAGTTGGGGCTGGGCTGCACTCGATGGTCTTGGAGGTCTCTCCCAGCCTGGTCATTCTGGGATTCTGTGAGTTCTGTGAAAACTCTTTCAGGGGTAAACATGGATCCTCTTACCATGGACCCTCTTACCATGGACCCTCTTACCAACCTTCTTTTTGGCTCACAGAAGTGCTGTAAAACCCCTTCCCCAGTGACAGAGCACACACTGGTGACAGAGCACACACTGGTGACAGCACACACTGGTGACAGCACACACTGGTGACAGCACACACTGGTGACAGAGCACACACTGGTGACAGCACACACTGGTGACAGAGCACACACTGGTGACACACCCCACACTGGTGACAGCACACACTGGTGACACACCCCACACTGGTGACAGAGCACACACTGGTGACACACCCCACACTGGTGACAGCACACACTGGTGACACACCCCACACTGGTGACAGAGCCCACACCCCTGTGCTCCCATCTGGCCCTCAGCCTCAGGGATGTGTTTGCTGTGCTCTGCAGAGGCTCCTGCAGGAACTGGAGCGACCTGGGCTGTGCACAGAGCCCCCAGCCCCAGTGCCGGTTCCCCCCCGAGCTGCAGCGGCGCCGCTGGACCATCCTGCTGCGGGTGCGCGCCGAGCTGGGCACGCTGGCATCCCCCTGGGCACACTGCCCTGCCTTCGTGGCTGAGAGAGACAGTGAGTGCTGGGGGCAGTGGGATCCGGGGCTCTGGGGACTGCTGGGACTGAGAGAAACAGTGAGTGATGGAGCAGCCTGCTCTGGGGCTCTGGGGACAGCTGGGACACAAACCAACAGTGAGTGCTGGGGCAGCCTGCTCTGGGGCTCTGGGGACAGCTGGGACACAAACCAACAGTGAGTGATGGAGCAGCCTGCTCTGGGGCTCTGGGGACAGCTGGGACACAAACCAACAGTGAGTGATGGAGCAGCCTGCTCTGGGGCTCTGGGGACAGCTGGGACACAAACCAACAGTGAGTGATGGGGGCAGTGTGATCTGGGGATCTGGGGACAGCTGGGACACAAACCAACAGTGAGTGCTGGAGCAGCCTGCTCTGGGGACAGCTGGGACACAAACCAACAGTGAGTGATGGAGCAGCCTGCTCTGGGGCTCTGGGGACAGCTGGGACACAAACCAACAGTGAGTGCTGGGGCAGTGGGATCCGGGTCTCTGGGGACAGCTGGGACACAAACCAACAGTGAGTGCTGGGGCAGCCTGCTCTGGGGACAGCTGGGACACAAACCAACAGTGAGTGATGGAGCAGCCTGCTCTGGGGCTCTGGGGACAGCTGGGACACAAACCAACAGTGAGTGCTGGGGCAGTGGGATCCGGGTCTCTGGGGACAGCTGGGACACAAACCAACAGTGAGTGCTGGGGCAGCCTGCTCTGGGGACAGCTGGGACACAAACCAACAGTGAGTGATGGAGCAGCCTGCTCTGGGGCTCTGGGGACAGCCAGGCTGCTGTGGTGGTGTTTGTGGGTCCCAGGATGAGGGAAGAGATGAGAATCTTGACTCGGTGCTTCAGAAGGCTGATTTATTATTTTATGATATTTATTGTATTAAAAGAAAATTATGTACTAACGCTATACTAAAGGAAGAGAAAAGATTCATCAGAAGGCTTCAAAGGAATAGAAAGGAATGATAATAAATTCTTGTGAGTGACCAGGCAGTCTGGACAGCTGACTATGATTGGCCATTAAATAGAAACAACCACATGAGACCAATCACAGATGCACCTGTTGCATTCCACAGCAGCAGATAATCATTGCTTACATTTTGTTCCTGAGGCCTCTCAGCTTCTCAGGAGAAAAGATCCTAGCAAAAGGATTTTTCAGAAAATATGTCCACGACAGGCTGCCTCTCTGGGCTCTGCTGGGACAGGGGTGCCCCAAGGAGCTGGGACAGAGGCCAGATGAGCTCAGAGGAATAAAGGGGATATTTATTGAAGGGCCTTTTGAGTGGTTTTGGGGCTAGCAGGGGGAATGACTCATTTCTAAATGCAAGATAATCAGTGTGCAGTCATGGCATCCCAACTGGATTGGGTGGTAGGGACCTCAAATCCCACCCAGTGCCACCCCTGCCATGGCAGGGACACCTCCCACTGTCCCCAGTGTCCAGCCTGGCCTTGGGCACTGCCAGGGATGCAGGGGCAGCCCCAGTCCTGGCTCTGCCTGGGTGGCTCCAAGATGGAAGCAAAGAGGGCTTGGTCATGAGATGTCACATTTTTGTAAGTTCTAGTCTATTTGCATACAGGAGTTAACTGTTCAATTAATGACTTCATATGATGTTTCATCCTCCTTGCTCGCTTGCCCACCCTCATCTTTTCACATTGTTTGTGCTTTGGGCCTGAAGTTTGAGGAGATTGTCCTTGAGTCTCCAGCTGGAATGGGATGGTTTTGTCTTCCCCACTCTGTGAAAAGATCCTAGTAAAAAGGATAATACAAAGCTTAATATAATTTAATATAACTTAATATACAGCTCAGAGCTGCACACCAAAACAGAACAGAGAAACTTCAAACCCAGGGTGTCAATGGGATTGAGCTGTTATTGTCCCCAAAGACTCAGAGGCCTCCCCAGGGTTTGGTTCCTCTCTGCTCTCTCAGGTGTCACCAGAGGAGCCCCCGAACCTCCTGCGGTGGTTGGGCCTTCAGAGAGCCCCAGTGTTCTTTTGCTGGAGGATTTTCCACGTTCTCATTTCCCCTCTCAGCTCTGCCCACACACACACCACAAACTCCCTGAGGCTGAACCACCTCCTTCTGCTGGACACATCCCTTTTCTGATAAATAAAAAGTGGCCTGATAAATATAAATCATTGTGATAAATATAATTTGTCCTGATAAGTATAAATAGTTCAGTTAAGTATAAATGGTTCAGAGAAATAGAAATTGTTTACACTACAGTGTAGAAGTGTCAAGGTCACACTTTAAATCCCGCACTGGTTTGGGCTGGAGGGACTCAGAGCCCACCCAGTGCCACCCCTGCCATGGCAGGGACACCTCCCACTGTCCCCAGTGTCCAGCCTGGCCTTGGGCACTGCCAGGGGTGCAGGGGCAGCCACAACCCCTCTGTGTGAGCAGGTTTGGTGCTGCTTTTCTGAGATCTGCTCTTTGTCCTGCTGTGCTTGGTTTTAGGATTAAGAGAAAAGTCCATGTTCAGGTTTAAAAGTTCCTTTGAAATGGAACCTAAACAGAAGAAGGGATTTAAGGGCTCTGCAGTCCCTGATCTCCCAGAGCTGCTGAGTGTGGGACAAAGCAGAGGCTGGGGGGACAGGAGGAACATTCTGGGGCATTCCTGTGTCACTGTCCTGGAGATCTGTTCCCAGAAACCAAGCCCATGGCTCCTCCTTCAGTGGAGGATTTGAGGCACAGTGAGGAGCTGGTGCAAGCAAGGAGGGATTTTTGCTGTTATTTCCGACAGCACTTTATTGGTATTTTCATGATTTACACTTTGGAGCACTTCACAAAAGGAGGTGACCAAGCTTATCCTGATGGACACATGGAGACATGAAAGCAAGGAGGGGAACACTCATTATTCCTCTTCCCATCTAGGGCCCAAACAGTGGTGGGGTTTTGGGGAGCATGGAGGGTGTGGCAGGTGATCAAAGGAAGAGAAAATATAATGGTTTTATGGTCAGTAACTGCAGATAAACTGAGACACTTCAGAGCATCAACTATTGGTTAATATTTACAAAATTTCCAGGAAAAGTTAAGCAAATATTGTAAATGCATAAAGTAGGCGGGGAGATGTTTGCCCTTCCTGAGCAAAAGCTGTTGATATTTGGGGTGTTTGCTGAGAGTGTCCAGGGCAAGGAATGGGGCTGGAGAATCCCTGAGGGAGCTGGAAGGGGCTGCAGAATCCCTGAGGAGCTGGAAGGGGCTGCAGAATCCCTGAGGAGCTGGAAGGGGCTGCAGAATCCCTGAGGAGCTGGAAGGGGCTGCAGAATCCCTGAGGAGCTGGAAGGGGCTGGGGCTGGAGCAAAGGAGGCTCAGGGGCCCTTGTGGCTCTGCACAAGTCCCTGTGGAAAATGATAATTGAGACTTAAGGAATGGAAAAAGAGAGGCAAAAATTCATGGGGACAGGGAGGAGGGAACAGGAGTTGTGAGGAGGATGGGAAGAATCCAGGTTCAGTGGAAGAACCATGGGCAGGGAATTGGTTTGGGTGGAAGGATGTGGGCTCCTCTGGGATCTCAGCCCATGGAAAGGGAGCTCAGGCCTTGGCAGGGGCTGCCCAGGGAGCTTTGCAGTGCCCATCCCTGCAGGTGTGCCCTGGAGGTGGCACTGAGTGCTCTGGGCTGGGCACAAGGTGCCCGTGGGGCACAGCTGGCAGGGCTGTGCCAGCCCCAGGGGTTTGGGGTTCTGTGGGGCGGCAGGCAGCTGTGCAGCCCGGGCTTTCCCTGCTCTCTGTGTTTGCTTTCAGCCACTCTGGGCCCCCCCAGGGTGAACAATGTCAGTGCCAGCCCTGGCTCTCTGCTGGTCAGTGTGAGCCCCCCCTTCGCCCCCGAGGCTGGGGACATCCTGCAGTACCTCGTGTCCTACTGGGAGAACAGCACCAGTGCCACAGCAAAGGTCAGAGTCCTCTCACGTCTGTTCTTGGTGCCTGGGGGCTGAGGGCAGGGTCAGTGTCCCTGGCAGGACAGCAGTGGGGACAGCAATTCAGAGGGTTCTGTGTGGCCTCAGCGAGGGTCACCACGGGGGCTGTGGGTACAGGGTTCTGGCCTTGGCACAAGGATTGCTGCACTTCCCAGCTTGGGAACTCCCTCGTCTGCTTGGGAAGAGATGGAACCCTCTGCACACCCAGGGACAGAGCTGCTGCCAGAGGTGGTGACCTTGGGCTCCACGGCTTTCTGGGAAATGCCTCCTGCTCTGCTCTGCTGGGAGCTGCAGGAGCAGCTGCTGGGGCTGGGTGTGCCTCAGCCCAGGAACGGGCTGGGGTGAGCTGGGACCATCCCTGTTCATCCCAAGCCTCACAGGTTTGGGATCCTCGTGTGCTGCTCCTGCTGCTCCCTGGGAATTGTGCTTGGACAGGCCAGAGGTGCAGGGGAGCTGTTAAGTCAGTCCTAAAAAAAAAAAAAAAATTAAAAAAGAGGAAGCTTCCAAATGACATCAATCTGAAGTCAAACACCTAAAAAACAGAAGCAAAAACAATTATTTACAACTCCCTTCTGCCTCAAGGTCTTTGTTAAATCATCTCCACTTCCTTCCTGCCTTGCAGCACCGTGTGTTTTTCTCACACAAGAACACCTTCAGCTGACAGCCAGGAAAGGAGCCACTGTGGTTTCCTTCTCCCCTCCATTTCTCTGTGTTTTGCTCCTTACCTGAGCTGCTGCAGAAGCTGCATGAAAATTCCCAGAAAAATAGAAATATTCCACTGCTTCTGTTGTTTGGGAAAGCTGAGTGAGGAAAAATAAAAATCGGGTTTCTTGAATGAGAAATTAAAAGGGGGGCCGGATGTTTGTTTTGAAAACTGGTCTGGTTTTTACAGTAACATCTTTTTTGTTGTGTGTGCCTTTCCAGCAGAAGCTAAGTGAAAGCAAGACACTATTCCAAATTGGAAATCTAAAGGAGTCAACACTTTATTGCTTCAGAGTTCAAGTGCAGCTGAGGATTTACTCAGGGCAGCTGTTGGAAGGGCTGCCAAGTGCCCCAGAGTGCCACAGAACTGCCCTCAGTGGTAGGGACTGGGAATGGGGTTTGTGTGGGGTGGGAGGGGGTGGAACACGAGTCCTGCATGCCCTGGGCTGTCCCTGCCACCCCCAGTGTGTCACCAGTGCTGGGGGCACCAGGGCACCTCACTCCTGGCATCAGTGGCAAAAGAAGCAGGAGTTTACAGCCAGGCATGGAGGGAGTGTGGTACCTTCTCCTTTCCTTCCTAATCTGCTGGAAAATGGGATCAAGGGGCTCATCCCAGAGCTGGAGCCAGGCTGGGAGAGCTGGGGGTGCTCACCTGGGCAGGAGAAGCTGCAGGGAGAGCTCAGAGCCCCTGGCAGGGCCTGAAGGGCTCCAGCAGAGCTGCAGAGGGACTGGGGACAAGGCCTGCAGGGACAGCACCCAGGGAATGGCTGCCAGTGCCACAGGGCAGGGCTGGGGGGGACATTGGCAATGAGGAATTGTTCCCTGGCAGGGTGGGCAGGCCCTGGCACAGGGTGCCCAGAGCAGCTGGGGCTGCCCCTGCATCCCTGGCAGTGCCCGGGGCCAGGCTGGACACTGGGGACAGTGGGAGCTGTCCCTGCCATGGCAGGGTGGGTTTAGGGTCACTCCCAACCCAAACCATTCCATGGTTCCATCCATGTGAACCTGCCATGTGCATTTGGATTTGTTTTCCTCCTTTTCCAGAGGCAACCCGAGCTGGGTACATCATCCCCCTGTTTGTCCTGGCCTTGGTGCTTGCCAATCTGGTGGCAGCTGCTTTGCTGTTCCTGTGGAAACACCACCAGAAAATCAAATACTGGGCTCAGCCCCCTCTGGAAATCCCATCCCACTTCAAGGAGGTACGTGGGGCCTGGGGGTTTCTCCTGCAGCAGAGAAACTGGGGGAGCATCCCCAAAGCAGTGAGCAGAAAGAGAGATGAGCAAGTGATGGCTCAGAGTGTGCTTTGTGTCCTCTCCCACTCCTTTCCTGTCTGCTGAGCTGAAAATTCCTTCCTGTGCCTGCCTGGGCTTTCCTGGCTGCTCCTGCTCCTGCTGCTCTCTCTTTGTCACCTTGTTTTTGCCACTGTTTTTATTTCTGTGTCCCCATGTTTCTGTCACTATTTTTATTTCTTTGTCACAATTTTTTCCCACTATTTTTATTTCTTTGCCACTATTTTTATTTCTTTGTCACCATTTTTTTCCCACTATTTTTATTTCTTTGCCACTATTTTTATTTCTTTGTCACCATTTTTTTGCCACTGTTTTTATTTCTTTGTCACTCTTTCTGGCAGTCTATTGCTTTCCTAGCAAACCCAGCCTGGCTGCTCCTGCTCCTCTTTCTTTGTCACCATTTTTTGCCACTATTTTTATTTCTGTGTCCCCATGTTTTTGTCACTATTTTTATTTCTTTGTCACTGTTTTTGCTACTATTTTTATTTCTTTGTCACAATTTTTTCCCGCTATTTTTATTTGTTTGCCACTATTTTTATTTCTTTGTCACCACTTTTGGCCACTATTTTTATTTCTTTGTCACTCTTTCTATCAGTCTATTGCTTTCCTGGCAAACCCAGCCTGACTACTCCTGGTTCCTGCTCCTCTTTCTTTGTCACCATATTTTTTGCCACTATTTTTATTTCTTTGTCACCATGTTTTTGCCACTATTTTCATTCCTTTGTCACCATTTTTTGCCACTATTTTCATTCTTTTGTCACTCTTTCACTGTCAGGCCCTGGCCCCAGGCTGGGGCTCAGAGGTTTTGTGTCACAAGGGCTGAGCAGCTCTGCACAAGCCAACCCAGGGTATTTAAATATTTTTATTTTGGTGATTATTTTGATGCCTCAGGATGATCTCCAGGGGCTGTTCCTGGGCAATTCCTCTTTTTGTTTTTAGCAGGGCTCAGAGGAAAAGCTCAGGCATTTCTGGGTTAAACCACGTGGTTTCAGTGCTGCTCCTCTTCCTCTTTTTCCCTTGCACCAGAAGCAGCCCTCAAGCAGAGCTTCGATGTAAAACTTTTTATTCAGCATAAAATTCTGCGTTTTTAAAGGTTTTATTTGTGTGCAGCTCGTGGAGGTGAATATTTTGTGTCTGTTCTGTGGTTCTGGAAGAGAATTCCCAGCTTTGTGTAGCCGTGGGGTGAAGGAACCCAGAGTGAATAATTTTCTGTTTTCCTGCTGCCCCAGCTGGCATTTCATAGGGGTCACTTGTCCAGGGAAGTTAGGGGAAAAAAATCCATGTGCAGTGTGTTAAAATGGCAAAAAATCCTTGTGCAGGGTGTTAAAACAGCAAAACAATATCCTTGTGCAATGATCAAAATAATTTTTTAAAATCCCTGTAATTATAATAAAATGGTAAAAGAATCGTTGTGCAGGGTATGAAAAGGATGAAAAAAATCCTTGTACAATTATTAAAATAGTTTAAAAAAACAAAATCCCTGTAATTATATTAAAATAGTAAAATAATCTTTGTGCAGGGTATTAAAACAATGAAAAAAAATCCTTGATTCTTTACAGTGATTTACAATAATTTTTTACAATTATTAAAATAGAAAAAAAAAATCCCTGTAATTATATTAAAATAGTAAAAAAATCTTTGTGCAGGGTATGAAAATAATGAAAAAAATCCTTGTACAATGATTAAAATAGTAAAAAAAATCCCTGTAATTATAATAAAATAGTAAAATATCCTTGTGCAGGGTATTAAAATAGTAAAAATATTCCTTGTACAGATTATTAAAATAGTAAAAAAATCTCCTTGTACAGAGTATTAAAGCAGTAAAAATATTTTGTAGGGTATTACATAAATTAAAAACTCTTTGTGGAAGATATTAAAATAATTAATAAATAATTGAGCAAGATATTAAGAGTAAAAAATCCCTGTAATTATATTAAAATAGTAAAATATCCTTGTGCAGGGTATTAAAACAGTAAAAAGATTGTGTAGGGTATTAAAATAATTAAAAACTACTTCTACAAGGTATTAAAATAAAAAAATTCATTGTGCAGGGTATTAAAACAGTAAAAAAATTAAGTATGTTAAAATAGTAAAATATCCTTGTAAAAAAATAATAATTTAAAAATCCTTGTACAGGCTAAGAAAATAGAAAAAGAATCTTTGTACAGAGTATTCATACAGTAAAAAAATTTTGGACAGGGTATTAATAATAATAAAATAATAATTGTATGGATAATAATAATAATAATAATAGTAGTAGTAGTAGTAATAATATTTTTAGAGGATAATAAAATAAGAGGAAAAGTAAATAAGAAAGTCGTTTTATAGGGTATTAAAATAGTTTTAAAATAATTGTTCTGGGTTCTAAAATAATTTTTAAAATAAGTGTACATGGTCTTAATAATAAAAAAGTTATGCTGGGTATTAAAATAATAATAAAAAAAAAGAATTGTGGAGGATATCCAAACAGTGCAGCCTGTCCTGCAAAGCACCTGCCAGGACTGAGGCTCCTCCTGTGTTCTGAATTTCTGAATCTGAATTTCCCAGATTAATGAGCAGCAAGAGTGGATGCCTGCACAGCAGGGCCTGGCAGAGGGCTTAAAATGGGAATTAATAAATGGGATCAGCCTGGGATGGGGCAGAACACTGAGAGGAAAAGAAGGGAACTGGCAGAGTGTTTAAAATGTGAATTAATAAAAGGGATCAGCCTGGGATGGGGCAGAACACTGAGAGGAAAAGAGGGGAACTGGCAGAGTGTTTAAAATGTGAATTAATAAAAGGGATCAGCCTGGGATGGGGCAGGACAGAGAGCAAAGGGGTTCATTGGCCTTGTGGTGGCTGCAGAGGAAGTGGAGACTGAATCAAACCTGATTTAATTTGTCCCACTTTTCAGGAGCTGCTTGCTTTGGTTTCCAGCCTTTATTTGATTTATTCCCATTGCTGCAGGGGCTGCATTGCTGCAGGGGCTGCAGGTGCTGCAGGGGCTGCATTGCTGCAGCTGAGCATCTCCAGCTGCAAGGGGTTTGCTCCTGACTCAAAGGGATTTCAGCTGACCTGGGAAGATTGGCCAAAATTTATTAAAAAAAAACAAAAACCAAAAAGCCAATGAGGAACTGCAGCTGCTTTAACTCACCTGAAGGGATTTTAGAGGAATAATTTGTTTGTTTCCCTCACAGAAATAAGGGGGTTTTCAAACATTTTCCTTGTTCAGCGTAAGGATGGGAGATGCAGGCAGCAGCTCCTGCTGTGGGCTCTGGGCTGGAGCGCTTTGCTGGCTCTGGGGTTTCTAACAGGAGCTGCCCTGGTGCTTTGTGTTTCCCCAGTTCCTGAGGGAGCCTGGCTGGGCTGGCCTGGAGGAGCTGCACAGCCCCGCTGAGGAGGAGCCCCAGCCCCTGGTGCTCGGGGAGGAACCTGGCCAGGACGGGGAGGATCCTCCGGCCAACACCTGCAGGGACAGGGCAGGGCCGCCCCAGTGAGCGTCACCTGCCCTGGGGCTGCTGCCAGGACAGGCCTGAACCCCGAGGAACAGAGCTGGCATCACAGGAGAATGCTGAACACACAGCCCGGGATCACGGGAGAGTGCTGGACATGAACCCCTGGGATTACAGGAGCTCCCTGGCATCACAGACCATCCCTGGGGCCACAGGACCATCCTGAAGCCAGCCCCTGATGCTCCAGGGTCTCTGCCCAGCTCTCCAACCCCTCACTGTGCCAGAAGCACTGGCAAGAGGGAAGGTGGAAGGGAAGGAACACTAAACTGCCTGGAGCCAAGGATGAAAGGGTGAATTCCCACCCCATCTTGGAGGAATAACTGCACTTTATTGATGTGGGGTGACCTGGCATTTTTCAGGGAGTGAATTCCATTGACACTGTTTGGTTTCTGCTGGCAATAACACTCCCGTCATACCCACCCCAGTCTGCTTTTCTGGTTCATTTTGAGTGCAGGACAAACTCAAAAGGAGTTTGTGGGTACTTTCCTGGGGTGCAGCTGTGCCGAGAGCCCCTCCCAGAGAGCTCTGCCCTTATCTGCCTCCTCCCACCCTCCTGGAGCTTTAATCTGCTGCTGCAGCCAGGCAGGACCCTGCACACCAAAAAGGACCTGAGAGGAATTTTATTCTGAGCTTTTCCAACGTTTATCAGCCCCTGTCAGACACTAAAACCTCTTGGTGAGCACCAGAAGAGAAGTTGACTGAGAGTTTTGGTTTTAGTGTCTTAAAGCAGAAGAACCCAAGGTGAACCCCATATCACCCCCTGTGGGGTCTGGAGTGTCCAATAAAGCACAAAGAACAAGTGAACCTCTTCTGTACTAAAAAAATGGGATTATTTGATTTTTCTTTTCCATGGGTTTGATATAAATTGTTTAAAAACCAATAAAAAATGTGGGGTTTGTGTAAGTGCCTGGTTGGAGGGCCCTGGCAGAGCTGAGGTGCCACTGTCCCAGCCCTTCCAGAACAGCCCAGGCCAGCAGCTGCTAGAAACTTCATCAGGTGCAGAACAGATCCAATGCTTGGGATCACACAGGGTACATCAGGTGTTCCCTTGGGGAACAGATCCAATGCCTGGGATCACACAGGGTACATCAGGTGTTCCCTGGGGAACAGATCCAACCCTTGGGATCACACAGGGTACATCAGGTGCAGAACAGATCCAACCCTTGGGATCACACAGGGTACATCAGGTGTTCCCTTGGGGAACAGATCCAATGCCTGGGATCACACAGGGTACATCAGGTGTTCCCCTGGGGAACAGATCCAATCCTTGGGATTCCACTGATAAACCAAGGGAGCTCCAGGAAATCCTGACCCATGGAGGAACTGCCAGGGCAGCACCAGCTCTGCTTTGAGCACCCACACTGAGGCTGGGCTGGGAACAAAGCTCACAAAAAGGAGCCACCAAACTCAGCCAGGGGACAGAAATGAGGTTAAACCCCCCTGGGAATATCTGTGGGTATTCTTGAATAAACCCTGCACTGGGCTTGTGGCAGGGAGGGTGGTGGTAAATGTTTTACACAAACAATTAAAAAGAATTTACTGTGAGTGACTCCAGGGTTGTCACTGAGCCCTCCCTGTCCCCTTGTGAGCTGTAAAGGTGCCCAGAGCACTGGCAGCCATTCCCTGGGTGCTGTCCCTGCAGGCCTTGTCCCCAGTCCCTCTGCAGCTCTGCTGGAGCCCTTCAGGCCCTGCCAGGGGCTCTGAGCTCTCCCTGCAGCTTCTCCTCTCCAGGTGAGCCCCCCCAGCTCTCCCAGCCTGGTTTGCTGTTCCAGTTCCCAGTCCAGGCACAAGCTCCTGGCACTGGGAGGAGTTCCAGGGATCAGTTCCAGCCCAGGCTCCTTCCTGACTTCCTAAAGAACCCAGCAAACATTGCCAAAAGCTCCTGGGCAAGAAAGCTGGCAGGCCTGGAGCAAAGCCTGGCCTTACTGGGTGGTGCAGGCCCTGTGCCAAGGTGAGCTGCTGTACAAAATTCACTGTTGGAGCAGCTGGGTTCACTTTTATTCTGGAATTCCCAGCAGTGAGCACCCCTGGGATGGGGATACTGCAGCTCCAAACTGGCCCCAGCTCCTGCCCCTGCAGCAATTCCCAGCCAGACAAAGTTCCCAGCCCAGCGTTCCCACTCAGCTCTGAGCAGCAGCCTGCATGTGGGGAAGTTGTGAAAGCCTCGGGGGCCAGGGGAGAGGCAAATGCTGTAAAAAGCACAGAGAACAAACCACAGAGACCTCGTGAGAAGGACTCCCCCCAGCAAATGGATCTGCAGGGACACTCCAGGGACATCAGACATCCTCAGCCTCACTTTGTTTCACTCCACTGAGATGAAACTGGATCTCAATAATTCATTAATGGAAACACCCATAAAATGTAAGAGAAATACATTTTAACTGAGACAACAGCAGCCCTAAAACTGGGTGTGAGTCACTCCTAGAATTTATTGAAACTTGAAATTATTACAAGCTTGGACTGTGAGCAATGAATCCATCCATACCTCACTTTGTAATCAGAGAGGGAACAGGTCAGGAAAACTGATTTATCAGCAAACAGCTGCCCCTGGAGACAGTGCCACTGGCATGAGTAGCAAGACACTGCTCTGACTCATTTATTCTCCATATCAAGTACAACTGGCATCAGTTTGTTGGAGTTTTTTTATTCTAATATCAGGAAATACATTAAATACCAACTGGTATCTCTTACACTGAGCAGCATGAAATTAATTCCAAGGACTGTGGTGCCAGCAAATGTCCTTTGTGCCAGAGCCATCACAAGTCAGGAATACTTTGCTTTGCCATGCACAACCTGCTGAGTGTAGGGACTTGCTTAAAAACCCATAACCTTTTACCAAAAGAAGAAGAAAAAAATCTACTTTATTTTTACCTGAACAATAATATAAAATGTTTAAAATCGGCTCTGAGCCCAGCAGGGCTGGGCTGGCTCTGCCCTGGTTGCTCACTATTGTTCACAGAAGCCTGGACACGGGTGGAGCTGTGGAGCAGAAGCTGCAGGAGGAAGCTGGAGCCCGGGCAGGGAAGGCTGGCAGCCTGCCCTCCCCTTGGCAAGGACAGATCCTGTCCTATGTACACGTTCACAAGTGTGTCCTGGCACGGGAGGGCTTCACACCGAGCCTGGAACTGTCTCAGTTCCACTAGGCTGGGAAGCAAACCAAGGACAAGGGACTGTGAGTTATCTACACACAAGAACCACGTGGCAGCTGTGGGCAAGGGAGCTCAGCCCCACAGCTCTTCTGTCCTCCCAAACTTGTAGATCAGGGTGCTGAGGGGGAAAAGAGAAATAAAAATCAGACCACACATTGGGTGACTTTAACAGTATCCCTAAATCTTACCCTGTGCAATCAACAGCCCAGCCATGAAGTTTTAGTCAGATCAGGATTTGTTGGTGTTTATGTTTGATTTCCTGTGCATGGCTGGAGCTGTGGGAGCCAGCTGAAGCCCAAACACAAAAACAGCCACTCTCACAGCCCTCGTGGAGGAAGAGCCTGGGAGTTGTGAAATCCAAGGAGCCCAGAGCAGCAAGCCTCACTCTGCTGCCTGGGAACCAGCTCAGTGTGGCAGGATGTGCTGGGATAAAACCTAAACAATTCCATTTCCATGAACAAATCAGAAGGAATGTGAAGCCTGGGGTAGAGAATCAGACCCCAAATGCCACATGTTGTGGCTGCCCCATGCTGGAGTGTCCCAGGCCAGGCTGGACAGGGTTGGAGCCACCTGGGGTAGGGGAAGGCGTCCCTGCCCAGGTGGGACTGGCTGGGATTTAAGGTCCCTTCCAACCCAAACCTTCTGGGATTCTAAATAAAAAACGTCAGGCACAAATCTGCCTTCAGCAGCTTCCCTTCTCAGTCCCAGAGGGGGTTTAGGAGCTGCTGTTTCCTGCAGGAATATCCTCCTTTCCCAGAGCCCATGCAGGTCACTGCAAAGCACCTGGTGTGGGGAGGAAGGAAAAGGATCAGCCAGGAACTGAAAGAAGAAAGGAGGTGAGGTGAAACTTCCAGTGACTCATCTTGGAACTGACACTGTTTGACACTTTCAGTGCCTTTTATTCATAAAATCCATGGACTGCTAAATGCATTCCACAGCTAAAAGGAGTTATTAGAGACTCCAAATCGATTTTCAACTGTTACATGATAGATTTAATAATATTATTTGAAATAAATCCAGTGTGCTGTTACAAAACACAGCAGCATGCTCTTACAAAAATGAATTCTCACTCTTTATAGCTGCAGGCTCAGCCAGTGAAGGGAAATTCAGGGAATATCAAGCACCAGAGACCTGAGCCACTGGTGTGAAACAGTCTGGACAAGGGGAATGGGATCCCCCAGCTGGCTCTGCTGGGAGGGGAGCCAAGGCATTGCAGGGCAGAGGTGAGTGATGGCCATTGTCCAAAACCAAAATCACTGGCAATCCCTCATGCAGAACTCTGTGCTTCCCTGGGCACCCACATCCCAGAGCTGCACACCCAGGGGAGCAGAGACAGCTGCACCAACAAGGGAGGGAGCCAAGAGCCTGGCCAGGGCAAACCTGGAATGCCAATGCATGGAAGCAGCAAAGTCCCTCTGGAAAGAGGGGAATCTGCCCAGGTAACTTACCTGAAAAATATTAATGCATTCTGGAAAAACACTGCTAATCCAGGGTACACATTAGTGTCTGCAGAGAGGAACAGAGGAAACACTCAGTGCTTTAGTTCTGATTTAAATCTGGAGGATTTAACAGGGTATTCCAGTAACTGGGAGCTGGGTTTAACAGGATATTCCACTTACTGGGAGCTGGGTTTAACAGGATATTCCATATTCCAGCTCCTGGGAGCTGGGTTTAACAGGGTATTCCAGTTACTGGGAGCTGGGTTTAACAGGATATTCCAGCTATAGGGAGTTGGGTTTAACAGGATATTCCAGCTATAGGGAGTTGGGTTTAACAGGATATTCCAGTTACTGGGAGCTGGGTTTAACAGGATATTCCATATTCCAGCTCCTGGAAGCTGGGTTTAACAGGGTATTCCAGCCACTGGGAGTTGGGTTTAACAGGATATTCCAGCTCCTGGGAGCTGGGTTTAACAGGATATTCCAGCTCCTGGAAGCTGGGTTTAACAGGATATTCCATATTCCAGCTCCTGGGAGCTGGGTTTAACAGGATATTCCAACCACTGGGAGCTGGGTTTAACAGGATATTCCAGCTATACGGAGTTGGGTTTAACAGGATATTCCAGCCACTGGGAGCTGGGTTTAACAGAATATTCCAGCTATACGGAGTTGGGTTTAACAGAATATTCCAGCTATAGGGAGTTGGGTTTAACAGGATATTCCAGCC
Organism: Ammospiza caudacuta; assembly: GCF_027887145.1. NCBI lineage: Eukaryota > Metazoa > Chordata > Aves > Passeriformes > Passerellidae > Ammospiza > Ammospiza caudacuta. The sequence continues at coordinate 121,197,246 of NC_080594.1, read as the reverse complement.
ACTGGGAGTTGGGTTTAACAGGATATTCCAGCTATAGGGAGTTGGGTTTAACAGGATATTCCAGCCACTGGGAGTTGGGTTTAACAGGATATTCCAGCCACTGGGAGTTGGGTTTAACACACTATTCCAGTGTCAATCTCAGACTACAGCCTGGATGCTGTGGCTCACATTTGCCAGACCCCAGGCTTCCATCCCTGTGATTTCCTGCCAAAGCTGGCAAGAGCAGCACTTTGCAGAGGAGCAAACAGGCAGACTTACTCTGTGTGACATATGCTCCAAAGAGAATCCACATGGAAGCAATGAGGGATCCAAACATCAACATGAAGCCGATGAAGAGCCAGATCCGAGCCCCTGCAGGGAGAGTGAAATGTGGATTTTATCCACAGGGACAGAGAATCCAGCTGCTCCTCTGGGAGGATGGGACACAGGAGCTCACTAAAGGCACAACTGGAAAGGGTTAAACCCAAGGATCAAGGATAAATCCACCTGCTCAGTCATTGGAAGGAAGGAAGGATATTCCTGTGCTGAGGTTCTCTGAGCTGGAACATGAATGACACACAAAAAGCACCACAGGCCACTTCAAATGGCAGCAAATCCCTCCAAATTCACAAATGCCATGGAAAAGGCTGCTGGGATCCATGTGGGAAACAGAAAGGGAATTATGAATGGGAGTAGGGAGGACAGCAGGTGCAGGGACACCCTCAGCAGTGACACAGGGAAATGGAAATGTTTGTGACACATCCCCAGGGAATGGCTGCTCCACAGCCACCCCCAGGCAGGAACTGAATTCTCCCAGCAGCTCTGCAGGATTTGCAGGGAAAGTTTAGGAAGCCCAGACATCCAGAAGCTGAATTTCACCAAGTTCCCTTTCTAAAAAAGCCAGCACTTATCTCTAGGGGTTAATTCTGTAAAACTAATTCAGAGAAGTTCTCTCCTACTCCTTATCTCCTGATTACTTCTTTCACCAGGACCTGGAAAAAACCCCCAGCAGGTAAATGATCACCTGAGCAGGATTTGTAGAGTAAATTTACCTGTTCTTCCTAAGCATCCATCACTGTAGCTGTCTCCTCTCACCTGTGCATTTGACACAGCATTTATCCTGGGGGCAAAAAAAGGAGACACAACAGAAAATCAATTTGGAGTTCTAAGTAAAACCCCAGCTTTTTTTTTTTTTTTAACATGTGACAAATTCTGGGAAATTCCCTGGCATTCTGTCTAGTCACAAATCCCAAGTCATCCCTTTTTCTTGCCAATACTGAATGATTCAATAGAAGTTGTTACTTTTATTTACATCTCCACAACAAGAGCCAGGCTATTGCTTCCGCTCCCATTTGAGAAAATTTTGGGCAAGGAACAGCTGTAAAACTTGTAAAAACAGAGGGAAATGCAGTGAATTGTTCCATACTGAGGTAATTATTGCATTCTCCATCCCAGGCCAGGCTGGACACTGGGGCTGGAGCAGCCTGGCACAGTGGGAGGTGTCCCTGCCATGGCAGGGGTGGCACTGGGTGGGCCCTGAGGTCCCTCCCAACCCAACCCATCCTGGGATTCTGTGATTTATCAACCCTGCCAGCAAAGCCTGGCTGTTGCTGGTGGCTCTGTGGTGAGCCCTGTCCCCAGCACTCACATGAAGAAGGCCAGGGTGGAGAAGACCCCGCAGGTGTGGAAGGCGTGGTTCAGCTGCTCCGGCTTGGGATACACCACGGCAGCATCGATCATGATCCACCAGCCTGTGAAAAACTGGGCACAGACACACACAGGGCTGAGCCTGGGGGGCACAGGGCAGCCAGGGCAGGCAGGCAGGGCTGGGCAGCACTGCCTTCACTGGCTCCTAACAAGCACCAACTCCTCTGGACAGTGATGTGGATGTGTTTGATGGGCAATGCCTGCACAAATCCCAACGTTGGTGTTTTCAGGGGAGTGTTTGGGAATCGGCCACACTTTCTGTTCACATTAAGGAGTGGGGTATGGATAAATTTATGCCCAGAGCTGGGGCGTTCCAGGCTGCCCCTGGAACCCTTGCAGTGCCCAAGGCCAGGTTGGACACTGGGGCTTGGAGCAGCCTGGGACAGGGGAAGGGGTCCCTGCCCACAGATGGGGTTTCAGGTCCCTCCCAACCCAAACCCTTCTGGGATTCTGTGAAATTCCCGGTGCAATTTCTGTGAAATTCCCTCTTCCTTGTTCCCCTTAAGAACAAGAATCCAGACTCTAAACACACATGAGATGGAGATGGTGCAGAACAGAGCAGTTCTAACAGATCTAACTCTGCAGGAAATCCACGAGGAATTTCCTCTTAAGGGGAGAGATCAGAAATGGCTCACGGTCAGCAACGTCACAGGCCTTGTGACAACGCTGCTGCCAAGCCCACAGTGACCCCTGGAAGGAGCAGGCTGGATTTGGGGAAGTTAAGTGGCAGAAGTGGCAGAACCAGAGGCCCAAGTGTGACAGTTTGTGGCTCACCAGCACCCCGGCCACGATGGAGGCGATGGCGTTGCGGCGCTCGCTCCAGTCGATGCACTCGCACTCCGGCCAGCGGAAATTGTCCAGGAACCCGGCCATGGCCTCAGCTCACAGTGCCCTGGGGACAGCCCACAGAGCCCTGGGGACAGCTGTCACTGCCCTGGGCACGGCCCACAGTGCCCTGGGCACGGCCCACAGTGCCCTGGGCACGGCTCACGCTGCCCTGGGCTCGGCTGTCGCTGCCGCGCTGTCCCAGCACTCTGTCCTGGACTCTTCCATCAACAGCAGTTCCTGAGTGCCTGAAACACAACCAAAGGTGAGGTCAGTATGGATGCCTTCAGTTTGAGCTTTCATATTTTCCAGATTCTGTACTGCATTAGTGTGTGACTCTGAACTCCACATAAAGTGTCAGCAGTTCTCCTCACGGCTCAGTCACACAGAACAATCCTTTTCCAGCCCAGAACCGAGGACACCGCTGCAGCTTCAGCCCCAAAAAGTGTAAAAACAGTGAACTGAGGAGAGCAAACTGTGAGGGTGGGACTGCATCACCTGGAGCTGTAATTGTAATTAACCCCAATAAGGAAATGGAGCAAAACTCATAAAAGTGTGAAAACTCGTGACCCAGGGTCCAACTTGGATGTAGCCAGAGCCAGGCTCTTGTACTGCCTTGTGCATCCTTTAAAGGCCTTTTAATAAGGGATTTATTCCTTATTTATTTATTTATTACTTCATTCCTTTAACTCTGTCCAGCCCCTGCTCTAGGCAGACTCTCAGTATCAATCAGGAACATCTCGAGATTATGGACAACTCCCATGACTGACAATCTGGGGGCTTTTACAGAATTCAGGTTTTATACAGAACCTTCCAGTGGAATTTGCCCCACCCATGGCAGGAGAGGAAATGAGATTGTTTTAAAGCCATCCCAGCCCAAACCATTCCATGATAAACTATGTTGAGCTATATTCACAAAACAAGCTCCCTTACACAGAACTACAAAAGAAAATCACCACACAACCCCAAAGCTTATGGCAGAACTTGGTTCATAAGTCATGTCAAGGAGTCTCAATTAAACTCTAATATTTCCAATCTCCAGTCCAACAGATAATATGATTTAGTGCCTTTTTAACACAGAGAAAGAGCCCAACTCAGCAAATCAAACCCTGATTCTGAGGGTAGAGAAGGTCTCAGTGCACAGAGAAAAGGTCACAGGGAGCCTCAAATATGGGAAGAGAAAAGCAAAGTTAATTAACTGACTCACAGCTGCCCTTAGCACCATTCTAATTTGCTTTAGTATTGTCAACTCCTGCAGTTCCCAACCTGCCATAATTAATTTCCAGCCATTTGGTAAAGAGTAACAAAAATGTCCTTCACAACTGTGTGACAGCACAGACTGCTGGAGAACATTTTCTGGTTAATAACAGCAGGGAGAAGAAGTGGAATAAAAATCAATCAATAAACAGTTTGTCCATGCTGCAAACACAGGTCACCTCCTGGAGCACAATCCAAAGGTTCGTCCTCCAGAAACCCACACTTGTGATGCCACATCAAATCCCAAAGTTATTTTAATTTGTGCAGCATCTGGGCTCAGCCATCTGGTGATTCTCCTCAGGAATTCTCCTCTCACCTTTCCCTGGCAGTGGTCAGATCCCTGCTCATCCCACAGCTTTCACAGGGAATTGCTGTGCTCCTACAGAATTCCAGGGTCAGCAGGGTGGGAAAAGCCTTGGAGATCATCCAGTGCCTCTCAGGGCCACATCCAAACACCTCCTGAACACTCCCTGAGACAGGGACTGCAAAGCTCCCTGGGCAGCCCCTGCCAAGGCCTGAGCTCCCTTTCCATGGGCAAATTGCTGCTGCTGTCCCAGCTGAGCCTGCCCTGGCCCAGCCTGAGGCCGCTCCCTCTGCTCCTGTCCCTGTTCCCTGGAGCAGAGCCCGACCCCCCCGGCTGTGCCCTCCTGGCAGGGACTTGTGCAGAGCCACGAGGGCCCCTGAGCCTCCTTTGCTCCAGCCCCAGCCCCTTCCAGCTCCTCAGGGATTCTGCAGCCCCTTCCAGCTCCTCAGGGATTCTGCAGCCCCTTCCAGCTCCTCAGGGATTCTGCAGCCCCTTCCAGCTCCCTCAGGGATTCTGCAGCCCCTTCCCAGCTCCTCAGGGATTCTGCAGCCCCTTCCAGCTCCCTCAGGGATTCTGCAGCCCCTTCCAGCTCCCTCAGGGATTCTGCAGCCCCTTCCAGCTCCTCAGGGATTCTGCAGCCCCTTCCAGCTCCTCAGGGATTCTGCAGCCCCTTCCAGCTCCTCAGGGATTCTGCAGCCCCTTCCAGCTCCTCAGGGATTCTGCAGCCCCTTCCAGCTCCTCAGGGATTCTGCAGCCCCTTCCAGCTCCTCAGGGATTCTGCAGCCCCTGCCCAGCTCCCTCAGCTGAGTTACAGCTGCTCCTGAAGCCCTTCCTCGTGTTCCACTCTTAAATGGCTCCACTTTCTCTGTTCCTCTTCGGAGCTGTGTCTGTCCCTGTCCTGCAGCAATTCCTGTTTCCCCTCCCAGCTCCTCACCCACCCACACTGGAACTCTCACAATTCCTGCTGCTGTCCCATTGTGGGCTGAGGGACCTTGCCTGGGAGTGGCTGCAGGGAAACAGAGAATTATGGATTGGGTTGGGTTGGGAGGGACCTTAAAGCCACCCAGAGCCACCCCTGCCATGGCAGGGACACCTCCCACTGTCCCAGGCTGCTCCCAGCCCCAGTGTCCAGCCTGGCCTTGGGCACTGCCAGGGATCCATGGCAGCCCCAGCTGCTCTGGGACAACCCAAAAGGGATGGGCAAATGCCCCCAAGGTATTCAAGAAATCCAGCTAAAATATGGATTTAATGTGGCAGCGAAAAGGAGTGCACTGACACAGGGGAGGGGAGAGATCTCCCAAGGGACCTCAGCAGAGCATCCCTGGGGCATAAAGGGGCCACAAGGCAACAGTGGGCAGGGCAGTGAGAGAGGCAGAGTGTCCTGGGCTGGGGAACGAGAACGAGGAGAGGAAATGGGATTGGCATTGTGTCCCTGAGCCCCACAGGTGATTTCCCACCTGCAGAGCTGCCCCAGCCAGGGAGGAGCTGGAGCTGCTGCAGAGCCCAGAGGAGGCTCCAGGATGGGCAGAGGGATGGAGCAGCTCTGCTGGCAGGAAAGGCTGGCACAGCTGGCATTGCTCACCTGCACAGGAGAAGCTTTGGGCTGAGCTCAGGGTGGCCTTGCAGGGCCTGGAGGAGCCCCAGGAAAGCTGGAGAGAGACAATTGCCAGGGGATGCAGGGACAGCACACAGGGAATGGCTTCAGACTGAAAAATTACAGGTTTAGATCAGAGATTAGGAACAATTTCCTGCCTGGCAGGGTGGGCAGGCCCTGGCACAGGGTGCCCAGAGCAGCTGGGGCTGCCCCTGGAGCCCTGGCAGTGCCCAAGGCCAGGCTGGACACTGGGGACAGTGGGAGGTGTCCCTGCCATGGCAGGGGTGGCACTGGGTGGCTTTGAGGTCCCTCCCTACCCAAACATTCCATGACCTGTAATTCTCCATAATTCCTTAGAAAAAGAGGAAGAACACAATAAACTGCATTTTAACTCCCAGGGACACAGGGACAGCTGCCAGCCCTGCACACACCCTCTGGGGGAGGCAGATGCCTTCAGCTGGCATTTCCCACCTGCATCAAGGGCAGGACTCATCCCTGCTCTCAACTCCCCCACCCACACAGCTCCCAGGCAGGAATCAGGTACAGCCCTTGGAATTCCTGTCCTTCAACGCCCTTCCCACCATCAGCCTCCTCCCCTGTGCCAAGGGCAGGCAGGGACATTCCTCAGCCTGTCCAGCAACCACAAACACCTCTGCAGGAAGCAGCTGGGCACTCTGGAGCTGGAAAAACCACCCTGGCAGAGGGGAGCACGGAGAGCAAACCCACTGCTCTGCTGTGCAGACAGAAAACACAACAGCAGCTCCACATTTCCACCTGAAAATCGGCTCTTCTCTCCCCAAATGAGCTGATGGACAAAATATTGAAAGCAGTTGCAAGGAAATAGGAAAAGTCTGCAGGAAGAAAAATGCCTTATGTGGAATATCATTGGGTTAGTAAAGAACAGAACTGCCTGTTTCCAAAGACAGGAAAATACAAAAGGAAAAGGGAAGAAACTTAAAGACATGAAGAATATTCAAGTTTTCCTTGAAGAAGATGCATCTTCCACAGGCAACTCCTCAGAATATCCTTTAGGTCACACATTTCCCCACATGCACAGAGGATGAAAAGAATATCAGGGGCTTATGCGAACATTTCTGTAACAGCCATTGCCGTTTTCCCACTTATTTCAGTCATTTCCTGCACTTTCACTTTCATTCTCCCTATTCCACAGCACTAATTTTTAAGTATTACAGAAAGACAAGAGCAAAGAAAGGAAATTTTAAACTAATTTGCACAAAAACAAGGATGTGTAGCAAACTGATTAAAAAGTGATATTAACTATATTTCCATTCCTTACCAAGCCCTGGGTCCCGGGCAGTGCCAAGGCCAGGCTGGGCACTGAGGAGCAGCTTGGGGACAGTGGGAGGTGTCCCTGCCATGGCACGGGTGGCACCGGCCAGGATTTAATGTCCCTCCAAACCCGACTCAAACAATTCCATGATTTATCCCTTTCCACCAATGCGCAGCTCAGCCCCAGGACTCCCCGCAGCAGAGGTTCTTTAGGAGCGATATTAAAGCTGAAAATTGAGGAGGCCGGGTACAGAACCCATGTGGATCCCGCAATTCTCCAGGGCTGGCTCTGCCCCAGGCCCGCTCCGAGCGCATCGCCGTGCCCGCCCTGGCACCGGGGCGTGGCGGGGCACGGCGAGCCCCGAGCCCGAGCTACAGCCCCGCCAGGGGTTCCTAGGGCCGGCCGGGTACATTGTTATTTAGATAAAACACGGCATTTTCTCCGTTAACCTCCCCTACCGAGCCCGCTCCCCGCGGAGCACAGGCGGCGCGCCCTCAGGGCCGGACAATCCGCGACACGTCGGTGTCCCAGGGAGCGGCCCCGGGTCCCTCCCGGTGCGGTGCCGCTCTCTCTCTAGCCCCCCATACCGCCCCCTATCCCTGTCTCTGATGCCGGTCCCAGTCCCGGTCCCAGTCCCGGTCCCGGTCCCCGTCCCGGTGCCGCCCGGCCCGGCCCGGCGCGGCCGCACGTACCCGCTCCGGGCGAGACGCTTCCGCCTGAGGGCACCGAGCCCCCTGACTGACGTGCCCTCTGCCCAATCAGAGCCGAGCGCTGCGCGTCAGCCGAGGGCCGGGTAAGGACAGAGCGGGGTGATTGGCCAATGCGGCGCCACACGCCGTAAGCCCCGCCCACTGCTGCTCGGGCGGGGCGGGAAGAGGCGGGGCCAGCGCGCTCCCGCCTTTCCCTCAGGCCCCGCCCCCTCCCTCACGGCCGGAGCCCCTCCCGTCATGGCCGCCCCCTCACGGCCCCTCAGCCCCAGCGCCGCCGCCACACGGCCGGGAGTGACCCCCGGCCTCCTCCGCCGCCCCACGGGAACAGCACAGTATTGTCATTCTCGTGTTGGAATAGATAACGTTCACCCCTAAATGCTCTTACACCTCAGTCCGGTGTCTGGTTTAATGAAAATAAGCGGAATTAATAAACATGGATACATTCTAACTCATAGGATCAATCACGGAATGGTCTGGGTTAGAAGGACAAGCAATACTGGACAAGCAATATGGGGATAACATACATGTCAATAAATGGCCATCTAAAACAGCCAAACAAATAAGTGCCAAAAGACAGATGTTGAATAAAAGCCCTGGGAAAAGAAGAGAACTGGATCAAAGTCAGCGTTTTAAGGATTAGAGGGCACATCTCACAGATGTGGAATTGAAAGAATCACATTGTGCTCAAAGTCCTCCCTGCTTCATTTTATAACCTTAACTTAAATGCACACACTGTGCTCCATCAAGCCCAGAGACACCACACTCCCTGCTCCCTCAGAGGGGCATAAGAATAAACATTTATCACGTACATATTTCTTTTACAGGGTGCCCTGCTCTTGCTTCTCCTTTATTCCTCCTCCTCAGAGCCCGCTCTGTATCTCCACGTTCATCCTAAGATGTTACTGCTCTGAAACATAGAAATCCTCAGCATCTACAGTGCCTAGAGAAGGAAGGAATTTCTTCTCAGTATTTGTTTAAATCTCTCTTTCAGTTTCAAGCCATTCCCTGTTGTCCTGTGGGCAAGAAACAGATTCCTCAGCCTGAGAAAAACTGATATCTCAAACACTGTATCTTCATAATATATAAAATTATATACCTATACAATCTTTTGTCTTCATATTAAGATGTCACTTAAGCCTTTCAAGCCACAAGGCATGTGGCCATTAAACCAACAAATAGGAAGTTCTGGGAATAAACAACGTGGTTTTGGATCTGGGATCAGCAACGGCTGCACCCTTTTTCACCGTCATAAAATAACATTTATCAAATTCAAATTAACAGTCCAGTGTCAGCCAGAAAAATTCCTTCTGAAGGCCATTCTCTCCTGGATCTTCTGTGTGCAGTGGTTGATATTCCTTGGTATTGACTAAACACTGCTCTTAAGAGCAACAAAATTATAGACAAGCCCTGAAACACTGAACTCCTCTAAACACCTGGGGAACATTAAAGTGGAAATTATTTTTTCCATCGTCACTGTAAATGTTGCAGAAGTGGATTTTTGTGCCCGGCAGGTTTTGATGGCATCAGTGCAAGGCTGATTTGAAGTTCCTCAGTCAGGTCATACGTGCCCCATTTAAACCCAAGTAGTTTTAATAAGAACATAAAAATCCCTCATTCTGCTGATTCACCCTTTATGGCACCTCTGGTATTGAAGTGCTGATGCTTCTTTGTGAGCCAAAGTGGGACGGTCCCATTTCCTGCAAACTGGTTTCTATTCACCCTTGTGCCATGAACTGGATTTGCACTTGAAATCTCCCACTGGATTTGTCTGAACAGCAATTCTAATCCAATTATTGCAGATCCTAATGTGAATCAAAATGTGAGATTTCTGAGAGTACCATGTCAAAGGACCTTCAGAAAAGTATCTTTAATTCACAGTATCTTTAATTAAGTTTTTGTTATAAACAAGAATAAATTATGGAAATAAACATTCATACACAGAGCTGGAAGGTGTCCCTGCCCATGGCAGGGGGTGTTCACCAATAAATAAATTTCCAAGACCTCTTTCTCTGTAAAAGATGCAAAAATAGACTTGTGCACATGCACATTTCGAGCCAAGACATCCAGAACCCTCCCTTCACAGCCAGTGAATTTACCCTTGAAGAGGTGAATGTACTTTTAAAAAATATGCAGAGAACCTGCCAAAAATTCATGAGTTGTAAGTATTGAAATGAGAGCAAAGGTCAAACAGGGCACAGCAAGACTCCATTTTAATGTGTTTTTCTTATGCCTCTGTTTCCCCTTTGAAGTGATAAGAGCCTGTAAAAGTGATTACTGTGCTGAAGTGAAGCATTAATTTGGATTTCAGCAGAAGGAAAATGGCCTGCAAAAGAAGAACTGATTTGTTGCTGCTGTGGTTTAACCCAGCCAGCAGCTGCTCAGGGGTGGGGAGGTGGGGAGGGCACAAAAGGTGCTGTGCAAGCCCTGCCCAGCAATAAAACCACCCTGGAATGGTCAGCACTGCCTCCAGCCAGAACCCAACACGCAGCCCCAGACTAACGATGAGAAAAATTAACTCTACCACAACCCAAACTGGCACATTTCATTTAATAATATTTAAAAGTATCTCAATTATTTATAATGCAAATGGTCATCACGCAACCAAATTTCCTTCAAGTAGTGCAACAGCGTGGATTTGACATTTCCAGCGAACCTGAAATTTCTCTAGTGCTATATTTCATTAATAAAGTGCATTCAAAAACCTTGGCAAGAGGAATTAGCGTGAATTATTTCGGTGCAAGTTTTAACCACCTCAAGAGAGCAGACTTCCACCCAAACCTTTCGCCCTCTTCCCCCCCGTTTTCCTTCGTGCCTGGATCAGAAACCTTCTCCACGACAGCCTCGTAAGTCTTTCGCGCTCGCAGGATCTCCTTGTCGGTGCTGAAATGCACCATCTGCCTGCTCAGGATGGGCACCACCAGGTTGAAGTTGTCAACCCTCTTGTTCAGCTTCCTGATGTCTTCCGCGAACTGCTCGCAAACGCGGCCCCACTGCTTCTGCTCCGACAGCGTCATGGGCTCCCCCAGCTTCCTCCTGGAGGCCACGATGCTCTTCCTCAGGCGCCCGATGGTCTCGCGGATCTCCTTCTGCAGCAGGATCCACTCGGGCTGGTAGCCGTTGTCGATGAGGATCCTGTTCAGGTTGTGGGTCATGGGGTCGATGTGGGGGCTGTGCGAGAACTTCTGCAAGGGCTTCCCTTTGCCGCTCAGGTTGTCGAAGTCTCCTTTGGCCATGGACTCCTGGATGAGGTCCTCCACCAGCCGCTCCACGGCCTGGGTGATCTTCACCTTCTTGCTCTGCCGCACGTCCTGGGCCCTGCTGAGGTCGCTGCCGGCGTAGCGGCTCTCCAGGCGCTGCTGCCGGTACTCCAGCACCTGCTCGGTGGCGCGGTCCACGCGGAACTGCATGTACTGCTTCTCCCGCTGGCTCGGCGTGCCGATGCCCACGCCCTCGAAGCTCAGGTAGTGCCTGTGCTGCAGGGACTTGGACTTGAACTGGTCTTCCTCCTCCTCGCCGGAGTCTGATTTCTGTTTGGCTGCCAGGTCGCCGAGCACCACCCTGTAGGCCTCCTCCACCCGTATGAAGGCCCTGGAGTCGGCCATGCCGGAGCTGCTGTCAGGGTGGTATTTTTTGGCAAGATTGTGGTAGGAGTTCCTGACGTCGTCGAGGGAACAGCCTTCCTCCAGCTCCAGAACCTTGTAAGAGTCCTTGACGTCGTTTTCGGGTTTGTAACCCGACAACATCCTGCACAGAAATGGCTTCAGCTTCCTTGGGATCATGGCTCCCCGTCCCATCAAACGGTGCCCCATGTTGTTACTCAGCATGACACAAAGCCACTGGGGATTTCTTCACATGCAGCTACATTATAAAGAACCTGCAGACACATTTGCATAAAAATAATGTTAAATATCCTTTTTTTAAAAAAACTTCCAGGGCATAAGTCTTATCTTTAGCCTGATGTATTAAAGAAATCTCTACTAAAATTTACCAGTATTTTTATCTTTAACAGACTATTATTGAAATCACAGAATCCCAGAACGGTTTGGGTTGGAAAAAGCCCACCCAGGGCCACCCTGCCATGGCAGGGACACCTCCCAATGTCCCCAGTGTCCAGCCTGGCCTTGGGCACTGCCAGGGATGCAGGGGCAGCCCCAGCTGCTCTGGGCACCCTGTGCCAGGGCCTGCCCACCCTGCCAGGGAACAATTCCTCATTCCCAGTGTCCCATCCAGCCCTTCCCTCCTTAAGCTTAAAAACATTAATTTACATTTCTAATTAGTTAGTATTGAAGTAGTAGTATTACAATGTAAATGAAAATTAATTCTCAATTTACTTTTTTCCTGGTATGACAACAGGAACATGGGTTTGTTCTGCACTGCAGAATTCCCTGGAAGCATTTTTATCACCTTTATTCTTCTACTGTTTATTTTATTGCCTTTCAGCAAACATTGTAAACTGGAAATAAGCTCGATGCTGCACAATAACTGCTGAAACAAATCTCTCCCTTCTCCTCTGTACCTACATTCAGCAATAGCTCAATTTCCTATTCCCTTGGATCAAGACCTACGACCTGGTACTTTGGCAGAGGAGGTCATCCCAGCACAGCAACATCTGGATCAGCACTCAGGTTACAGATTCACTAGGTCAGCCTTTGTATCCCTGCAGTTGACAACTTCCTTCCTGCTGGTGCCAGGCAGGGGCCTAAACCTGGAATTCAGAGCAGATCGATAGCAGTGAGTGTGTCACTGTGTCAGCAATTCCAGTGATTCTGGGTTATCTGGGGACACAGCCAGGACAGCACCTCAGCAGGTGACAAAGCCAGTCCTTAGGTAAAATCAAGGTAGAAATATATAACACTAACTGGACACACCAGTTACACATCAGCCAACTCTTCTTTATTCATGGAAATCTTTATGGAAATGCTGGATCAGTGGACCTAAAGACACAGAGAGGGCAACATCTCCTTTGCTCACTCCATCTCCAAACAAAAAACTAGGTCAAATCAACTCCTCAAGGTTAATGAAAGAATAAGCAGCATTTATGTCTTCAGCACAAACCAAATTGCCCTTCTGCCCTAACCCAAAGAAGGAAAAGGACAAGTACTTGGGACTGGATCAATCCTCGATGTTTTCAGCTGGCTTTGATCCATGTAAGGCATTAAGTCATCAGCTTGTGATAATGGAGCTCATTAACACCTTTTATTTATGACCCAGTGATTTCATTCCATCTGGGTGGCAGACAAAGATAACTACTAATTTTCATACAGCCATAAAACCCCATGTAACTACTACTTAAAGAGAATGATCAATAAACACACTTTTAAAATTCAATTATTGCTCCGAAAGTGACTTTCTCATAACTCGGTAGGCGCGATTTCAGGAAACCTGTTGTTAGGATCCATATATAGAACCCTCACCCCGCGAGGGGGCCGGCTGGGAAAGGAGGGTTACTCCAGAGGTGTGAATGCAGCGATGCCGCTGGGATTTGGGAAGGGGGATGCATTGGGCCCCCAGGAGCCAGCCCCGCTCCCTCCCTCTCTGCTCCCCGGGGTCCCGCACCCGGAGCCCGGCCCGCCGCCGCCTCACCTGCCTGGTGCCGCCGGCCGGCCCCGGGAACGGGCCGGTAACGGACCCGCAGGAAGAGGAGGGGCCGCAGGAAGAGGAGGGACGGGCCGCGCTGTGACCCCGCGCTCAAGGACAGAGAGAGAGGAAGGAGCGGGCAGGGAGGGCAACACAGGGGCCAGACCGGAGGGTCGGGGAGAGAGAGAGGCAGGGAAGTAGGGCAGGCAGAGGGAGAGAGAGGGGAAAGAGTGGAGAAGGAAGGGAGCAGGGCGGGAGAGGGTCCCGCTTGTCCCCGCTCTCCGCCAGGGGGCGCCCGAGCGGCGCCGCAGCCGTGAGGGGAGGGAGCCGCGAGGGGAGATGTGCCATGGTGGGGCTGAGGGGAGATGTGCCATGGTGGGGGCTGAGGGGAGATGTGCCATGGTGGGGCTGAGGGGAGATGTGCCATGGAGGGGCTGAGGGGAGATGTGCCATGGTGGGGCTGTGAGGGGAGATGTGCCATGGTGGGGCTGAGGGGAGATGTGCCATGGTGGGGCTGAGGGGAGATGTGCCATGGTGGGGGCTGAGGGGAGATGTGCCATGGTGGGGCTGAGGGGAGATGTGCCATGGAGGGGCTGAGGGGAGATGTGCCATGGAGGGGCTGAGGGGAGATGTGCCATGGAGGGGCTGAGGGGAGATGTGCCATGGTTAGGCTGAGGGGAGATGTGCCATGGAGGGGCTGAGGGGAGATGTGCCATGGAGGGGCTGAGGGGAGATGTGCCATGGTGGGGGCTGAGGGGAGATGTGCCATGGTGGGGCTGTGAGGGGAGATGTGCCATGGAGGGGCTGAGGGGAGATGTGCCATGGTGGGGCTGTGAGGGGAGATGTGCCATGGTGGGGGCTGTGAGGGGAGATGTGCCATGGTGGGGGCTGTGAGGGGAGATGTGCCATGGAGGGGCTGAGGGGAGATGTGCCATGGTGGGGCTGAGGGGAGATGTGCCATGGTGAGCCTGTGCCATGGGGCTGTGAGGGGCGAGGTGCCATGGTGGGGCTGAGAGGAGATGTGCCATGGTGGGGGCTGAGGGGAGATGTGCCATGGTGGGTCCATGAGGGGAGATGTGCCATGGTGGGTCCATGAGGGGAGATGTGCCATGGTGGGTCCATGAGGGGAGATGTGCCATGGAGGGGCTGTGAGGAAAGGTGTGCTATGCGGGGCTGTGAGGGAAGATGTGCCATGGTGGGGCTGTGAGGGGAGATGCCATGGTGGGGCTGTGAGGGGAGGTGCCATGGTGGGGCTGTGAGGGGAGGTGCCATGGTGGGGCTGAGAGGAGATGTGCCATGGTGGGTCCATGAGGGGAGATGTGCCATGGTGGGTCCATGAGGGGAGATGTGCCATGGAGGGGCTGTGAGGGGAGATGTGCCATGGAGGGGCTGTGAGGAAAGGTGTGCTATGCAGGGCTGTGAGGGGAGATGTGCCATGGTGGGGCTGTGAGGAGAGGTGCCATGGAGGGGCTGTACATGGTCATCACGGCTCAGGTGGGCTGGGGAGCTCTGCATCGAGGCAGCAGGGAGTGGGAGCAAAGACAGGGAGTGGGAGAAAAGACAAACCTCTCCCAGTTAAGGCTGCACTCTGTGATTGAAGTACTTGCTGTGAGAGCAGTGAGGACGTGTCTCACCTCTGCCAAGCTGAACAAATTGCTGCAAAGAGAGGGCTGATACCCAGCAGTTCCTGGTCCAAAGTGGAAGCTCTTCATCCCACTGCAGCTCAACAGCTCACGGTTTTCCTTCCTGTGTGTGAACCCAGGGGCTGACAGAAGTCAGGCTGGTAGAGCTGCACGTAGAGCTGCCCCTGTTCATTTTTCCAACAGGAAAATGTTTCGTGAAATCAGGAGGGCACAAAGTGGTTGTTGTTCCTGTGCTGCCCGTGGGTTATCCCTGTTCCAGAACACTGCTGCATGCACCTTCCTGCTGGAGGTGTCTGTCTTCAATGTCCCAGTGGGAAGAGAACAAATAGTAGGAAGATGAACTAAAGAAACAGGAGTGTCCAGGGCAGATGACACTGACCCAGGGGATAACAAGAGTGCCTGGGAGCCTTCCAAAGGGAAGATGCCACTTAGCTCTCCCCAGGGGCCAAGCAGAGTGACCAGGACGCATCCCAGGGCCGGGACTACCACAGGAAAGAGCTGTCCCAAGGGGAGAGTGACAGTGACGAGGAGCTGTCCCAACGGGATAACAGCAGCAACAATGAGCTTTGCCAAGGAGGTGGCAAATATGACAAAGAGCTATTTTGGGGAAGAGTGTAATGTCCAAGACATGTCCCCATGGAAGCAGATGAGGACAAAGGACTCTCCCAGTGGAACCAGATGAGGACAAAGGGCTCTGCCGAGGGGCACAGGACACTTCCAGGGACCTGTCCCAAAGGAGGCAAACAGTGCCCAGGGAGCTGCTGCCTGTCTGGAGGAAGCGGCTCCCTCGGTCCATCTGTGCTGGAGAATGACTGAAATTATTGAGAAAATGGACAAGGAGAAGGGGACCTCCAATTCTCCCTTCTTTCTTTTCCACACCAAAGGAGACTGCTGCAGTGGGAAAAGGAATTGTTCATGGTGGAGCTGGCCTGCAGGGCTCCAGCCCAGAGGAGAAGCCTGCAGGACATCAGGTGTGGTCCCACCTGCAGGTTGGCACTGTTTCAGGAGTGGGAAAATTGGAGAGAAAACAGATGATCCAGAAGCACACTTGATGTGTCTCCTCTCCCTCAGCACACTTGGAGGAGGTTCTGGATCAGTGATGCAGGGCAAGCCTAGGAAATCAGGAGGAACTCTGATTTTACTCCTTGTGGGAAAGGAGAGGGGCTTTTGTGCACGGCTGAAGCGTGCGTGTCCTGCAGGAGCTGCACAGCCATTCTGAAGTTTTGGACCCAGATGTTGGTGTTTCCCTGATGCTGCTCAGTTTTGCTTCAATGTTTCCACAATAATGAAGAGGACAGGAAACAAATTTGAAAGTTTAAAAAGAATGAGAACAGCAAGTGACAAAAACTGTGTAAGTATTTTATAGCATAGTTTTTCTTTTTGTAATTCTTTTGTAAGCAGAGATGTTGCTCCTAACTACCTCTTTATGACTTTTGAGCAACATGTATTTCTAGTTACGGCTTTCTAGTATTTGTTATGGCTTTTTAGTTCCATGTATAACCGACGGGAGTAGTTTTCTCTCCCAAACAGCCTCCAACACTCGTTTCTTTCTCCCAGAGAGGCTGAACCCCGCGTGGTTCGTGTCCCATCGCACACCCCCGGCTCCGGTATCGGCACAGGGGATTTGGCTCGG
The DNA here is from genome assembly GCF_027887145.1 of Ammospiza caudacuta. Lineage (NCBI taxonomy): Eukaryota > Metazoa > Chordata > Aves > Passeriformes > Passerellidae > Ammospiza > Ammospiza caudacuta. Next base: position 121,180,726 of record NC_080594.1, on the reverse strand, counting down.
GGGCAGCCGTGTGGCGATGCTGCCGGGCTGATCCCAGCCCCTGGGGACACAGGCACACGGTGTCGGGGCCCTTTGTCATGTGGGACGTGGTGGTGGCCAGAGAGCCTTGTGACATCAGGGAGCCCCGGCCTGGCTGAGGGTGTCTAAGGGGCGCAGGGCCCTGCGGTGCCCAGTCGCAGGAGAGCCGCTCTCTGTGCAGGAAGCAGCTCCCTGTGTCTGTCTGCACTAGAGGACAATGGAAATTACTGAGAAAATGAACAAGGAGAAGGGGAACCCCAACTCCCACCCTGCCCAAGGCCAACTGTTGAGTGTGCAGAGGAGGATGAGAGTGAGGGATGAGGCAAGGAGATGCCAGTGCAGGGACAGGGCCAGGACCTTTGTCCTGCCGAGGGAGCCGTCTCCATCCCACGCCTCCTCATCCTCCTACTGCTCCTCGCTGATGCCCATCAAGCTGCCACCAGTGCACCTGGGGCAGCCAAAGGTAGGACCCAGAAAGCCCAAACACCTCAAGGTCCCACAGGTGCAGCTCGGGCAGCTGCAGGCAGTGCCACAGGACAGCTGGAGCCAGGCCCTGTCCCTCTGTGGGGACAGACTGCCACCCCTGCCACCTCTGCCAGCGCTGTCACCACTGCCACCGCTGCCACCCCTGCCCTGCCTGGTGAGCCCCAGGGATGCTCAGAGCCGGGGCACAGAGCTGGGGAGCGCAGAGGAGAAGGAGCCCCAGCCCTGCAGCCCCTGTGCTTGGCAGCCATACACCCCCGTGCCCAGGGTGCTCTTGCCCCCGCTCAGGGTGGCCCAGGAGGGCACAGCCCGAGTGTCCCCGAGCTGGCAGCTGCTGCCTGTGCTGCCCATCCCCTCGGGGGCTCGAGCCGTGGGGCACAGCCTCACAGGCACAGAGCTGGAGAGACAGAGCAATGACAACGAGCTGTCCCACAGGGAACATGGCAGCGATGAGGAGCTGTCCCCAGTGGAAGAGGCCATCGAGAGCCTTACAGGGGACAGCAGCACTGACCCACAGCTGTCCCCAGTGGAAGAGGCCATCGAGCTCTCTCTAGGGGACAGCAAGAGTGGCCTGGAGCTGTCCCCAGTGGAAGATGACAGTGAGCTCTTTCCAGTGGACAGCACAAGTGACCGGGAGCTGTCCCCAGTGGAAGAGGACATCGTGGTGGTTTTGGGGGATGGCCCAGCTGATGAGGAGCTGTCCAAAGTGGAAGAGGACATCGAGGTTGGTCCAGAGGACACCACAAGTGACCGTGAGCTGTCCAAATTGGAAGAGGCCATCAAGCTCTTCCCAGGGAAAACAGCAATGACGAGAAGCTGTCCCCAGTGGAAGGTGACAATGGGCTCTCCCGAGGGGACAGCAAGAGTTACAAGGAGCTGTCCCTGGGTGAAGAGAAGCATGAAAAAGAGCTGTCCCAGGGGAACAGTGACAGTGACAAAGAGCTGTCCCATGGGGTTAACTACGAGGATGAGAAGCTTTCCCCAGCAGACGTCAAATGCAAAACAGAGCTGTGGTTTGGGGAAGACTATGATGTCCAAGACATGTCCCCGTGGGAAGAGGATGACAACAAACAGCTCTCCCATTGGGAAGAAGACGAGGATGAAGAGCTCTGCAATTGGGAAGAATGTGAGGATGAAGAGTTCTCCCATTGGGAAGAACATGAGGATGAAGAGCTCTGCAACTGGGAAGAATGTGAGGACAAAGATCTGACAAGGAGGGCCCTGCTCGGTGGCATGGACCGAGATTCAAGCTTGTCACCTAGACTGCCAGTGGAGAGAGTGTCAAGGCTTCAGATGGTGCTGGATTGGCTGGAAGCCAACTTCCCCAACGATTATGATGCTGAGGAGGAGAAAGAGCATGAAGCTGACAGACAGCAAGGACTGTCCAATCTGAACTGGTGCAAGGAGAAGGTGGAGGCTCCCAGGCAAGAGCTGTTGGACTCCATGTCATCTATCAATTTCAATGTTGGTGACAATGTGCATTCCAAAGGAGTCCCAGTGGTGTCTCAAGGAGATAAAGCCATCCAGAACAACAACTGGAACAAACCCTTGGGCTTGGTGGATGATGAGGACCCCCTGGAAGGACCCAGCTGTTCCAGGCATGTGGGCACAGAGGTGGCAGCAAAGCCAGCCTGTGCTGATGAGCCCAGTCCCTCTCCTGTCCTGGGGAGTCCCACAGATGCCAAGCTGGCAGCTGCTGAGGAGGAGGAGCCCCTCAAGCATCTTGGTGTGGAGGTGACAGAGGCACAGAGCCAGCACTCTGAGAAACGTCCCTCCTGCTTCAGGCAGGTGCTGCGGGGGCTGTTCCGGTGTCCCCGCCTGTTGCAGAGGCCATTCCGGTGTCCCTCTCTGGTGCAGGGGACATTCGAGTGTCCCGGCCTGTTGCAGAGGTTGTTCCGGTGTTCCCGCCTGTTGCGGAGACTGTTCCGATGTCCCCGCCTGGTGTTGGGGCTGTTCCAGTGTCCCCGCCTGGTGTTGGGGCTGTTCCAGTGTCCCCACCTGGTGTTGGGGTTGTTCCGATGTCCCCGCCTGGTGTTGGGGCTGTTCCAGTGTCCCCGCCTGGTGTTGGGGCTGTTCCAGTGTCCCCGCCTGGTGTTGGGGCTGTTCCAGTGTCCCCGCCTGGTGTTGGGGTTGTTCCGATGTCCCCGCCTGGTGTTGGGGCTGTTCCGCTGTCCCTCTCTGGTGCAGGAGACATTCCACTGTCCCTCTCTGTTGTGGAGGCCATTCTGGTGTCCCTCTCTGGCGCGGGGAACATTCTGGTGTCGCTGCCTGTTGCGGAGGCTGTTCTGGTGTCTCCGCCTGGTGTTGGGGCTGTTCCGGTGTCCCCGCCCGTTGCGGAGGCCGTTCCAGTGTCCCAAGCTGGTGTTGGGGCTGTTCCGGTGTCCCCGCCTGTTGCAGAGGTTGTTCCGGTGTCCCCACCTGTTGCAGAGGTTGTTCCGGTGTCCCCACCTGTTGCAGAGGTCGTTCCGGTGTCCCAGGCTGGTGTTGGGGCTGTTCTGGTGTCCCTGCCTGGTGGCACAGCCAGAGGAGTAGCGCCCACACCAGCACCAGGCCAGGCCTGGAGGTGGAGGCAGAGCAGCGCTTGGGCAGGACAGATGTCCCAGTTGTGGTTCCTGGAGGTCAGCGCAACCCAGCACTGCAAGCGCAGGACTCGGGCCAAGAGGTGGCCACAGACCAAGAGCACAAAGACCCCCAAAGCCGCTGACCTTTTCCAAAAGGGTCTCAAAGAACAGACTGTGCAGGAGGCCCAGTTTGCATAGAGGTGCGAAATCTGTTTCAGGGTGGGGAACCCAGTCCATAAAAGGGTGCCCCCACCAAGTCTCTGACCCTTGACATACCAACAGCTGGACCATTGCAGGAACCAGGAGTGACATCCTGTCATCTGGAACCACACTGGAGAGACATCCTGTCACCTGGAACCATGCTGGAGCCAGGAGTGATAATCTCTGCCCCCTTGTTTCCTTGTCTGTCTTTCTGTCTGTCACTTTATAATTCATCTCTTCCTTTCTCTCTGCCCTTTCACCCTTTCCCTTTATCCCAAACTTTTATTGTAGGTCAGAGATTAATGTAGCAGTTGTATAGCAATAAGTCAAATTAACAAAATATTAATACATTGCTAAAAATAATCACAAGTGTTTAACAGGAGTTTTTTATTATTTTGTGGATGCTCTGGGTTTTATCGTTGTTTTTGTCCTTGAGCATTTATGATTCTTGGGTGTTTCCTTCCCCTTATGGGTGGGTGATGAATAAAAAATGCTGCTTTTTCCAATTGGGCTTGTCTGTACCTGGTCCACCTTGAGAGCAAGGCAGGTACTGGCAGCATAAATAGTTATGGGATCATGGAACGTCCTGAGCTGCAGGGACCCCCAGGGACCCCCCAGTGCCAGCCCAGAGCCCACCAAGCCCAGCCTGGGCATCCCTGGCAGCACCGGCCAAAGGCTCCTGGAGCTGTGGCAGCCTCGGGGCCGTGCCCATTCCCTGGGCAGCCTGGGCAGTGCCAGCACCCTCTGGGCAAGAACCTTGCCCTAAAATCCAACCTAAATCCCTCCAGGCCCAGCCCCAGCCCCTCCCTGGGTGCTGTCCCTGTGCCAGGAGCAGAGGTCGGAGCTTGAGGGAAGAGTGACTCATCTGCAGATGTCCTGACTCCATCTCCCTCTTCTCCAGCGCTTCTCAGAAATGTGACAGCACACAGGTAAACTTTAAAAAGTTATTCTTGCATCATTTGCATTTATTCTTGCATCATTCACTTGCACAAGCCCAGTCTCTGCTGTGTCCCACATTGCACAGCCCCACACCAGCTGTGCCACCACAGCTGGAGCAGCACCAGGCCTCACACAGGGGGACACAGTTTAGGAACTCTTGTTTAGTTTTAGCTTATCTGTAAATAGAATTGTTTAACCAGGAGGGACTGAGGGAACAAGACATTCACAGAACTGAAATCAGTTGAAATTGCATTATGAGAAACAGTGCTGCCTGATGCATACCTGTTACAAATGCCTTAAAAACCAAAAGGAGTCATCTTCACAGTACAGCTATTTCACTGAGGAATAGTTAAATGTGCTGTAAATCAACAATACAAATTAATTGCATTTTCTTGAAAAAAGGGTAAGTTTATCTTCTAGTGCCAGACAAATTTTTATAATGCCTTTATAATTTTTAGGATCATACAAATTGTACAGACAGAATTTTTCTCCGGTTGTCTTAAAAGAGAAAAAGAAAAGGAATCTAGTCTATACCATTTGTTTGGCAAAAAGCAAAATGTGCACTAAAAATCCAGGATGAGATGGAGAAGAGGGGGCAGCACCTCTCAGAGGGTGGGCAGGGCCTAGCACAGGGTGCTCAGAGCAGCTGGGGCTGCCCCTGCATCCCTGGCAGTGCCCAAGGCCAGGCTGGACACTGGGCACAGTGGGAGGTGTCCCTGCCATGGCAGGGGTGGCACTGGGTGGGATTTGAGGACCCCCCAAAGCATCCTGTGATTCCCTGAAGAGCAGGGCTGGAGACAGAGCCAGCCCTTGGACCAGCACCATGGTCCCACAGCCAACCTTCTCCTCCTCCTGTGTCACACCACAGTCCCCTTCCCATGGAGCAGCTCCCAGAACTGGGATGGATTTCCCTCCCATCCATCACCCTTGAGACACCCAGCCACTTCTGGGGGGTGGAGGAAGGGCAGAGCTCCTGCTGCTCACCAAGCCCTGACCCTTCAGCTCTGTCCCTATTTCTTCTTTCTCCCCCTCTCCCGTGCTCAGGGCAGGGACAGGAGCCAGGGGCTGGCAGGGGCTTGGAGGGAGCCCCAGTTCCCTTTGCTTGCACAGCACTGCCAGATCCCAGAACTGGTCCCCAAATCCAGGGACAGTGACACTTTGGCAGCTTTACAGGCAGCCAAGGAATTGACCCACGGTCACAGCAGAGCCTTTGACTACTCTATCAAGTAATTAGGGCCATTTAATAGACTCTCACTGCAGTTTTTATTTTTTTAATGAGATCCTAAATATATCCTACATACAGAAAAATAATTTCCTGAGGACACTCCTTCTTTTAAAATATTTAAATGAACAAACAAAACCAGGTGCCTTTAAACACTTTTCTGTGAGATTTCCTCTGTATTTGACAACGACAACAGAGCTGTGGTTTTGTACTATATGTACAATAATAATATATCTATATTATATCTTATACTGAACTCTGGATACAGCAATGTGCACACAGGACAGGAGTGGAGAGGCTGAACAAAGCAAGGGCAGATGTGGAATGTACACACAGAGCAAACCCTCAAAGCAATTTCTCCTGGTTCCCAGCTTCTCCCTGTTTCAAGGGCTTTGACTGCTGGATTTGAATGAACTGAGATCCCATGTGACAAGCAGAGCAGTCTGGCACCAGGCACTGCTGTTGGAGTCAGAGGCTGGAGTTGTCACATCTCAGTTTTGAGAATGTAAGAAAAAACTCCATTATTCACAATGTTTCCCACCCCAATCCTCCTCACACGTAACAAAAAGTGACTGAATTACTTTTAAAGGGTAAAAAAATTGTAAAATGAGCATTGAAAAAGTGCCCTCATAAAAACTCACATTGAGAAAATACTGAATAATTAAGTGCATCTAGAAAAAACGCTGCTGCAATCACTCAGCTATTTGGCTCAGTGTCAGCTCAGAGCTGGGCTCTGTCTCCAGGTGCCCAAGTCCCTTCCCCAGCTCTGAGCAGCCTCTCCTGGATTTCCAGCCTGGCTTTCCATCAGCTCTGCCCTGAGCAGGCTCTCAGCATTTCTGAGCCAAGGCCAGCCTGGGGGTGGTTTTATTTTAAAGCACTTCAAGTGCTCAGGCCTTGGCAGGGGCTGCCCAGGGAGCTTTGCAGTGCCCATCCCTGCAGGTGTCCCCTGGAGGTGGCACTGAGTGCTCTGGGCTGGGCACAAGGTGCCCATGGGGCACAGCTGGCACTGCATGGGCTGGCAGGGCTGTGCCAGCCCCAGGGATTTGGGGATTGTGTGACTCAAGGAGGCACAGTTCTGTCTGGGAAGCCAGCAGTGCTGATGTGCCACCAAGCTCCAAGGGCAGTGACACTGTCACCAGGGCATGGACACAGCCTGTCCTCCATGCACAGGGACAGGATGAGCTTCTCCTTTAGCAGGAATTGTGAGGGATTCATTGGATCTCTGTGAGCCAAACTCCAGCTTGGCCCTGGCAGGAGTTCAGCGCTGCTGTGCATCCCGGGGGAGTGGGACATCCCAAGTGATGGGGCTGGGAAGGTGCTCGTGCTTTCTCTCTCACAATTCCCCAAAATGGGGCAATCCTACAGGCTGCTACAGCACTGCCCTGGCAGTGCCCAAGGTAGGCTGGGGCTGGAGCAGCCTGGGACAGTGGGAGGTGTCCCTGCCATGGCAGGGCTGGCACTGGGTGGGCTTTGAGGTCCCTCCCAACCCAAACCATTCTGGGATTCTCTGATGTCCGTGACATGGGTTTCAGTCTGAGAGGGGCCCCTGAGTGAAGGGTCCCCCACTTCCAGCACCAAAGGAGCCTCAGGCAGGTGCAGCTCCTTGGGGCTCCCTCCAAACCCTGCCCAAGGTTCCTGCATTCCAGCCATGAGATTTTTTTGTCCTGTTGGCCAGTTCAGCTGTCACTGTAATTGATGCTGGTGAAATGACACTATTAACAAACAAAGTGATGCTACTTGTGAAACACTGAAATTAATTTTCACCCTGTTGGCAGCACTGAGTAAAATTAGGACAGCAATAAAAGGTTAGACAATGACATTTAATGGTACTCCAGTAATAGATTTTATCACTTTTTTTATCCTACCACAACAATGTGTATTTTCATATACATTATATTTAATAAAATGTATTGATATGGAATTAGGAAAGCATGGGTTTAGTACTATTTACATATTTTAATTGAAACAATTTTCTTAACAACATTGAAAAATAGAAACTTAAAGTTCTCTTAATTGTGTTTTCAGCCAGTTAGTGGTAAACAAACGCATGCCTAGGAAGTCACACTCCCTCTAAAATGTGGTCAGTTGAAAGTTTCTAACTAAAGTGTGTATCTCTGTTTTGTTTCAAAAAATACATAAGTATGTCTGTCATTTCTGATACAAAATTCTACACTATCTTCAATAAATAAATAATAAAGCGATTCTGAAAAGTATGAAATGTAAACTTTGTTGTCCCTCCAACATACATTTTTTTCCTTCCCATTGCTTGAAACATTACAGTGGTCTTTTAGGAAATTATAATACACAGACACTTCCCAGCACAGTTTACACTTATTACCATACTGATCTACCTACCTGTTATGGATATATCCTAATTTCCTAATGGAAACCAATAAGACTTGGAGTGCTAGAGAACACCGCCGACACAGGAGAGGTGGGAACCAGTACTGAAAGGACATGCAAGGAACACCAAAACCTAACAACAGCTCCACAGAACGTTCACATGCGAATGACACGGGCTGGCACCTCCCATCCGGAATGAAGTCCTTACAAAAATACCAGTGGATGCGTGGCAGGGCATGAACAAAAGGAATCCAAGCAGAACAAAGAGGAATTTGACTCTCAGGGATGTTTTGTTCCCCGAGTCCAGGCTCAGCAGGGCACTCACACGTGCGCCTGAGGGAAAGCAGACGTTGTGCCCGGGAGCTCTGCCAAACAGGGACGTGGGCCTGGACGCTGTTATCCATGGAGTGAAAGGGATGGAGAGCCCTGCGTTCCCCGGATGGCTTTGGGCTCCCCACTCTGCAGAGCACCACGAGCTCTCTGGTGACACCCAGCAGCTGCCCCGTGGGATGCCCTGAGCCCCCGTGCCCTGGCTGCACACAGGAGAGCTCAGCTCAGCTCCGTACCTGGGCACTGCCCACTGCTGTGCACACCAGGCCCTGCAGGCTGGACCTTCCCTTCCTGAGCTGGAACCACGGTTGTTTCTTCTCCCCCACTGCAGGGGAGGCTCGGCCTGGGAGCAGCAGCAGTGAAGGAGCAGCTGGGAGGGAGACACGACACCAGCAGGACTCTGTGCCTCACCCTTGGCTTCCTGCCCCAGCACTTACAGCCCTGGGGACAACAGCAACTCCCACAGGGACCCAGGGCTGGACTCTTCTGGAGTGCAATTCATCCTTGTGCAGAAGGCCTGGACAGCTTTTATTTTCAGGGGCAACACGAGTCATGAAGTGGTATGTTAATAGAATCTTCTCTGTTTATAGATATAGACTATTTATTTTCTAAGTCTTTTCAGTACCATCATGAAGACCTTCAGAGATCTTCCTGCTGCAAAACTGCTCCTTCCATTCACTCACTTTTACACACCACTCTGCTAGGCAATAGGCACAGAACTCCTGAAGGGGAAAACCCTCGAAAGCCTCCAAAACACACCCACACTGCCTCCTCCACAGGAATCAAAGAGCAGGGCAGCTGGAGCAAGCACAGCCACCCATGTGTTTTGCCAGCTATCCCCACTGCAGCACAAGGAACAACAGGGTTGTTTCACCAGCCCAGGAAACCAACGCCAAGTTCCACACAGGGAGATTGAGGGAGATCTCCTCACTAAATTGGGATTCGTGTGTTCAGTGAGAATTATCAAGGCACAAAGCTGCTCCTGTTTGCTTTGATAACCCTCTGACGCGTGAAGGGCGAGCAGTAGTTTCATGCCACACCAGCAAGGACTCGGTGACAGCTTCTGCAGACACCTCCTGCAGTGACCTCTGGCTCAATTCTGACTTTGGCCCCTCTCTCCTAAGGCTCATCGAACAGCTGCAGGTCCAGGCGCACCACGATCTCTCCCGTGGGGACTTCGTGCAGAAGGAGACACTTTGTAACTGGTCCCTTGGAACCCTGATCCTTCTTGATGTCTGCCACACGGATCTCTGTCCTGCCCAAAAAGTCTGGAATGCAGAAACACAGCGTGCTCAGGAAAGGGGAACCAGGGCCTGCACAAGGACCTGAACTTCCACCCACACACAGCCAAAGAGAAAACAAGCCTTCAGTCCTACTCTAGTTGTGCACTTGAAGGGGGCCAAAGGCTGCCAAGCTGCATAGCAGGGCATCCAGCCAGACCATGTTATACAGCAGCAGCAGCAGCATTAAAACTAAATGGGCCCAGGAGTGGAAAAACCCACTATGGAATTCACAGCTGTCTTGCCTCAGGGACTTCTCGATTTTATGATATAAAATAAGGCTAAAGGCCAAAGTTCTCAGTTAAACCTGAGGGTGAACCTGTTGGAGATGACAGAGCAGACCCAAGCAGGTCATCAGCCCGCAACGAGGTCAATGAGCCAGTACCAGTCCTACCCAAACACTGCCTGAGATTGTGACTCCAGAATACACCTGTGATGCTCCACATGCTCATCCCAGCTTAGGAAATAAGAATGAGAGAGGCTGTGGAATCCCCAGCGCTGGAAGTGTTCAAGGCCAGTCTGGATGGGGCTTGGAGCAATGTGGGATAGTGGAAGAGGCTGAGACTGGATGATCTTTAAGGTCCTTTCCAAGCCAAACTGTTGGGTTTGGGATCCTGGGCTCATTTTTGCTGCTGTTATTGCATATAACAGGAACTCAAAGTAATTTCTCTTCCTCCTGCCTGAACCCATTGGTGTGCAAGCAGCATCCAGAGCTTCCTGGAGTCTCAGCAGAATTACAAATCACATTTTAGTTGTCAACTGCACAAGAAAAGGAACTCTCAAAACCCAGAGGGAGCTGCATGCTTTTTGTGCTGATACTGTGTGGAGCGAGGTGAGGTTGACTCCTCCTATGCAAAGAGGGTCAAATCTGGGGTATCTTTAAAGATCATGTCCCAGCCCAGCCCATTCCCTCTGCTTTCCCTCAGCAGGAATGCTCCTCCTCAAAAAAGAGCTCTGCAAACGCCCTTGGCAGGGGCAGCTCTGTACGCACCATCCGGGGAGAACTGGTCCCGCTCGAACACCGTGATGCACAGCACATCCTGCTCCAGGTCCTTGATGAAGAACTGGCAGTTGGAATTCCACTTGGGATTGAGGGTGTCCTGGATGGTCTTGGTGATGTGGCACTGGGAGCCCATGGTCACCTCGCAGTAGGGGTTGCTCTTTCCTGGGAAGATGGGAACAAACAGGAACGAGCGGGGCTTTGTTAGCTGCGTGCTCCTGCTCCTGAGCTTCCTTCTGCTCCAACAGCCACCTGAGCTGGGACAGACCTTGGCACACCAGGCCCCTGGCCCCGTCCCAGCTCTGCTTCACTGCCTCTGTAATGGGCTATATCACCATCACAGTGAATACTCTGCTCTGCTGGGTGCTGAGCACCCTCCACCCTTCCCTTCAGGACTTTATGGCTTGTGTGGTGGAAACGAAGCCAGCCTGAAACAAAAGCCTCATGCAGGACAACTGCAGGACTGTGGTTCAGCTGTACAAAGTCACCTCTGCCTATTATACCTTCATTAAACCCACATCAAAGTCACCTCTGCCTATTTTACCTTCATTAAACCCACGCCATTTAACAAAATCATGTCTGGGACAGAGCCCCTGCAGAGTTAGGCTGGCAAATGGGAATGTCCCCTGGATGGAGCAAGGAAAGCCAAGGCACTCACCGTGGGACCTGCAGGGTTTCAGCTCAATGCCTTCAACAACATTCACCATCAGCCTCCCGATGCCTGTTGCCCTCTGAGAGCGAACTGTGGTGGAACAGGAGAGCAGAGAGAAATGTCACCAGTGGATTTTCCTGCCCAGGGACTTTTCCACAGAAGATGAGACCCCCCCACATCCTATGCTGTACCTAAGTAGGCCTTTTCCCTCTTCTTCTTTTCAGTCTCTATGTAAAGTTCTGAAGCAGCTTTGATCTTCTGAACCCAGGCAGTCCTTCAGAAGGAAAGGAGAAAAAAAAGTTGCAAAATACCATTCCTGTTTTTCCCTGCTGGAGCACAGCTGACAAAACTAAAGCTGTCCCTCCTTCCCAGTCAAGGCCCTGGCCCCATCCCAGGCTCCACCATCCCACAGCTGTCTGCCTGGAAGGGATTTTACTGGAATTCAGCACCTGCAGAATGAAACCATCCCAAGGCAGCAAACTCCAGCACACAGAGAAAGCACAAGAGACCCATGAGCAGGAGATGCTTGGTGAGAAAACAAAAGGTCTCAAGAACAGGTTTGCTTTCATCCAGCCTCTTGTTTTCCTGAAATAAACTGATTTCTTGGAGCCAGGAGGTCCAAGACGCTGCTGCTGCTGAGGTGGCCACTGTCCTTGGTCCCTGAGATTTCCAACCCAACTCTTCTGACTCTCAGGGCTTTAAAAGCATAACCTGGGAAGTCCATGGGTGGTGAATGGGCCCTTCTGAGAAACCATTTCATGGTTAAGAGTCACAGAACATCCTGAGTTGGAAGGGACCCACATGGACAACTGAGTCCATCTCAGCACTCCCAGCCTGTGCCTGAAGGAGGCTGAGGGGAAGGCTGACAGAAAAAGGGTGGCAGAAGGGCTACAAAGTGACCTCAAGGGCTTTGAAGAACTGCTGTGACATACAAGGAAGCCTGAGGCAAGGAAACATGGGAGAATCTGGAGGCTGTGGATTAATTCTGGAACCCCAAATGAAGAGCTGTTGCTCCACAGGACATTCATGGTTTGGGATGGGAATCCTAAAGCTCCCCCAGTCCTGCTCCCTGCCATGGGCAGGGACACCATCCACCATCCCAGGTGGCAGCAGAAGATAGAATTGCATCTCTTGACTTCTTCACATCACCGTAAAATGTGAATGCAGCCTGAACATCCACCCTCAGCCATTTCATCACTGGTCTAGCTGGAATTCAGGAAACATTATTTCTCCCTCTTTGCCAGATCATCATATCCCAAAAAGGAATTTTCCAGTCTTGTAAAATAACCAGCTTGGAGAGTGCTCTGCAAGTTTCCATCACAACCATTGCCATCCTACAGTTCCCAGACTTTTTAAAGGCCCACAAAGGCTCTTACCTTTCATTAATGCTTTCAGCCCGCAGTGTGTAGACTCTGTCAATGTGGGAGATGTGGAAGATGGGCTCATCTCCAGAAGGGTCTGTGGGTAATTTTACCAGTACCTCGTTGAGGAAAATGGGCTGTAAAACATCAGCAGAGCTCAAGTTGTACTGCGGAGTCTGCACAGGGGCATTCAGCACACATCAGCTCACAGCAGGATTATTCCATGCCCCAAGTATCTCCCCCCTTTTGCCTCCTACATTTCTGCAGAAAATTTTAAAAGCTGACAGAGACAGAGGTGCCTGCATAGCCTGGAGGCACTCCTGGAGAGAGCCAAGCACAGCAGAGTTTCCTCCCCCAGAGAGCAGTGAACGCTGCTCTCCCTCTGCTCCCTCAAACACACGAGCCCTCATGGAAGAGTTTTATTCAAGCAAAACCTACAAAGCATCTTTTCCTATTTCCCTAGAGCCCACAGCCGCCCTTCCTGCCATCAGCCCTGAACCCCAAAGCTTTCAATCTCTTCTCTAGGAAGGCTCCTGCCCACACCCCCAGAATGGAGCTGCTGAGCCCTGTCCCCATCCCCGCGTCGGAGCAGCACTCACAGTTTTATACATTTTGTACTGCAGGTTGGACTTGGGGCTGAAGACCTTGTCTGTGCCAGAAGAGCCAAGAGGTTTTATGATCTGAGTGAGGAGGAGGAAGTCGTTGAAGAGAAAACCATAGAGCTCCTTGTTACTCTTGGCTTTATAGAGCTTCCCACTGTGCAGGAACTTGCGTGGTCCCAAGCAGTTTGTAACTGAATTAAAAACGAGTTGCTGCGAAAAGTAGAAGAAGAACAACAACGCACTGTATAAAGTGAAACAATCGGGGCTGCCCTGCAAGAGACCAAACACAGTTTTGAGTCCTGGTTCCAGTCTGTGGCAGGGATGACCAGCCATGCCTCGAGCACCACAAGCAGCACAAGTCACAGGGGGCTCTGGGAGAGTCCCTGAAGGCCACAGGGCTGGGCAGGCAGGGGAAGCCACGAGCATCTGTGCCCCCTGGCCATGTACATGCACCTCCAGGGTGGGACTGAGCCAGGGCACCTGCCCTGGATGAGCAGCAGCTCTGCCAACGGCCTCTCCACAGGCTGAGCTTCCTTTAGGGCTGCATTCTGAATTGTGCTTGAATTTCACCCCTTACAACACCCCAGAGGACTTCAGATGGCCACAATACCCCAAGTGAGAGCTGCTGACCACTGGCACAATCCCAGACTCAGCCAGGCCTTGTTAGGGATCAGCAGTGCCTAAAGTGCCATTTTCAGGTTTGTTTTCACCAGGGTTTGGCACAGCTCGGCCCAGCCTGGGCAGCTGGCTCTGGAGGGGCTCCTTTGGCAGGCTGGCAACCCCTTGGACAGAAAACAAACAGGAGAGGCTTGGCTGTTCCTGCCCTGGCTGGGGCTGCTGCTGCTGCTGTTATGGTGCAGTGAGCACCACAGGCTCTGCAGGGTGTGGAGCTGCTGTTCTGGGCCAGGCACCACCCACAGAAGAGAAAGCAGCCACTTTCCTGCTGGCAGACAGCTGGATGTGCTGACAGTGTCACACCCATCCTTCTCCCAGAACAGTCACACTTCCTCAGGTGAAATGCAATTTTTCTACTTTATGAACCAACCAGTGCTCATTATTTTTTACCTTCTAGAATGGTGCATACTTTGAAAATCAAGTTGTGATCTGTCTGCCTCTGTTACCTCCACCAACAACAGGAAGGCCATCAGAATATCTTCCCTCCTTTTGCAGGACATGCAAACACAATATTTCTAGAAACTTATCAGGTAACATGGCATGGGAGGCAGGGGTTCTCTCTGTAAAGTCTCCAGAGACTTGATCAGTATTCTTGAGTTGTCAAATGTATACAAAGCTTTATCACAGAAAATATTTCTAAATATTTGGTTTTCAAAGCAGTCCATAGTGGTCAGTGGGGTGGGATGCAGCAGCCCCATGAGCACTGCTCCACAAAGAGCTGGGAAGTGCTGGTTGCAGATGGCAGCGTTGAACCCGGCACTGCTCCGGAGCCAGGCACCCAAGCAGGGTCAGGAGCACGAGCAGCAGCCAGGACGGCGTGCAGGGGCCAGGAGGGGCCAGGGGACAGGACAGGGGCCAGGGGAGGGGGCGGCGCTGCCGTGTCCCTGTCCCCGGGGCAGCCCCGTTACCTCGGAGAGGCCCTCGCACTGCACGTGGGCCTGGATCCACTCCAGCCTGTCCGAGTTCTCCTTCTCGCGCACGCCCTCGTTCACCTGCGAGCACAGCTCCTCCGCCTTCTCCAGGGCCTGCTTCAGGTGGCTGTGGTCAGGGTGGTTCTCGGGGGTGTTCTCTATGATCTGCACACAAGCGCAGGCAGCGTCAGCCTCCTGGCACCGCAGCTCAGCTGCCAGCCCCACACTGCCAGCAGAGCCAGCCCCACGTTTATTTTCCTCCTTGACAGACGTGAGAAGTGGGAGACAAACACTATTTGGGAACAGCTGGAGTGCAGGCCTGCTGCACAGCCTTTGTGCCAGGACACTGCTGGCTCCTCTGACAGCCAAATACAGAAATGGAGCCACGACTGCTGAAGGAATCCCTAAATGCCAACAGCCAATTCATAATCCCCTGTGAAAGCCTTGGGCCATGCTCCATGGTGTTATTTGGGTTGGGAAACATTAAGCAAGAAGTAGGAGTGTTAGGAAAGGGCTGTAAATCCTCCAGCAGCATCAGCACAGGGGGAACCTGCAGCAATGCAGGCTCAGCCCGTGGGGAGGGAATGGCACTGAGGGGAAAGGCAAATATGAGCACAAGGTTGTCTTGTTGCTCCTGTTATCTGAATTTTAAATCTTCCCTCAGCACTCACTGCCTCTGGTTCTTTGGGTGCAAGCTTCAGCTCTTTTCAAATGGAAATATGGAATAGCTTTGCCAAAGTCCAAGGAATGATCCCATTTTCTATACTGGAATCGAGTATTAAAGGACACATCCCACATTCCCCAGCACATCAGGAACCTCACAGTGACAAACCCTAACACAAATAAGGAAACAACCCTGTCATTAAGGTGTAAGCAAAGCAGCACCAAACCCACCAGGTGTGCAGAGGAACGTACATTTTTGATGATTAGTGGGTATCTGGTTACCCGTTGCATAGGCTTTAGTAGAAAACTTGACAGTGGCATTCCTTTACAGCGAGGATCCATTGCTAACCTCTGAAACATTAGAGAGGGAAAATCTGGTTAGTCAGGTGCTTTAAACCCCAAATATGAGCTCCTCCAAGGAAGGAAAAAGGAAGGCAATAAATGAGCACCAATCTCAACATCAGTAGGAGAACTCCTGGTGATTTGTGCAACATTCCTTCACCTGCCTTGTCTGGACAAGAATTCCAGAATCACCAGGGCTGGAGGAGCCCTTCAGGATCACCCAGTACCACCCCAGCCCCATCAGCAGCACCCCAAGGGCCACATCCAGACTCCTCTGGGACAATTCAGTGACTCAAACCTCCCTGGGCAGCTCAGCCCAAGGCCTGACCACTCTGTGAGGGAAACAAATGTTCCCAATCTCCATTTTGAACCTCCCCTGGTGCCATTTCAGGCCATTTCCTCTCCTTTTCCTTGGGACAGGCAGCAGAGCCCGACCCCCCCGGCTGTGCCCTCCTGGCAGGGACTTGTGCAGAGCCACGAGGGCCCCTGAGCCTCCTTTGCTCCAGCCCCAGCCCCTTCCAGCTCCTCAGGGATTCTGCAGCCCCTTCCAGCTCCTCAGGGATTCTGCAGCCCCTTCCAGCTCCTCAGGGATTCTGCAGCCCCTTCCAGCTCCTCAGGGATTCTGCAGCCCCTTCCCAGCTCCTCAGGGATTCTGCAGCCCCTTCCAGCTCCTCAGGGATTCTGCAGCCCCTTCCAGCTCCCTCAGGGATTCTGCAGCCCCTTCCAGCTCCCTCAGGGATTCTGCAGCCCCTTCCAGCTCCTCAGGGATTCTGCAGCCCCTTCCAGCTCCATTCCCTGCCCTGGACACGCTCCAGCCCCTCCAGGGTGGCCCAGAAGTGGCACAGCCCTCACAGGAGGTGCTGCCTCCTTTGCTCAGCAGCTCAGCCAGGTGGGAAGAGAAGATGCACAGAGTTCCCAGGGGCTGCTGCTTGTCCCACCTTGACAAACTCCTTGAAGTCGGGCACCTCGTCGGTTTTCTGCTGGATGAGGGCGGCGCCGTTGAGCTGGCAGCTGCAGAAGCGGATGTAGGGCTGCATGTGCGGCAGCTGCGCCGTCAGGATGTCCCCGATCATCTTCACCGGCATCTTCTCCCCCGACATCTTCTTCCTCACGCGCAGGGCCCTGGGCAGGAGCAGGGCAGGGGTTGGACACAGAGCCACTCCTCAGTTATGGAACAAAGGGGTGGTTCTTATTCACTGGGGAAACGCAGGGAACCATAAATACACCAGGCACAAGATTTACTGCAGGGATACAATGAACATTTCCTTCTTACTGAGCTGCTACTTTTGCTTGGAGGCACCAGCTGTGGCAGTACCATTTGTGGGTTTCTCTGGGTCTGGATTGAAGGCACTTGGGACAGTAATTCATGTTCACACTCAGGTGTTTATTATTTGTTATCAGTAAAACAGTCTCACTGCTGTGAGTTCAGCAGCTTTTCATTAGAAGGCACAAAATGGCCAACAATCTCTTTAAGACTGAACTATCCAATGAAAAACTGACACCTGGATTATTTTCCCTTTTAACCCAATAACTGATCTTTGGAAGCTCACAATGTGGACTTTTCTGCCCAATTACAAAATGCCACCCAAACCCACGGAGAAGAAGGAGGAAGAAGCATGAAGAAGAAACCCAGGACAACACCCTGTGCCCCCCATCTTGCTGTCATCCACAACAGACTAAAAACCCCAAACCCTCAATTTCTCACCAAGTGATGCACCTACACTGCTCTCTATAATCTATTGCACACTTTTGTGGATTCCAGTCTATGTTGAAGTCTGGGAAACTTTCTCCATGGATGAGGGTCAGGGCACCCCAGAGCAGACACAGAAATATTCCTGGTGCCCTAGATTTCCACATAACCCAGGCTGCACCCTCAGCCAACACCTTTCCCTCTCCTGTGATCCAGCTGCTGCCTGACTTTAATGCAATGCCAGATCACAGGTGAGAGGAAGAGGAGGGGAATTTCCTTTTCTATTGGCTTAGAAAGAGAATTACTGATGTGTGAGTGAGGCAGGGAAAACCCCATCACTTTTTAGTCTGGTGTCCTAAGGAAAGGTTCATTGTCACTTGTCCTGTCACTGCCACAACTTTTCGACTTGTGGGCCATTTTCAAATACATTTTACAAAAAAAGGAGATTCTACAAAGCTGTAAAATCCCTGGTTCAGTGAAAATTAGCAGCTGGGTAGGGAAAGAAAATAACTTTATAATGTTTTTGCCTATCAAGGTGCAGGTTTAACTGTGTCCCCACTGGCAGTGATTGGGGCAGCAGCACCCAGAGCCTTTGGAGAGGGATGCCCTGGGCACAAACCCTTTGGAAGCAGGCAGGGCAAGTCCTGCCCTGTGGAAAGCCTTGGCAAGCCCTGCTCTGCAGGGGAGAGGAGGATTTGCCTTCTGCAGCAGGAACCAAGGGGGTGCAAAGGGCAGAGAAATGCTGGGTTCTTCCCAACAGCTCACAGCAAACCCTGCCCCCAGTTTGCTTTTTCCCTCCAAGGAGAAACACGTGGCCCTTCTGGTTAGGATTTGTGTAAGTGGCAAATGTTTTCATGCAGATAAAAGGAGAGGCAGGGGGAGAGGCCCAGGGTTCTGGTTTTGTGAAGTATGGGGAAAAAAAACAACTTACTTCAGTAGTTTTATATTGCACATAATCAGCTCCTTCCAATTCACAAAAATCATGGCAACTTCTTTTTCTGTGACCAGCTCTGACTCCATCAGTGGTTTCTGGAAGATCTGGGGAGTGAGAAGAGGCCATTTAGAGTGCACAGGGTAAGGACAGAGCCAGCACCCCCTGTCCCTGACATCCGTGGTGTTCCCTGGGAAGCCTGGGACTAAGGAGACCCTCAGGTACGGGGCGCTTTAACAGGGAATACTCTGAATTTGTAGGGGTGCTGGTGTTAATGCTGATCTGGATAATCTGTTTGAAACCTGGGAATTTTAGCGGAGATCTCCTGCAAAAGATCTCAGCATTCCTTTGATACTGCAACTGAAGATAGGTTTTACTTTGGACTCTTCTGTGGAAGATCTGATTTCTCTGAGAGTCCCAAGTTTTGCATATCTTGAACTCTTCCTCAAAAAAGGACTTTGCTTCTTTGCCAAAGGTATCATCCATAGTTGGCTGTACTAATTCCTTTTTTCCTACCTGTAAAGGCAATTCCGGGAAGTGATAACTGAGCCCCACTGCTCATTTATCACTCAGTATCACTGCCCCCTCACAGTGTAGGGAATGTGCCTCGTTCCAGAACATTTGTTTAAGCTTCACAACTTGTACGTGAGAAATGAACACTGAGAGTCAGGAGCAAAAGGGCTTTGCAAAAATGACACTTCAAAGATCAGCATTTTGGTGATGGTAGCATGGGGGATTGCCATGGTGTGCACCCACCCACAGCTGTAACTGTATCTATATATCTGTATCTGTATATCTGTGTATCTGTGTATCTGTATCTCTGTCTCTGTATCTGTACATCTGTATCTATCTGTATATCTGTATCAATACAGACAAAGGAGGACTGGGCTGAGACCCCAAGGCAGGCAGGTTGGCAGTGAACTGCAGGAATTCTGCACAATGCAGGGATTCTGCACAATGCAGGAACTTTGTACAGTGCAGGAACTCTGCACAATGCAGGAACTTTGCACAGTGCAGGGATTCTGCACAATGCAGGGATTTTGCCCAGTGCAGGAACTTTGCACAGTGCAGGAATTCTGCACAATGCAGGAACTTTGCACAATGCAGGGATTCTGCACAATGCAGGAACTTTGCACAGTGCAGGGATTCTGCAGCGGCCGGGGGAGGAGGGCCGGGGCTGCCCCACCTCTGTCACCAGCTGCAGGTCGTTCACGTAGTTCTCCTCGGTGACGATGAGCTCGTGGATGTAGCCCTGCCTCTTCCTCTCCGTGGGGGTCAGCATGTCCAGCAGGTGCAGGTCTGCACACCCTGCAAAACACAACGGCACAGGGGCCTCAGTGGGGCTGGGGGCACAGGGACCACACCTGGGGCTTCTCCAGTGGGGCTGGGGGCACAGGGACCACACCTGGGGCCTCAGTGGGGCTGGGGGCACAGGGACCACACCTGGGCTTCTCCAGTGGGGCTGGGGGCACAGGGACCACACCTGGGCTTCTCCAGTGGGGCTGGGGGCACAGGGACCACACCTGGGCTTCTCCAGTGGGGCTGGGGGCACAGGGACCACACCTGGGCTTCTCCAGTGGGGCTGGGGGCACAGAGATCTTCAGCGGGGCTGGGGGCACAGGGACCCACAGTGGGGCAGCCACAGCAGCTCTGCAGGAGCTGCACTGCTGCCTGCCCTGCTCATCCATTGCTGCTCACACGGCACAGCCCCAGCAAAGCTCCATCTCTCAGGGACTCCAAACATTCCATTTAGCACATTTTTTATTTATTACAACAAAGGCCATCTCTGTGTGTGATCTCCTCCCTGGTGGCCACGTTTAACTTCTCCCTCACCTCTGCCTGCCCATTCCCAGGCTCTCCCTGGAGCCCTTGGGCTGTGCCATTCCAATGCCACAGGGATGGCTGGCAGGGAAAAGGGGGAAGGACTCTGTGTGGTGTGAGGAAAACACAGAGACATCCCAGAGGGAATCAGGGAGGAGCTGCAGGTCCCTAAAGCTTCGAGGGCACTTTGGAATGATGGGTGCTCCATATTCGGGTTCACTTGGCCCCTCTGCTCACAGAAATGCTGCTCCAGAAGGGCCTGCAGGGCCCCTGCACTCCTCCACACTTCCATAAAACTGCTCCCAAACATTTGAAGGGCCTGAGCCAGGACGTGCCAAGGCCACTGCAGATCCCACTGATGTCAGGGCCGAGCCAAGGGTGGATTTTGTTCTCCTCTCTGTTTCAAGCACAGGAAAAGGCTGGCACTGAGAGCTCCTCTGCCATCAGCTCTGTCCTTTCACTGCTGCAAACCTCCCTTGCACTGATCCCCTCACATGGGAGGGGTTTTATATCAGTTCCACAATCTTGAATTTTCTTTTCTACTCTGAAATAGACAGAACATTTAATTCCATTCTTTCTTCTATAGGCCATTATTTTTCAGCTGAGCTTAATTAAGTTCTTCTGAGACTGGAGCACAGAATGTTTTCTTCCAGGTTTTGCTACTTTTCTGCATAAAACACAATGCATTTCAAAAAGCAAAGTTGATTTCTAAAAGGCGGAAAATGTCTGGCTCTAAAAATGATCTATTCAACTATTTTCACACAACCAAAATTCTCCAGTTGAATTCTTTCCCTCACCCTCAGCAAATTCAGTATATTCCCCATGAAAACAAACTTTCCTCATGGAAATATCAGACCCCAGGGAACTCTTTCAGTTCTTTGCACATTAAGTTAACACTTAGGGAGTATTTCCTGCACTTTTAGTTTCCTGAAGGGAGCTCAGACAATGCCACTGGGCAGATCCAGGTGTATCACCAATATTTCCATGGAACACCAGCAACATCTGCTTTAACTGATCTGTGCTTCTGAAAGGGGAATGATGGATTTGACTTAAAAATAACAAAAAACCCCAAACCAAACCAAAACAAAAAACCAAACAAAACCAACAAAGCAAAACCAAAAAGCAAAGCCCAAACCAAACCAAATGAAACAAATCCAGAACAGGAGACACAGCCAGCCAGGGTTGTTTCCTCTCTGACTCTGGAGTTGGGAGCTGGGATCAGGTGGGAAGCACAGTGACACTGACAGTGCTCCCTTGAGACACAGGATGTCACAGCCCTCCACAAAGGGCAATCGAAACTTTGCTTGGAATGAAAAGCAGATGTGGAGAAATATCATCTTTGTGCCAAAACAATGGATTTTGGCCCCTTCCAAAGGCCAGAAGTTCCATCTCTGTACAATAAATGTCTGATTTCAGAGCAGCTTCTTTGGTACCAAGTAAACCACAGGTCTGAGGAACAGCCCCAGCTCTCCCAGTGCTTCATTAGAAGAGAAACAAGTGTTTAATTACTTTTCCTTGGGGAAGTTCTTCTTCAAAGATGTTCAAAATCCTTGGCCTGAAGGTGATTTCCAAGCACCAAGCCCTTGGAGGGAGCACTGACATTTTGAATAACGGAGCATTTTAGTGGCTCCCTTGGCAGCCAGCTGGGCTGTGAATGGCTGCTCTGAACCACTGAAACACTCTGCTTTTGAAGTATTTGGGGAAAAAAGGCACCCAAATGTGAGCAGAACATCCCAGAGAGACTTTCCTGGTAGGAGATTTCTTGGTGAGGTGCACAAGTGCAGGGACTTTTCTTGTCTTTGTATGAAGAACACTGAAGAAGAACTGATTCCTTTCCAGGTGGAGATGTCTGGCTCGTTCTTCATGGATGCCAAAGAACTTTGGTGAACTGGATTCCACAGATCAGAGTCCTGGAATGGTTTGGGATGGAGGGACCCCAGAGCCCACCCAGTGCCACCCCTGCCCTGGCAGGGACACCTCCCACTGTCCCCAGTGTCCAGCCTGGCCTTGGGCACTGCCAGGGGTGCAGGGGCAGCCCCAGCTGCTCTGGGAATTTTTGCTTCAATCCAGGAAAGCCAGGGAAGGATGGGGAAATGACAATAATGAACTTGGTTGTTCTCAGGAGGGTGAATCCATGATTTCTGCCATTCTGGCTGGACTTGGAGAACCCACAGACAAATGCTGGAACTGCAAATCTGTGCCTTGACCTCCCAGCACCACAGTTCCTGCAGATTAGTGGGCTCCAGAAATGTAAAAAATCATTTCACATCCTTTGCACAGAGTAAAGATGTTGTTCCTCTTCCTTACAAAGTCAGCCCTGAAGATCTGGGTCTCCCAACACAAACACTGAGCCTAAACCAAGATGCTGCTTTTTGGGACGGGAGCTTCTGCTGTGGAAATCACAGATCCTCATCCATGGCCACAGCTGCTGATCCCTTTTGATTTCATGTCATTTCTAAGCAGTGCCACTTCCAGATTTCCCTGTAAGCCTCGAGCTGGCCCAGGCTGTGGTGACCAGGGCACAGGAGAGAGGGATCTGTCCTGATAGAGGGATCAGGAGCAGGCAAAAGTGATCTCACAGTTTGGAGTTTTCCAGAAAATGCTTCAGAAGGGAACAACACCCCAGGAGAGCAGCCCTTCACTCAGGTAAATTATCCACAGATCCCAAATCCCTGGGGCTGGCACAGCCCTGCCAGCCCATGCAGTGCCAGCTGTGCCCACCTTGTGCCCAGCCCAGAGCACTCAGTGCCACCTCCAGGGCACACCTGCAGGGATGGGCACTGCAAAGCTCCCTGGGCAGCCCCTGCCAAGGCCTGAGCTCCCTTTCCATGGGCAAATTGCTGCTGCTGTCCCAGCTGAGCCTGCCCTGGCCCGGCCTGAGGCCGCTCCCTCTGCTCCTGTCCCTGTTCCCTGGAGCAGAGCCCGACCCCCCCGGCTGTGCCCTCCTGGCAGGGACTTGTGCAGAGCCACGAGGGCCCCTGAGCCTCCTTTGCTCCAGCCCCAGCCCCTTCCAGCTCCTCAGGGATTCTGCAGCCCCTTCCAGCTCCTCAGGGATTCTGCAGCCCCTTCCCAGCTCCTCAGGGATTCTGCAGCCCCTTCCAGCTCCTCAGGGATTCTGCAGCCCCTTCCAGCTCCTCAGGGATTCTGCAGCCCCTTCCCAGCTCCCTCAGGGATTCTGCAGCCCCTTCCCAGCTCCTCAGGGATTCTGCAGCCCCTTCCAGCTCCTCAGGGATTCTGCAGCCCCTTCCCAGCTCCTCAGGGATTCTGCAGCCCCTTCCCAGCTCCGTTCCCTGCCCTGGACACGCTCCAGCCCCTCCAGGGCTCTCCTGCAGGAGCAGAACTGGGCACAGCCCTCCAGGGTTCTCAGTGCTGAGTTATTTAAATCACAGCATTTCACCATTCAGCTTTCTTAGCACCTGTTTCAGATGCAACCAATTCCCCTTAAATCTCCTGGGATGGACCCTCCACTGAGAGGCCACCCCAGGTGTTTGGTGAGGACATTGGGATCAAACTGATCTCTCCATCTGCAATACCCAACCCCTTTTCTCAGCTGTTTTCAATCATTTCAGCAGGTCTGGGATTTCTCAAGCAGACCAGTGTGTCCAGTTCCTGTCAGAGCACAGCACTTCCCTCTGAGCTGCAGGGAAGGAGCTGCAAACAAACCTGGCAGTGCCACTGGCAAAGCTTGCAGCACTATTTAGGGGTGGCATTGCCCTCTCCGGAGTGTTCAGAGGTTTGGATGTGGCACTGAGGATGTGCTCACTGCTGGGGCTCCAACCTCAACCACTCCAGAGCCACTGCTTCTACCAATCCCTCTCCAGAGGCTGCTTGGGGACAGTAAAATCCCACATGGGAGGGCAAGAATGCCTCCAAAAATGTAAATCACAGGGTTAAGCGAGGCCTGGAGGGGTTCAGAACACATCGGGAAAGCAAAGCTCACCCCTGGGTTGTGCCCCAGGTGTCTGATTGAGCCCCTGGCACTCAGGGCACAGGAGCAGCAGAGTCACAGCAGCAGCCACAGGTCCAAGCAGAGGGGACAGCACAGCCCTTTCCACAGGGAAATCACAAATACTGAATGTGCTGTGCAGGCACTTCACTTGGAACCAGCAATGTGGGAGCCAAATGCAGCATTTTAAATGTTCCAACCTCTTTTCAAACAGCATTTTATCATTTTTTTCACTTTCATTTGGTAGAGGCACAGCTCTGATCTCTGCTCCTGTGACCTGACAGCACCCAGGGAGCAGCTGGGGCTGGGCCTGCAGGGATTTAGGTTGGGTTTCAGGGCAAGGTTCTTGCCCAGAGGGTGCTGGCACTGCCCAGGGAATGGGCACGGCCCCGAGGCTGCCACAGCTCCAGGAGCCTTTGGGATGCCCAGGCTGGGCTTGGTGGGCTCTGGGCTGGCACCGGGGGCTCCCTGGGGTTTATTCCCAGCTCAGTTCAGGAGCTTTGCTCATTGAAGTCCCCAGGTGGGCAGTGAAGTCCTGGTGAAAACCATTTCCACTGGAACCCCAGGACAACGTCCTGAAACCCAAAGGTCACCTCAGCACCGTGTTTGGCTGAGGAGCCCTTTGCTACCATGCCCTGTCAATTCTACTCAGTAATATTTGAGGTATATTGTTCCTGAATCTACTGAAATTGTCTAAAAAAAAGTAATTTATCATCTGAATTTACTGCACAGAAGTTGCTATTTAACAAGTTAAATAGCTGGAGTCAACAACCACAAAGAACTAAAAAGTGCTTTAAAACCAAACCAGAAATTCAGTCATTTTTCTTATGGGAATAAAATGTGCTCAGTGAGCTCATGGGGACAGAAAGTAAAGCCACTAAATCTCCAAAAGAATTGAGGTTTAAATAAAACTGATCCTGAATATAAAGCAAAATATTCTTGATAAACCCACATTTCAGACTTAGAGTTCTCTTGGACAGATTTCAAGCATTGAAAAGAACAAATTCTCTGAAAGAACATCCATGGGAATTCTTTGTCAGCACTTGAATACAGAAGGAATTCCCACAAACATAAAACCAGTGAAGAATAAAACCCAGCAGCGCTGGCAGCCTCTGGAATTCCAGTCTCCTCTCCTCCCTCAAGTGACAATTCCCGTGCAATGGGAGAAGGCCCCTGGCACAGGGAGGTGAAGACAAAACCAATGCCCAGAATGCCAGGCTGATTTGGGTGGGGAGGGATTGTAAGGATCAGCCAGTGCCACCCCTGCCATGGCAGGGACACCTCCCACTGTGCCAGGCTGCTCCAGCCTGGCCCTGGGCACTGCCAGGGACCCAGGGCAGCCCCAGCTGCTGGGGCAGTCACCGCCAGGCTCCCTTTCTCATATATCTCTTTTTATATATTGATATCCCTAAAGACAATAAAGCAGTCACTGCAATGCCCTGTTCCCTGCAGCTCAGGGAGAGTCCCTGACGAAGAGGAGGAGGAGGAGGAGGATGAAACCCTCCCTGCTGAGCCAGCAGAGCCCCCGTGGGGACTCAGGGAGGGAATGAACACTGCAGGGATCCCAGCATCTGTCACTGAAGCCCCAGGGGAGTGTCTGGGACTCTGTCCATGGGATTTATGTTCCACTTCACCCTGAGGCACCAGCAGTGCCTGGTGTGTGCTCAGCTGGGACAGCAGCAGCAATTTGCCCATGGAAAGGGAGCTCAGGCCTTGGCAGGGGCTGCCCAGGGAGCTTTGCAGTGCCCATCCCTGCAGGTGTGCCCTGGAGGTGGCACTGAGTGCTCTGGGCTGGGCACGAGGTGCCCACAGGGCACAGCTGGCACTGCATGGGCTGGCAGGGCTGTGCCAGCCCCGGGGATTTGGGGTTCCCTGTGAGGGACCCCAGGCTGCTCCTCCCAAAGCTGCCCCAGGAGCTCCCAGTGACCCTGGGGGGCTCCAGCCCCAGCCCTGAGGACAAAGGGGGAGAAGCTGCACCCTCAGGGACTGCAGGAGCTTCACTGCATGTGAAGAGGAAGAGAAGAGCAGCACCTGAATCCCCCACAGCTGAAACACTGCAAATATTTCACACAGATCCAATCTGCACTTCTGGTCTGAGGTCACAGCACCCTCAATGTCCCTAAGGGCCAGAGCTTTCAGTGAGTCAGGTTTTCAACCCAGCAGCTCAGGATGGGAAAATAGGGAGAGGCTCTCGTGCAAATTAATGCACAAAACACTGACAGAGTGGAGTCAAAGCTGGCTCCATCCCCTCAGAGAGCCCTGAAAATCACCAGTGGGATGTGCTGCTCCATTTCTGCACTTGGCAGCAAGTGGCCATGATGGAGAAGAATTATTTTTTATGGTAGAAACAGAAGATGTATTACTATTTAAATATTGTCCTAAAAGGAAGGAAAATCTGTGCAGTTGTCCATATTTTCAGACTTGAGCTTCTGGCATAAAACACATCCCAAATCCAGGAACACCCATGTTCAGGCACAGGAACAGGAGAAGGAGCCAATGGGGTGGAACTTAAGAGAAACCCCTCCAGGGCTCCA
Organism: Ammospiza caudacuta; assembly: GCF_027887145.1. Classification (NCBI taxonomy): domain Eukaryota; kingdom Metazoa; phylum Chordata; class Aves; order Passeriformes; family Passerellidae; genus Ammospiza; species Ammospiza caudacuta. The sequence continues at coordinate 121,154,221 of NC_080594.1, read as the reverse complement.
CAGCAAACCAAGAAAGAATATTTAATTTATCTAATTAAAAAAAAAATCAAAATCCACTGCTTGGTCCCTGGGCAGGGAATCAGAGAATCCCAGAACACCCTGAGCTGGAAGGGACCTGCCAGAGTCCAAGGACACACAGCAATCCTCCCTGAGCCAGAGGGGCAAAGGCTGCAGGGAGCAACGATGGATCTGGGCAGTTACAGGGAAACCACGTTCCAAGAGCCAGGCAGGTGTCCCTGGAGGGCTCCAAGAGCCAGGCAGGTGTCCCTGTGTCCCTGGAGGGCTCCAGGTGTCCCTGGAGGGTTCCAGGTGTCCCTGGAGGCTCCAAGAGCCAGGCAGGTGTCCCTGTGTCCCTGGAGGTTCCAGGTGTCCCTGGAGGCTCCAAGAGCCAGGCAGGTGTCCCTGTGTCCCTGGAGGCTCCAAGAGCCAGGCAGGTGTTCCTGTGTCCCTGGAGGGTTCCAGGTGTCCCTGGAGGCTCCAAGAGCCAGGGAGGTGTCCCTGGAGGGCTCCAAGAGCCAGGCAGGTGTCCCTGTGTCCCTGGAGGTTCCAGGTGTCCCTGGAGGGCTCCAAGAGCCAGGCAGGTGTCCCTGTGTCCCTGGAGGGTTCCAGGTGTCCCTGGAGGCTCCAAGAGCCAGGGAGGTGTCCCTGTGTCCCTGGAGGGCTCCAAGAGCCAGGCAGGTGTCCCTGTGTCCCTGGAGGGTTCCAGGTGTCCCTGGAGGGTTCCAGGTGTCCCTGGAGGCTCCAAGAGCCAGGCAGGTGTCCCTGTGTCCCTGGAGGGTTCCAGGTGTCCCTGGAGGGCTCCAAGAGCCAGGCAGGTGTCCCTGTGTCCCTGGAGGTTCCAGGTGTCCCTGGAGGCTCCAAGAGCCAGGGAGGTGTCCCTGTGTCCCTGGAGGGCTCCAGGTGTCCCTGAGGGGCAAAGGGCTCCAGTGCTGCTGCCAAAGCCCTCGGGTGTGACCCAGCAACGAGACAACAACAAACACTGTCGGCCTCTTTTGTACGAAGGATTTAATTCTCTATACATGGAACTAATTGGAAAGGCTGGATTACAGTTGTTAAAGCTGCAGGTTTTTATATATTTATATAATTTACATTCATAGTGATGAAATACTGAAGTGCAACTGAGTAAGGAGCTTCACTTGTCCTGTGCACCTTTGCAGGACGGGTGGGGAGCAGGGAGCTGGGCTGGGACAGGGGGACACAGACACCAGGAGTAAGCCCGTGGTAAATCAGGAGTAGCAGGGCTCTGTTGTGCTCTGCGAGGCGTTGGAGAGGGCACTGGCAGCACCTGCAGCAGGAGCCAGGCACAGCTCCAGCTCCCGCTCATCTGTGTCAGTTCCACAGTCTGCTTTAGAAAATGTAAACATTGGCAATGGATTGCAGGGCTCAGTTCTATACATTCGTTCTCGTCAGGAGAATGACTCGTTCAGGTGTTGTTCCACAGCTGAGCAGCCCCGGGGGAACTGGGAATTGTGGCAGCCCCAGGAGGGAACATTGCACCCATTTCTGCCCCAGGAATGTGACAAACCCAGGGCCACACACACACCAGGCTGTTTGCTCACTGTTTGCAGCTACAAGCAATGTGCAAAACCAAATGAACAGAGCTGGGTAAAACATCGCTCCAGGTTTGCCTCTGGCACGGGGGAGGGCACCTCCCCTCCCCACAATGGGTTACACACTCAACAACAACACCTGGTACAAACAGTACAGTAACTACAACAAAATACCTGGAACTGGGCACATTTAAACTTCCTTAAACTGATTTTAACTCCTTCTGTTCTTTTGTAATTAAAAAAAAAAAGAAAATTAAAATAATAAAAAAAAGACACATTGACAACACTGGACAAGTGAACAATAAAAAAGAAAGATACATAAAGTCTCCAATTCATGGACATTTGGAACAATTTTAATAGCACATGCAGCATTCCTTGATAGTGGGTCTTTTTGCACAAACAAAAATTGCAATGAAGAAATTAAATTTATACTTTTCCTTTAAAAGGCTAGAATATATCTTTAAAAAATAATTTTTAAAACTACCAAAAGCACCTGTGCAAAGGTGGAAAAATTAGTTTGGTAACTCTGAAAGCCACAAAAGGACCCACTATCCTCTGATTTTTATTTTTTTTTGCGTGTGTGTGTTTTTGTTTTGTTGTTTTTTGTTTTGAATCAGTTTAATTTTGTCGGTAATTAACTCAACCGTTGCGATTCCATGCAACTAAATGTCAAATGAGGTAAAACTGCCGTGCAGTGTGTTCTTGACTCAGAAGGCAGTAGATGATCATGCTGGAAGGCACATGATCAAGGCTGCATCTCCCATCATCCCTCTGGGCACTGCTATGGGATAGTGGGTCTCTTTGAGGACTTTCAAGCCTGAGTGGGGGATGGACAACATATGATTCCTAGAAAAAGGAGGAAAACAACACATAAGCAAAACAAAACAATGAGCAAATTCAAGCTGGGGAAATGAGGCAGGCGTGGCAAGGCATGGAGCAAAAATGACGGGGAGGGGGAACGTGCGGGGGGATGGGAACAAAACCAACCAAACACGGCGGGGACAGAAAGGTCTTCAAAGAGCCCCGGGGGCGGCGGGGCCCGGCAATGCTGCATGTGGGGGACACGGGGACACGGGGACACTCACACTGCTGGCTGGGGTCCGTGTCCGTGGTCAGCTTCACGTAGTTGGACGGGAAGAGCCCCACGTGGCCGTTGACCTCCCCCTTCCACCAGTCGGGGTCCTCCCTGCTGAGCACGGTGATGATCTGGCCCTTGCTGAAGGCCAGCTCGTCGTCGTTCTGCGCGCTGTAGTCGTACATGCCGATCACCTGGCACACTGGGACAGGGCACGGCGTCACCTGGGGCTGCAGCCACCCCCGGGGCATCCCTGAGCCACCCTGCCCTGCCCAGGGCCCCCAGACCCGGCCTGGGCATCCCCGGCAGCCTCGGGGCCGTGCCCATTCCCTGGGCAGTGCCAGCACCCTCTGGGCAAGAACCTTCCTGCTCTCCAGCCTGGCCTGCCCACAGGCAGAGGTCACCTCTGGACATTGCCCATGGCTCAGGACAGCTCCACAGAGCTCAGGGAATCCCAGAATCCCTGGGTTGGGAGACACCTTCCAGACCATCGAGTGCAGCCCAGCCCCAACTGAACCCTGGCCCCAGTGCCACATCCAGGCTTTGTTAAACACACCCAGGCATGGGGACTCCACCACCTCCCCGGGCAGCCATTCCAGAACTTTCTCACCCTGGCTGCAAAAACCTTTTCCCTGCTCTCCAGCCTGTATTTCCCCTGGTGCAGCTCGAGGCTGTGTGCTCTGGGTGTGTCAGTGCTGCTGCAGCAAGAGCCCAGCCCCAGGTGAGCACAGGCACCTTTCAGGAGCTGTGCAGAGTGATGGGGGCAGCCCTGAGTCTCCTTTTCTGCAGGCCGAGCACCCCCAGCTCCCTCAGGGCTTCCCCACAGGGTTTGTGTTCCCTCTCCAGCCTCCTTGGCCCCTCTGGGTGTGCTCAGTGTCCATCCAGGACCCCATCCAGCCCACCCTGGGGCTCAGCTCAAACTCCAGGGGTTTAAAAATCCCAAAGTTTCATGGAATCCCAGCAGGGCTTGTGTTGGAAGGGACCTCAAAGTCCATCCAGTGCCACCCCTGCCATGGACAGGGACACCTCCCACTGTCTCAGGGTGCTCCAGCCTGGCCTGGAAGCCCCACCAGGACCGGTTGGTGGACAGGAAAGTCTGGGACACATTGGAACTTCCACTATTGGAAGCTGCAGAATGCAAAAAAAGCCAATGGTGATGCCTTTGTTGTCTCAGTGAGGTTTTCAGAACAAAAAAATCTTGGGAAATACAAGAGAAAATGAACAGAACTGGACAAAAGCATCCCAGGCCATCCAGGCTGCTCTGCTGACTGGTTCCAGCAGGGATTTTCTATTCCCTTGCAGTGGAACTCATCCAACCCCAGAATCCAGCTGGTCCTGCTCACTCCTGACAAAGCAGCTCCCTAAGCTCTCTAGAGCAGCAGGACTGTTCAGTTAAACCAACAATCCCTTCTATTTCTCTGCTGTTTTGTCTCTGCCAGGCCACAGGGCTTCTGCTTTTCCCACCACACATCAGACTCCCATTAATGAGCCTTGCTGGCAGCTTCTCTCCAGTGGATTAATCCTAAAATTTGCTTTTATTTTCACCCTTGTAGCAAGCCAGCAACCTATTTCAATTTGCCAAACAGCTATTCCTTTTTTAATTACAGTTTGATTAAGATTTTCATGTTCTGCAAAAAGTGCTAAAATTTTATTCTGTAAAATTTAGCATATGGGGAAAGCCACAGATTATCAAACCTGGAATAATTTCAAAAATACATAAAAATCTCATCCTATTTCCTTGTAAAAGTTGTGCCTCAATGCTGAGTTGCCATTCCCAGCCTGAATTCCATGGGGCTTTAGGGAGGCATTTGCTGGATCTTTGTTACACCCGCCAGAGGGGCCGGGCAGCAGTGCCAGACACAGCCCCATGGAATGGGCTCTGGGGAGGCCCTGCCAGGTCCTGTGGGGATGTTCCTGAGTCCCTCCCCAAACCTGCACAGCAAAGGTCCCTCCCCATGGGGTCTGGCCCACCTCACACCTGGGGCTTCTGCAGGAGAGGAGCCCCAGGGGCAGCCCTGGGTCCTCCTGAGCCTCTGCAGCTCCTGCTGCACCCAGGGCTGGGCTGGGGATGGAGACACATCCAGAGCTCAGAGCTCCTGTCCCACAGGACAGGGCTGGGCTGGGGATGGAGACACATCCAGAGCTCAGAGCTCCTGTCCCACAGGACAGGGCTGGGCTGGGGATGGAGACATATCCCAGAGCTCCTGTCCTACAGTCAGGGCAGGGCTGGGATGGGGGAATGCAGGAATACCCCAGAGCTCAAAGCTCCTGTCCCACACTCAGGGCAGGGCTGGGCTGCTTTGGGGGATGCAGGAACACCCCAGAGCTCCTGTCCCACACTCAGGGATGCTTTGGGAGATGCAGGAACACCCCAGAGCTCAAAGCTCCTGTCCCACACTCAGGGATGCTTTGGGGGATGCAGGAACGCCCCAGAGCTCCTGTCCCACACTCAGGGATGCTTTGGGGGATGCAGGAACGCCCCAGAGGCTCTGGAGCTCCACACCCCTCCCAGCTGAAGGCCCAGCACGGGCACAGCGGGCAGGGCAGGGGTGCCAGGGGCAGGCAGGGCTCACCTGAGGGTGCTGCAGGCCTGGGCAGCTCCGTGGGGGTGCTCTTGCTGGTGCCAGGGCTCAGCAGTTTGACGTAGTTGGCCGGGAACCAACCGATCTGGCGCTTCTTGCCACGCGCCTGCGGAGACAGAGCGGGTCAGCGGGATGGACAGGACAGAGCTGCTCAGAGCTGCCCAGAACTGCTCAGGAACTGCTCAGAGCTGCTCAGAGCTGCCCAGAACTGCTCAGGAGGGATGGACAGGGCAGAACTGCTCAGAGCTGCCCAGAACTGCTCAGGAACTGCTCAGAACTGGCCAGAAACTGCTCAGGAACTGCTCAGAACTGGCCAGAAACTGCTCAGGAACTGCTCAGAACTGGCCAGAAACTGCTCAGGAACTGCTCAGGAGGGGTGGACAGGGCAGAGCTGCTCAGAACTGCCCAGAACTGCTCAGGAACTGCCCAGAACTGCTCAGAACTGCTCAGGAACTGCCCAGAACTGCTCAGGAACTGCTCAGAGCTGCCCAGAACTGCTCAGGAACTGCCCAGAACTGCTCAGGAACTGCCCAGAACTGCTCAGAGCTGCCCAGAACTGCTCAGAACTGCCCAGAACTGCTCAGGAGGGATGGACAGGGCAGAGCTGCTCAGAACTGCCCAGAACTGCTCAGGAACTGCTCAGGCAGAGATGGACAGGGGCAGAGCTGCCCAGAACTGCTCAGAACTGCCCAGAACTGCTCAGAACTGCTCAGAACTGCTCAGCCAGGGCCTGGGCAGCTCTAGGGGTTCAGAACTGCCCAGCCCAGCTGGGAAAGAGTTGAGGAGGGAGAACTCAGCTGTTCTGTGCCACTAGCTGAATGTTATAATTTTTAACATAGAATCTTGTTAGTATTTCTAGTTAAACACTTGTTCATTATTACACCTGTTACATTAAAATAGATCCCCAGGTTGTGACAGTTAAAACAGAGATCCAGAATCCAAATTTCCTCTTTTTTTTACAGAAACAGATCCAAGCTTTCCAATGCCTTGTGTCACCAAAGCAGGAAACTTCATCCTGTTATCCCCCCAAACCCAATGTCCATTGCAAACCAAATCCATAAAAATTCCTTGCAGTAAAAAGGCTCTTCCAGAACTTTGAATCCTAGCTTCCAACTCTACCTCAAGAATGATTTTAACTGTTTATTCTCTTTGTGTTAGAATAAGGTTGGCATTTTGGGCAAGGAGAATTTTGCCTCTGAAAATCAGATTGTTAACTTTAATAGGAAAAAAAAAAAAGTAATCTAAAGGATTCACTATTCTTGAACTACTTTCTTCCCTGTCTAAACCTTTACTGAAAAGAAAACACTTGATCTAAAGACTATTTAGATAATTTAAGATATTTTTGAACACTGCATTAAAGCTTAAATGCTTAATGCTAAAAACATTTGCCTTATTTTCCCTTCACCCTGACCCCCAAGTGTGGAGCAGGAGAATAAAAACAACAGTCAGGGATTGCTAAGAAAATAAAACCCAATTGTAAAACCACATGTAAGGCATTAAAGCATCTAAATTACATCTGAGCATTTACACAACCAAGACTGAATTGTCTCAGGCCTCCCAGCAGCTGCTCAGTGCTAACTGTGGCAGCTCTTGCCCAGAGAAGTTTCTTTTCTGTCTTAAAATACATTTAATGGAGACTCTTTAGAGGTAAAAGTTACCAACAGCACCAAGGTTAGTGAGAGAAAACCCCAATGGAATGCTGGAAAAGGATTTCCCCACTACTAAAAAACATTTTTTAAAAAAATGTGATTTTACTAGGAAAAAAAAAAGGAACTAACTTGGAGCTCTCCTTCCCACCAACCACCTGGATTCTTCTTTCTGATGAGAATCAGCTGGCCAGGAGCAAGAGTCAGCTGTTCTGGGCCTGTTGCTGTGTAAGAGGCAATAACTTGGGCAATTTCTGTTGAAGCAGAGGAGGAAAGAAAAGGTTAATCTGAAAAAAAATCCGAGCACATTTTATCCAACATTAATTCTGCTGCTATAGGACTGTGTTATTCCTTTCCATAAAACTGTTATGGATTTATGTATTTCCATGAATACATGTGGGAACTGGAAAATAAATGAGAGGTTCAGAGAATAAAGAATAAACCAGAGGTGCAGCAGCTCTGCGGTAAGAGATCAACAATGTTTGAAATAGAGAATAATAATAATGATAATAATGATAATAATGATGATTATAATAATAACAATAATAACAATAATAATAATAATAATAATAGTAGTAGTAGTAGTAGTAGTAGTAGTAGTAGTAGTACAACTCTCAAAATGCAGTGTTTTCCAGTAAATCCATCTTTGCATTTCGCTCCCTAAGGAGAGGAGACACACCAATGACAAAACAATGAAGTTGCACCCAGAGGTGCAAACCAAGGCTGGCAGAGAATTTCCCACCACCTGGCCCCAAAAGGAATGTTTTTCCCAAGCAGCAAAGAGGATTTCCCTGGAAATCTCTGTTCCAGCCCAGAAGCAGGGAGCTGCCAGCTCCAGGGAATTCCCCCAAGCTGTGCTGGGGTTCCCTCTGCCCCCAGTGCTCGTGGAACAGTTCAGGTCCCACAGTAACCCAGCTCTGGACCCCAGAGCAGCTGCAGAGTTCTGTGCCCTCCCAGAGCCACGCTCAGCCCTGTCCCAGCTCAGCCCGGTCCCAGCTCAGCCCTGTCCCCAGCTCAGCCCTGTCCCAGCTCAGCCCTGTCCCAGCTCAGCCCTGTCCCCAGCCCTGTCCCCAGCCCTGTCCCAGCTCAGCCCTGTCCCCAGCCCTGTCCCCAGCCCTGTCCCCAGCTCAGCCCTGTCCCCAGCTCAGCCCTGTCCCCAGCCCTGTCCCAGCTCAGCCCTGTCCCAGCTCAGCCCTGTCCCCAGCCCTGCCCTGTCCCCAGCTCAGCCCTGTCCCCAGCCCTGTCCCCAGCCCTGTCCCAGCTCAGCCCTGTCCCCAGCTCAGCCCTGTCCCAGCCCTGCCCTGTCCCCAGCTCAGCCCTGTCCCAGCTCAGCCCTGTCCCCAGCCCTGTCCCAGCTCAGCCCTGTCCCAGCTCAGCCCTGTCCCAGCTCAGCCCTGTCCCCAGCCCTGTCCCAGCTCAGCCCTGTCCCAGCTCAGCCCTGTCCCAGCTCAGCCCTGTCCCCAGCCCTGTCCCAGCTCAGCCCTGTCCCAGGCTCAGCCCTGTCCCAGGCTCAGCCCTGTCCCCAGCCCTGTCCCCAGCCCTGTCCCCAGCTCTGTCCCCAGCCCTGTCCCCAGGCCATGTGCAGGCCCAGGGGGACACATCTACCACCCCCAGGGTGGGGCTGGGGCTGCTGGGGCCTCCTGAGGGACCCAGGGCAGTCCCAGCCCTCAGGGATTCATCCCCAGGAACCACAAACCCTGCAGGGCTGGGAACAAGGGAGGCTCTGGGGCAGGGGAGATACAAAGGGAGGTGGAGCCCAGCAGGGAAATGATCAATGACTGATGTGAGATTTAGAAGGAAAGGATCAGTAGGAACATGAAAAATGATCAGAGAAGCAACTGAGACACAAATGAGCAGCATGAGGAGGATGAGGAGCAATCCAAGGGCTGCAGAGAACACAGGGTCAGAACCTCCCTCAGGAGGGCAGGCACAGGGGAGCCAGGCAGGGATGGAAGCCTGGGGTGACAAAGGGGCTTTAAACTGGGTCTGGGGTCAGCACACACAGCCATGGAGCCATGGAATGGAGCCATGGAAGGGTTTGGGCTGGAGGGACCCCAGAGCCCACCCAGTGCCACCCCTGCCATGGCAGGGACACCTCCCACTGTCCCCAGTGTCCAGCCTGGCCTTGGGCACTGCCAGGGATGCAGGGGCAGCCCCAGCTGCTCTGGGCACCCTGTGCCAGGGCCTGCCCACCCTGGCAGGGAACAATTCCTCATAGCCAGTGTCCCATCCAGCCCTGCCCCTCTCAGCAGAGCCAATTCCCAGCCCAGCTCCTCCCTGGTTTGCCCTCACCCAGCACTGACTCTGCTCCTGGCTTTTCTCTCTTTAAACCTCCCACTCCCCTGCCACACCTGCTGTATTCAATGAGAAATTCCCCCTCCTGTCTGCTGCTTCCACAGCTAAGAAACCTGGAGAGGGGCTGGGGATGGGGAATGGCTCCCTCTGCTCTCTGAGCAACCCAGCAGGAAGTTCACATCCACCTCTGAGCAAGCAGAGTTTCATTCTCTAGCTACATGTTATTTAGTGATTGACACACTAGAATGATTAGAGGATGAATTCTTTTATTACATTTACATTATTTATTAACTGTATTTATTCCAGTTATTTGATAATGGTTTTCATCAGTGCAAACCACTCCAAGATGATCAAGAGCAAACACTATTTTCATGGAAAAGGTTTTGTTGCCATTGAATTGAACACTTAAGAACAGAGAGAAGGTGCTGCCACAATATTTGACTCACCAGGTTTCTTCCCTAAGCTTCCTGTTTTCCCAGCTGCTCCTGGAGCCTTGAAATGGAGAACAAGAGGCAAGTTTAGCACTCAGGTTTCTTTCTCCAGTACATGAAAATGATTTACAAAGCTTCACTCAACAAGCATGTGAGTCAAAAACTCACAGAAATCCTGTTCTTACAGAAACCCTAATATTTTAGATGGCAATAAACATCTGGGAATAAATACCAAGCGTGAAATGGATGGTTTGTTAATGCAGAAGTGCAGACTTTTAGTTCCTTTTGTGGGCTGCAAATACCAAAGGAGATCCCATTTGTAATCCCAAAGGAGATCCCATTTGTAATCCCAAAGGAGATCCCATGTGTAATTCCACAGTAGATCCCATGTGCAATCCCAAAGGAAATCCCATGTGCAATTCCACAGTAGATCCCATGTGCAATCCCAAAGGAGATCCCATTTGTAATTCCACAGTAGATCCCATTTGTAATCCCAAAGGAGATCCCATGTGCAATCCCAAAGCAGATCCCATTTGTGATTGCAGTTCCACGTATCTGCAGAATGGGATTTCTGTGGAGGTGAGCTGCAACAACAACAGAATTTTCCATCCCTCCAAATTGCTGGGTTGCAAATATTCCTGAGCAGCTCCCTGCAGCCAGGCAGGGTGAGGTGAGGTGAGGGATGAACATCTGCACCCAAGGGATTGGGAAGCAAAGCCTTTGAACAGCCACAAAAATCCAGCAGAACCTGACATCAGTCCAGCTCCTGCCCCTAAATAATTCCTGCAGTTTCCTCCCAGGCCACGACAGTTTTCTGTCCTGCAGAAAGGAGGTCTGAGGTGGAAAACAGAAACTTTAATCTAAACTGAACTTGGCCAGGAATGCTGGGGAGCCATAAAGGTCCTCTGGCCTTCAACACTTCCACCTCCCTCAACTTCTCCCTCAGGATCCTCCTCACAAACTTGGAGCCAACATCAAAGCACCTGAAGGCCTCCACAGAATCCTCATTCCTGTGTGGAAAGAAGAGTTTCCTCCTCCACATTCTCCCTGCCAACTGAGGTTTGAGAACTTGGGGATTCTGGCAGGAATTGAACTGAGGAGTAACTGAAGAACAGCTCAGGGCTGAGAGAAAAGGGCCCCTCAACCCCCTGTGCTGGCTGTGAGGCACCCATAAAATGGATCTTCAGCTTGCCTGGGTGTCTCAGAGCTCCTTTCCTGTCACACACCATTGCAGATACAGGAGCAGCAGATCCTCCTCTCCTCCCTCACTCCTTTGATTGTCCCCAGATCCCTCCCTGCCCTGTGAGCAGGGCCCCAGGAGAGCCCCAGGGGATCAGGGGCAGGAACTGTGGTGTCCTCCCAAAGCCAGGCTCAGGGGAGCAGCTTAACACCCCCACAGTGGGGCTGGGGCTGCTGAAGCACCTGGGGACAGGGGGACATGGCCCTGACAGCCCCACAGAGGGGGATGGACCAGGGTGATCCCAGGAACTCCTCCTGCCCTGGCAAGGGTTTCTGCCAGAGGAACACCCTCTGCCCTCCTCAGCAGAGAACAAGCGGTGGGCCTCCAGAGAAAGCTCTCCAGAACAAGGGCCTGTTCCTCCAGAGAAAGCTCTCCAGAACAAGGGCCTGTTCCTCCAGAGAAAGCTCTCCAGAACAAGGGCCTGTTCCTTCAGAGAAAGCTCTCCAGAACAAGGGCCTGTTCCTCCAGAGAAAGCTCTCCAGAACAAGGGCCTGTTCCTCCAGAGAAAGCTCTCCAGAACAAGGGCCTGTTCCTTCAGAGAAACCTCTCCAGAACAAGGGCCTGTTCCTTCAGAGAAAGCTCTCCAGAACAAGGGCCTGTTCCTCCAGAGAAAGCTCTCCAGAACAAGGGCCTATTCCTCCAGAGAAAGCTCTCCAGAACAAGGGCCTATTCCTCCAGAGAAAGCTCTCCAGAACAAGGGCCTGTTCCTCCAGAGAAACCTCTCCACAACAAGTGCTGGACCTTCAGAGAAACCTCTCCAGAACATATGCCTATTCCTCCAGAGAAACCTCTCCAGAACAAGTGTCTGGACATACAGAGAAACCTCTCCAGAACAAGGGCCTGTTCCTCCAGAGAAACCTCTCCAGAACAAGTGCTGGACCTCCAGAGCAGCCTCTCCTCCCAGCCATGCCTTGGTCAGCCCCCATGCTGCTGGATTAGAGGCACATGGACACACCAAAGGCTGGGACATTGCTTTTACTGGGAAACAGAGAGGTGATTTTCAAATAGAAACCCCAGAACCATCCTGACCACACTGAGTCTGAACTGACTTGGAGGATTCTCTGAATCCTCAGTGCAAAGCAGAAGGGACACATGGAAAAGTCCTACAGCACTTAAAGAAGTAACTGAATTCATAAATAACACATTTAGGATGGTGCCCATTTCTGGCCCACTCAGGAGCGGGAGAAGCTTTTCCTATTCCTTCAGCTGAGAGAAAGCAGAGCAGTGAGGACAGAGCCTGTCCCTGCACACCTGGGACACTCCCTGAGGGCACCTGTGACAAGTGATGGAGTCTCCTGAGCCAGCAGAGCAGAACCTGCTCTGTCAATTTAATAATCCCCAGCAAGGACTTGCAATTGTGCCCTACACAGGACCCTTCAAACCCCAGCTTGATCCATTCAGGGATTATTTTCTGAAGCCCTGTGCAAAGTTTTATAATCAGATGTCTTGAAATTGTTGTGTTTCCAAGCCATCCCCACAGAGGGAATTCTCAGCAGTGCCCAGAATAAACCCTGTGTCCATCCCTCCCTAAGGAACAGCCTCAGAATGGGCCATTATTCCTCTGAAGAACAAAGACTTTCCCACTTTTTTAATAAAGGAACAGGGAATGGTTTGTTTTACCACCCTGAGGTGAATGGGCATAGAAGAACAAATTTAAAAAATTCTTCAACTGTAGAAACCATTGAGATTTTGAGTCATTTCTAGAAACTCTGCCCTTGCTGCTGAAAGATCAGCCCTGCTTTTCTTTGGTTCTGTCAATAGTGCAGACCACATGAAATGATTCCTCTTTTCAGAACATTTTGCAGCCCAGGCAGCTGTCCAAGCACAGCAGCACATCTGAGTGTGAGAGAGGGAGATTTCTGAGAGCCAGGACTCTGAAATCCCCTGCAAAAACTGGCTCAGGGAGCAGGCTGGGGAGCAAAACCCAGCTCCCCACTTGGAGGCAGATCTGTGTCCTGCAGGAACCCTGGCATGGAAAAACATCCCAGAGCAGGGCTCCACCAGCCCTGTGCCTCTTCCTCCCTCTCTCACCCAGATCTTAGCTGAAGGTGGGGTTTTAGCAAACACAAAGGGCACTTGGGGCAGCTTTGGGTGAAGTGCACTGAGCTGGTGCAGCCCCGGGCAGGCTGGGGTGACAGAAACCCCAAACTGAGCTCTCTGAGCAAAGGGGAACTGAACACCTGAGCTCTGCACGGGGATTTGCCAGCAGTGCCCCAATCCCACCTCTGCTGCAATACCAAATGTCACTGACTGCAAGGGTTTTAATCCAGAAACCCCAAACTGGGCTCTCTGAGCAAAGGGAACTCAGAACTGAACACCTGGGCTCTGCCCCAGTCCCACCTCTACACTGCAATACCAAACATCACTGACTGCAAAGGTTTTAATCCTGGCCCAGAGGATGTTGTTGGAATTTCCTGACACTGCAGAAATTTCCTCTTGAAAGGTTTCCTACAGCTGAATTTCACTGCAGCTTTTATGCTCTGGCTTTTCCAGCAGCAGGAATGGCTTTAAGGAGTGGCTCTGCCCAGGTCTGTGCTGCAGTCTTTCAGTTTTTACCACACAAATCCCCCAAATCCACTGATTTTTACTCATTTATCTTTAACCCCCCGTTATTCCAGAGTTATAAACCAGAATCCTTCTCATCAAGAGATCAGTCATGTACCCAGCTCTGAATCTAAACTAATTCCTACTGGGAGATAAATTATCCTCTCAAGCCATATAAATGAGAGAACATCTCTCTTTAGAATGCCTAAAAAGAAAGAAAGAAAAAAAAAAAAAACAAAAAAAAACCCAACAAGGATGTATACTTTGGAATTATTTCAAGATAAAAAGAGATGAAACAGAACCTCTATTATTCAGTCAAAATCTGACAAATAAATACAGTAGTTAGCAAAATTTTGGTGCAAAATTTGTTCTTGACTGCAAGAAATCATAGGGAAAAAATGTAATAGACTGAAATATTACTGTGCAGATTTTTTTTTTTTTTTTTTAAATAATGGCAGTAAGATACAGCTCAGGCATTAAAAACTTACCAGGGCAATAAAACATTCATGGCTGCTCTGACCAGTGTCTAAAAAAACTACCAAGTGCACTGCTGATGTTGGCATTATTGTCATGGATGATTCCCCCAAGTTATTTATAAAATTAAGTTGTAAAATGCAACAAATATAGTTGTTATTGTAATTGTTTAGTATAGATGTATATATTGTTTGCATATATTAATATAAGTTGTATATATATTGTTATATATTGTATATATATTTGCATATATGTTTATATATGTTATATAGTTTGTATATATATTGTTATATATTGTATATATGTTTGTATATTATATATGTTACATATATTGTTTGTATATATGTTGTTTTATATATTGTGTATATATAGTGTACATATATGTTAATATATGTTGTATATATTGTTGTATATATGTTAATATATGTTGTATATATGCAGTTGTATGTATTGTATATATTGAATATATATGTTTGTATATGGGTTAATATATGTTGTATATGTTGTTATATGTATTGTGTATATATATATTTGTATATATGTTAATATACGTTGTATATGTTGTTTGTATATATGTTAATATATATTGTATATTACATATATATGTTTGTATATATGTTGTATATATTGCTGGTATCTGTAATTTTTTTCAGACATTAAATCTGCAAAGCATGTCTATTTCCCCTACCACGCCCTGCCCTGCAGCTAGCACTACAACCCCAAAGAAAACATTTCTCTACCTCAGAATCTTTGAGTCTCACATAATTAGATGGGAAAACTCCTGATTTATCACCCAGCGTTCCCGTCCACCAGTCACCATCTTTCTTTGTCACCAGGATCAGGTCACCTTGTTGGAAAGTGAGGTCCCCCTGCTCCGAGCTCTCGTAGGTGTACATGGCAATGTACTCTGCAAAAGGGAAATGCACCATAAATAAAGAAATATACAGCATCAATAAATAAATAAATATAAAATGGAAACTGCTGAGACACCCCCAGGGATCCCCTGCCAAACCTCAGTAATGTCAGGGCTAGGCAGAAGGAAAATTTTTATTTATTGCTCATAGAAAAACACCAATATTTAATGAATAAAATTGTATTTATCAGAACTGAATAGGATCTATTAAAAGGCTGCCTCAGGGGGTTTGTACATAATCTGCTATTTTTATTTATGTACATATATATATATATATATGTTCATATTTTATGTACATTTTAATAATTTAAATGTACATAAATCATTCATTTAGATATTAAACATGTTTCCCAGTGGTTTCTGGGTTGTGCTGATGAGTGGGATTTTCAGAGTTTGGGATGCAAAGTGCACACACCTTATAAATCACATTCTGCACATGAGCTTTTCTTCAACCCTCTCAACAGAAGGTGTTAAATCCCTGCTTTATTGTCTCTCAAAACCACACTTTTTTGAAGTGTTTAAAGTAAAGCTGTGCTCCTTTTTAATACAAACACAACACCTGAGACATCCCACCTGGGACAAGACTCTGCCTGCCCACAATTCTCTCTCCTCAAACACCAGGAAAACCAGAGCAAGGTGATCCTTAATTAAATTCCCTTCCAACCCAAACCAGCTGGGGTTCTATGGAATAATCACTGAGCACAGCAGCTGTACTTGCAAATAACTGATTATTTCCCTTTTCTCTGCTGCTCCCTCCTTTTAGTTTCTGTGCTGCTCAGGCCAGACACAAATTCAATATAAATGTCCCCAAAATTGTGCCTGGAATTGCAGTTAGAACCTTCAG
This sequence comes from Ammospiza caudacuta, assembly GCF_027887145.1. NCBI lineage: Eukaryota > Metazoa > Chordata > Aves > Passeriformes > Passerellidae > Ammospiza > Ammospiza caudacuta. The sequence continues at coordinate 121,138,627 of NC_080594.1, read as the reverse complement.
GGGTGCAGCAGGGACCACACGCAGATGTTCACCTGTACCATTTAATTAATTGATCTCCTCTGCCTGTGATTTAATGAACCTGCAGCTGCCTCCCTCTGCAGGGGATTAAGGAGCTCAGGTGGGGACACTCCCCTCCAGCTGAAGGGTGACAACAGCCAGGAATTCCCCTTTTAAAACCCTTCAGAAAAATTCCTGTGAGCTCTGAGTCTGTGCCCAGGCTCCAGCTTTGAAAGGATCCCAGGATTGCCCAAGTGATGTCAGTGCCTTCACCAAGAGCTCTAATGACACACTGGCAATGGGCTTTGGGGGAAATTAAAATGCTTACCATGTCCTGACACCATGGACAGGTGTGCTTTTCTGGCCCTCTGTGAAAACCCATTCTGGATCAGAAAATGTTACCAAAATAATGGCAAAAAAAGAGAAATATTGGAAAAAGTATAAACTACAAAATATATTTTCACATCTTTTGTAATTTGTACTTTTTCAAATATTTCTATTGGTTATTTTAGTATCTTCTGTAGTTTGTACTTTTTTCAATACTTCTATAGGATATTTTAATATCTTTTGTAGTTTGGTACTTTTCCTAATATTTCTATTGGATATTTTAGTATATTTTGTAGATGGTACTTTTGCCAATATTTCTATTGGTTATTTTAATATCTTTTGTAGTTTGTACTTTTTTCAATATTTCTATTGGTTATTTTAATATCTTTCATAGTTTGGTACTTTTCCTAATATTTCTATTGGATATTTTAGTATATTTTGTAGTTGGTACTTTTTCCAATATTTCTATTGGATATATATTCATATATTTTGTAGTTTGTACTTTTCCCAATATTTCTACTATTGGATATTTTCATATCTTTTGTAGTTTGCACTTTTTCCAATCTTTCTATTGGATATTTTCGTATCTTTTGTAGTTTGTACTTTTTGCAATACTTCTACAGGATATTTTAATATATTTTGTAGTTTGGTACTTTTCCTAGTATTTCTATTGGATATTTTAGTATCTTTTGTAGTTGGTACTTTTTCCAAGCTTTCTATTGGATATTTTCATATCTTTTGTAGTTTGTACATTTCCCAATATTTCTATTGGATATTTTCATATCTTATGTGATATGTGAAGTTATTCCTTCTCTATACACAGCATAAAAAAACTGTTACTCTAATAATAATAATTCTAAATTATTCCAGAGGTAAACTGATCAGTATTTGGGTTTTAACACCACTTGAAGAGCCCAATCTGGCTCCTGATTTTGGCAAAAAAAGCAGAATTGTTGTGTTCAATGCAGAGCAAGAGCTGCCAGGGCAGCCAGGACTCACCTTCCCCTGACACTGCTGCCTTGGCTGCTGGGGATGCTACTCTTTTCAGACTAGCAGGACTTTCTGAGGAACCAGAATCCATGCTTTAGAAGAAAATAATGGTTATTTAAGAAATTCAATCTCTTCAGAAAAATTATTATTATTATTATATTTCAAACATAAAATGCACCTGCACTCCCAAGCAACTCTCTGGGTTTTAAAAGAAGAGACAGTAAATGTGCAAAATAAATGTGCAAAATAAAGCTTTGAATCCATAGGTCTGCCATGGTCACATTTAAACAACTGCCTTAAATACAGAATTTTCTGTATCTACTCTTTTGCCTCAGGAAAAAATGACCTAAAATCATGGTCATTTGTATTCCTAATGCTAATGCTGCCTTTACAATAAAAAAAAAAAAGAAAGAGATTTTAAATGTTTAATCCTCCAAGAATAATGAGAAGTGATTTAGATTTGAGGAATACCTTTGAATTTTGGGCAGAGAGGAGCTCTGACTTACACAGCTGTACTTGAGAAAGTCCAATACACTCATTTTTCAGTTGCAAGTCACATAAAATGAAGAAGGTTAATTAATCTTTTGTTGGTGAGGCGAGACCCAAGGAGAACTGAGGTCAGTGCTCTTATTCTTATTTTCTTATTATTCTTATTTTCTTATTCTTATTGAGGTCAGTTTTCTTATTTCTTAAATTCTTATTTTCTTATCTCATTGTTAATTATTTTCTTAATTTCTCAATTAATAAATTGAAAATTTCTCAAGTTTTCAGGATGGGAAGTCAAAACCCTCCAGATAAAAGCAGGGTCCCTTTTACAGGGTACAACTCTAAAATTCAAGCATGCAGCTCTTCCAATTTCCTTCTACCCCAGCACAGAAGTGAAGGACAGGAAAAGCAAACAAAATACCTTGTGGATTTCCTGATGGGGCCTGAGATGAGCTTGACGTAGGATTTGGGGAACCAGCCCTTGTGGCCCTGCACCTCCCCAAACCACCACATGTCCTGCTGCTCCAGCACGGTGATCACGTCGTTCTTGTTGAAGTTCAGGTGGTTGTCCTTCTTTGCTCTCCAGGGGTACAGAGCCTGGGCCTGGAGCCCCTCCACTTTCTCACCCTTCAGAAAGGAAAGCAGGAGTCAGTCATGCCCCACCTTCAGCAAGAAAGCTGCTCAGGGAATTATGTCCTCAGGATGCTTGGACAGCAACAAATCTCTCAACTAAAGCACCAGTTAAACTTGCAAAGTAATTCTAGAAATGGTTACAGCCCTCCTGCATTTCTGTCTGTTTACACATCATCATTGCAACGCAAGATTAAATTAATTACTTTTATTTAAGACACACACATGTAATAATCCCCTGTGAAGTTGCTTTGGCAGGACTTCTAGGCCATTTTATGGAAAATGATGCTTTGTTGTACTTTATTCATGGCACATTGCAATTTCTTTTAGCACTTCCCAAAACACATGAGCTCCCAAGAAGAGTTTGTTGTTCCACTGAGGAAAAGGAAATGCCTGAAGAGAGGGACAGAATTCAGCTGGGAAGCTTTGCCATTGCTGTTCCACTTAACCCACTTGGGAGTGAGGCTGTCAGGGGAGTGAAGAACCCAAGGAACAGATTCAAACATGCACCACCAAAACCTAAAAAAGCCATCCCAGACCAGCAAAGCAGAAACTGCCCTGTGCTAAATCCTGCCCCAGATGTTGTCAATGGATCAGAGATCCACAGAATGGCCTGGCTTGGGAGAGACCTAAAATCCCACCCAGTGCCACCCCTGCCATGGCAGGGACACCTCCCACTGTCCCAGTGTCCAGCCTGGCCTCGGGCACTGCCAGGGGTGCAGGGGCAGCCCCAGCTGCTCTGGGCACCCTGTGCCAGGGCCTGCCCACCCTGCCAGGGAACAATTCCTCATTGCCAGGATCCCACCCAGCCCTGCCCTCTGGCACTGGCAGCCATTCCCTGGGTGCTGTCCCTGCATCCCCTGGCAATTGTCTCTCTCCAGCTTTCCTGGGGCTCCTCCAGGCCCTGCAAGGCCACCCTGAGCTCAGCCCAAAGCTTCTCCTGTGCAGGTGAGCAATGCCAGCTGTGCCAGCCTTTCCTGCCAGCAGAGCTGCTCCATCCCTCTGCCCATCCTGGAGCCTCCTCTGGGCTCTGCAGCAGCTCCAGCTCCTCCCTGGCTGGGGCAGGTGGGACCTCCCTGCCACCCCTCCTGCAGGTGCTCACTGTGTCCTGTCAGGTGAGTGTTTTCATGCACAGGCAAGGTTCCCCCTTTGCTCTCCAAGCCTTTTGTAGTTTGTACTTTTTCCAGTATTTCTACTGGATATTTTCATATCTTTTGTAGTTTGTACTGTTTCCAATATTTCTATTGGATATTTCCATATCTTTTGTGACATGTGAAATTATTCCTTCTTGATACACAACACACATAAGCTGTTACTCTAATAATAATAAATCTGAATTATTCCAGAGGCAAAGTGACTAGCAGCTGGGTGTTAACCCCACTTGCTGAGCCCAATCTGCCCGTGCTGAGGGCAGGGCTGTGCCAGGAGCTCACCTGGCCCAGCACGGGGGACGGCGAGGAGCCGGTGACGGTGGCAGGGGTGAAGGCCGAGCGCTGCCGCAGCTGCCCCGCGCTGGGCACGGTCAGCGAGGGCTGAGCTGCCCACGCGTCCCAGTTATCACTCTCTGCCTTCTCACTGCTGTTCGATGGCCAGCTGGAGAGAAAAAGAACAGAAGGATGTGATTCCTACTGCTTTTAACAGTAGGAACAAAAAAATTCACACAGAACAAATATTTCAACGTCTACATGAATTGCTTTTCTGTAGGCACCCAGCACCTTAACTCCAGGTGCAAGTGAACACTGGTGAATCACAACTTCACCTTCAAAGGCAACTCCCAAACTGAGCTCCTTGTCCTTGCCACTGAAGGACAGGTTTTTATCTCAATTCTTTGCTGTGTCCCTACAAACAGAAGTTCAAGCAGTGCAGGCTGCATTGCACACAGCAGAAAGTGAAATAAAAATAATCAATTATTCTTTCCAAAACTGGTTTGAAATCTTCCCCTCTGCACATCACTGACCTCTCACATTCTTTTCCTTTAGACACAGGATCATGGAATGGTTTGGGTTTGGACCTCACAGCCCACCCAGTGCCACCTCTGCTATGGCAGGGACACCTCCCACTGTCCCAGGCTGCTCCAGCCCCAGTGTCCAACCTGGCCTTGGGCACTGCCAGGGATCCAGGGGCAGCCCCAGCTGTGTCAGGAGTGCCAGGGCCTCCCATTGAGATATCAGTTTATAAATACGGATTTCATGGTCAAAGGAGAAGGAATTGCAGTTGATAGAAATGCCCAGTGTATTAAGACACCCAGGGATGGGCACATGTGCCAATTCCATCACTTTTACTAATGCTGTGACCAGGAATTAAATCACCTTTCCATGTCATCTCTGCCATTAGCATATTGTACATAACAATATGTATATATGTGTATATATGTATGTATGTATGTATATAACAATATGTATATAACAATATATTGTACATCACAATATATTTATATGTGTATATATATGTATATAACAATATGTATATAACAAGATATTGTACATCACAATATATTTATATGTATATATATTTGTATATAACAATATGTATATAACAATATGTATATAACAATATATTGTACATCACAATATATTTATATGCATATATATATGTATATAACAATATATTGTACATGACAATGAGCAGGTTGGGAACCTTCAATGAGGCTTGGTGGAAACCAGTGTAGGAGAAAGGGATTTAGGAGATGGGAGAATCTGAAGGGGCTCCAGGAGAGCTAGACAGGGATTGCTCATTAGGAAAAGCAGTGGCAGGGCAAGGGGGAATGGGTTCCCACTGAAATTTCAGTGGGAGATGAGGAGGGAATTGCTCCCTGGCAGGGTGGGCAGGCCCTGGCACAGGGTGCCCAGAGCAGCTGGGGCTGCCCCTGCATCCCTGGCAGTGCCCAAGGCCAGGCTGAATATTGGGCACAGTGGGAGGTGTCCCTGCCATGGCAGGGGTGGCACTGGGTGGGATTTAGGGTCCCTCCCAGCCCAAAGCATTTCTGGATTCTGTGATTCCAAGGGAAGTGAACCCTTGGGATTTCCCCCACACCCTCACACGGGGATGGTCTCATGCCCATGCTGTGCCAGGCAGGGGTGATGGGAGCAGCCCCCAGCCCCATAGGGCTGCAGCTTGCCCTGACTCCCACAGAAAGCACTCTGCCCTCCCCAGAAGGTGATTTCAGTCTGCACCCTGGCTCTGTGTCCGTGCCAGTCCCCAAGGAGCCCGGGCACTGAGCCCCAGACCTACGTGGAGCTGAAGTCTGCCCAGTTGTTGGCTGCTGCAGGAGCCTCTGCAGGGGCAGGGGCTCCCAGGGACGTGGAGCTTTCCTGCACAGACACTTTGGGAGCAGCAGAGGATTCAGCCACGGGCTTGGCAGAGGCTGGAACTTCACTGTCTGGGATCTTCTCTGCATAGTTTGCAGGGAACCATCCAGTCTTCCCCTTCAGTTCTCCACCAAGCCACCCTGGCTCTCCCGTCTGGCTTTCATCCACCTGCAGACACAGGAAATCAGGGAGTTAACAAACACATCCTGCAAATGGGAATTGTACTGAAAACAACCCAGATCTCCTCTGCAGCAATGAACTTCTTGCAATGCAAGAGGGCTTGACAAGTTTTTTTTTCTTTTCTTTCCATACTGAAATCACTGAATCATGGAATGGTTGGGGTCAGGTCAAGCCTGTCCTGCTCCACCCCTGCCATGGCAGGGACACCTCCCACTGTCCCCAGTGTCCAGCCTGGCCTTGGGCACTGCCAGGGGTGCAGGGGCAGCCCCAGCTGCTCTGGGCACCCTGTGCCAGGGCCTGCCCACCCTGCCAGGCAGGAAATTGTTCCTAATATCTGACCTAAACTTGTAATTTTTCAGTCTGAAGCCATTCCCTGTGTGCTGTCCCTGCATCCCCTGGCAATTGTCTCTCTCCAGCTTTCCTGGGGCTCCTCCAGGCCCTGCAAGGCCACCCTGAGCTCAGCCCAAAGCTTCTCCTGTGCAGGTGAACAATGCCAGCTGTGCCAGCCTTTCCTGCCAGCAGAGCTGCTCCATCCCTCTGCCCATCCTGGAGCCTCCTCTGGGCTCTGCAGCAGCTCCAGCTCCTCCCTGCGCTGGGCCCAGGGCTGGGGCAGCTCTGTAGCTGGGAAATCACCTGAGGACAGGGGCACAATCCCAATCCCAATCCCCTTCCTGACCCCTGGCAGCTCAGCCTGGGTAGGGATGGATCCTTGGCTCCTCAGAGGAGCTGCTGCCAAATTCCTTTGCCTCGGGCCATTTGCTGACTCTGTGCCTCCCACTGGAATGGGATAAAGCACCAAGGAGCTCCATAATCCACACAGGGATCAGCCACCCCAGCTGGGGCTGAATAACCCACACAGGGATCATCACCCCAAATGAATAACCAACACAGGGATCAGTCACAGCCCAGCAGGGGCTGAATAACCCACAGAGGGATCAGTGACACCAGGCAGGGCTGAATAACCCGCACAGGGACCAGTTACAGCCCAGGCAGGGCTGGATAACCCACACAGGGACCATCACCCCAAATCAATAACCCACACAGAGACCATCACCCCAGCTCGATAACCCACACAGGGGCCATCACCCCAAATCAATAACCCACACAGGGACCATCGCCCCAGCTGAATAACCCACACAGGGACCATCACCCCAGGTGAATAACCCACACAGGGACCATCACTCCAGGGTGAATAACCCACACAGGGACCATCACCCCAAATGAATAACCCACACAGGGACCATCGCCCCAGCTGAATAACCCACACAGGGACCATCACCCCAGGTGAATAACCCACACAGGGACCATCACTCCAGGGTGAATAACCCACACAGGGACCATCACCCCAAATGAATAACCCACACAGGGACCATCACCCCAAATCAATAACCCACACAGGGACCATCGCCCCAGCTGAATAACCCACACAGGGACCATCGCCCCAAATGAATAACCCACACAGAGACCATCACCCCAGGTGAACAACCCACGCAGGGACCATCGCCCCAGGTGAATAACCCACACAGGGACCATCGCCCCAGGTGAACAACCCACACAGGGACCATCGCCCCAGGTGAATAACCCACACAGGGACCATCACCCCAAATGAATAACCCACACAGGGACCATCACCCCAAATGAATAACCCACACAGGGACCATCGCCCCAGGCAGGGAAGGAGCTGCAATCATCCCCCAGAGGGAACAAACAGCACAGCAAAGGCAAATCTGGGTTGTGGAGATCTCTAAAAGAGCATCTTTGAGGTGAGCCACAGGTTTACAGAAACCTCGGGGATTCTTCAGGCGTAAGAACAAAACCACCCCAAAGGTTTCAGAGCCATGCAGTTCATGCTGTCCAGGAGAGGATCTGAGGCTGCCTGTGAGTAATTCTGAACTGCCTGTGAGGATACAGGTCTCTGTTTATTCAGCCCAATTAAGCCCTCTATGCACACTCATGAAAAGGCACTTTGAAGGATAATTTAAACTTCATAATTCATGTCAGCTCTGGTTTCTTCTACATCTAAAATACAAATCACATCTGGTTGTGCAGTACTGTACTGAAATTTTAAATAAATTCCTTTAAGCTCTTTTAAGCTATAAACTCTCTTTTAAGCTATTTTGTTTCAATTTCCTTTAATTTTTATACCCACCATCCAAAAGTCCCACAACAATTCCAGATTATTTTTCCAAAACAAAACCAGACTTTAAATGCACACCTGAATAATGAATTACAGTATGTGGGAGGTTGCTTTTATTTATTCAACTGTACTTTAGAGCCACAGCTGACAACTCCTTAATTCTGTGGATCACAAAGAAGATTGAACCCAACTCCAACAATCAATAACTAAGAAAACTGATGACAAACTGTCATTAGAATTCGTTCCAGATTTTTCAGGGAAGAATATCTGTTCCCACACAAAAGCTTGGTTGAGCTACAGCCAGGATTAAAATCAATCTCAATTTACAGTGGAAGAAATTTAAAGTACATTGAAAGGATAAAGTAATTGAAAGGTTAAGAGAATTAAAAAGCCAGAGAACTGTGGAATCCATGGCACCAAATCCAGGGATGCCAAAGGCTTTTCCCAGCAGCAGGGCAGAGCAGAGCCCTCTCCTGACTGGCAAAGCCTTTTCCTTCCTGCAGAAATCCTCTTCCTCCCTGGTGCCCTCAGCCAGGGCTCAGGGCTGGGGTTTATCCCCTTGGAAAGATCATTCCCAGACTCTGGGAAAGGCCCAGCTCCTGTGACAGAATGAGCTCTGCAACCCCATTCCAGCCCAGGAATTCCAGGCAGGATCAGATGTCAGCCCAGGAACTCCAGCCTAGGAATCTTAGCCTGGGAATCCCAGTTTGGGAATTCCAACCCGGGAACTCCAACCTGGGAAATCCAACCCAAGAATTCCAGCACAGGAATCCCAACACAAGAATTCAAACCCAGGAATTCCCAACTCAGGAATGCCAGCCCAGGAATCCCAACCCAGGAATTCCAGCCCAAGAATTCCAACCCAGGATCCCAACCCAGGATTCCAACCCAGAAATTTCAGCCCAGGAACTCCAGCACTGGAATCTCAGCCCAGGAATTCCAACCTAGGAATTCCAGTCCAGGAATTCCATCACAAGAATCCCAAATCAGGAATTCCAACTCAGGAATTCCAGCCCAGGAATCCCAGCCCAGGATTCCAAACCAGGAATTCCAGCCCAGGAATCCCAGCCCAGGATTCCAAACCAGGAATCCCAACCCAGGAATTCCAGCCCAAGAATTCCAACCCAGGATCCCAACCCAGGATTCCAACCCAGAAATTTCAGCCCAGGAACTCCAGCACTGGAATCTCAGCCCAGGAATTCCAACCTAGGAATTCCAGCCCAGGAATTCCAGTCCAGGAATTCCATCACAAGAATCCCAAATCAGGAATTCCAACTCAGGAATTCCAGCCTAGGAATCCCAGCCCAGGATTCCAAACCAGGAATTCCAGCCCAGGAATCCCAGCCCAGGATTCCAAACCAGGAATCCCAACCCAGGAATTCCAGCCCAAGAATTCCAACCCAGGATCCCAACCCAGGAATCCCAAATCAGGAATTCCAACTCAGGAATTCCAGCCCAGGAATCCCAGCCCAGGAATTCCAAACCAGGAATCCCGGGCCCAGGATTCCAAACCAGGAATCCCATCACAAGAATCCCAAATCAGGAATTCCAACTCAGGAATTCCAGCCCAGGAATCCCAGCCCAGGATTCCAAACCAGGAATCCCAGCCCAGGAATTCCAACCTAGGAATTCCAGCCCAGGAATTCCAAATCAGGAATTCCAACTCAGGAATTCCAGCCCAGGAATCCCAGCCCAGGAATCCCAATCCAGGGTCAGATCTCAGCCCAAGATCAGATCCCAGCCCAGCCCTGGGCTCCAGCCCTGGGCTCCGGTGGCTCCTCCTGCCTGCTCCAAAATGTGTCAGGATTTGAGTTCCAGGGTGGGAGATCTCCATTTGTGTGAGGACAGCTATCCAAGGAGCAGGGATGTGGTGGCACAGGGAGCTCCCAGCTGGAGTGCAGCTGCACTGATGCCTCCAGGCAGCCTCACCTCAACCCTGAGCCTGCAAATTGCTGCTTTCCAAGGAAAGGCACCTTTGGAAGGCAAAGGCAACAGAGAGGGGTGACCCTGCTGGGGCTGAAGGGGTTAAAATTGAGTCCATAAGCAACAGACAACAAGACTGAGATGGTCTCAAAGTCTCTATTTAAAGTGTGTGTAGTGCTCCTTAGATTCACAGATTCTGGAGGAAAATCTTATTTCCCTGCAAATCACTCTTTAAAAATTATTTCAGTGATCTTTAGAATTGTGTATTTTGGGAAAAATGTTATTTCCCTGCAAATCTCTCCTTTAAAATTATTTCAGTACTCTTTAGAATTTTGTATTTTGGGAAAATGTTATTTCCCTGCAAATCTCTTTTCAAAAATTATTTCAGTGCTCCTTAGAATCACACATTTGAGGGGAAATGTTATTTTCCCTGCAAGAACATGGATAAATATGTGCAGAACTGCCTAGAACCACATGTTTTGAGGAAAAATGTTATTTTCTCTGCAATTCTCTACTTAAAAAATGTGCAAAATGCTTCTTAAAATCACAGCTTTTGGGAAAATTATTATTTTCCCAGCAAGTCTGCCTCACAGTGATCACTCTTGCCCAGAGAATGACCTGTAAATCCAGGCCACCCCTATTTCCCAGGAAAACAAGGCATCCTGGCATTTCCCAGCAGCCCCCAGAGTCTCCTCTCCAGCACCATTTCCTGCAGCTTTCCAACCTGTTGTTTCCTCAGCAGAGTCCTCAGCAGTGACACCAAGCCAGGATTCACTTTGGATTTTCCAGGAACCCTTTCCAAGGCCACAAACACCCAATAAGTAAAAAGCCAAACCAACCCCAAAAGGTTCCATTTACCAGAACAGCTTTTTTAAAAATAATGATAATTACAATTTAGAGGACTCTACAAAGTGGGTTTTTCCAAAATCCACCGTTACTAAAATGTAAAAGCTCTTAAAATTAATTTTGTTGTGTAGAACACAGTTGGGAATACACTTCCCCCAGTGAACAATATTTAAGAATTCCCCCTGGAATTTTCACTCTGCATGTTAAGAACATACTAATGATTAATTAGTATTAATATCCACTCAATCCCTGCAGCCATTAACCAGGGAATTAAAAATTAGAGAGACAGAAGCAAGCCTTGCTTCAGAGTTTGACACAACCCAGTGACCACATCCCTGAAAAAATTGAAATTATTCTCTACCAACACACCTGCAACCAGATTTTTGGGGTTTGCAGTTTTCTTTCCTGCCATATAAAATTGAAGGCAGCCCTGGCAGAAGCTGATATTTCCCAAGGAATTCTCAATTCCTGCTTACCATGACAATGTCTCCAGGCTGGATGGTGATCTCGTCGTGGCTTCTGGATTCAAAAGGATACAGAGCTCTATAATACACTATTTTTACATCCTCCTGAGCAGAAATGGTTAGAGGAGCTTTCTCTGAGCAAAGGAAACACACAGATACAGAGAGAAGAAATCAAACCACCTGATTTTTAAATGCTTGGAAAATGGGGTGGAAATGGAGACAAGAGTCACCAAACCTGCAGGGTCTGCAGAACAACCTTATCCCCTTTTTACACAAGGGAAACATAAAAATTGATTATTTAAATACCATTTTTTATTATTTTCTCCTCTAAAAACCAGGGAAAATCATAAAAACACAGAATGGCCTGGGTTGGAGGGACCTTGCAGCCCACCCAGTGCCACCCCTGCCATGGCAGGGACACCTCCCACTGTGCCAGGCTGCTCCCAGCCCCAGTGCCCAGCTTGGCCTTGGGCACGGCCAGGAACTGGGAGTCCACAGCTGCTCTGGGCAGAATTTAGTTATAAAAGTGATGCAATCCTTTGGACAAATATTTAAACCACTTTTACATTCCCAAACAGTTCTTGTGTGTATCCAAGCCACCTAAGAGGGAAGCAGGATTCCCACTACAGGCAAAAACCAGGATACAATGCAGGGAAAAAGCTCTCAGCTCAAAGTGAATGTGTGGAGAACAGAAAAGGGGAATTAAACCTTAGATTTCAGGTCATTGGCCTAATAAACAAAGGAAGGCAGGAAAGGAAAAGGGTGAGTAAACAACATACTGTTCCTATTCTGAAAAACATACTGTTCCTACTGTGAAAAAGCATGTATCCCACACCAAAATAAAAACTGCAGAAATAGTTTTGACATTTGCATCCAGCCCCTTGCAGCTGAGATCCCCTTCCTTTGCCCTGCAGTCTCAGAGCTGTGCTGCCCCCTCTGCTCAACACCAGCCTCTGGAGAAGAGCAGTGATGCCTCTTTTTGGAGCCTGGAGCTCAACCCATGCATTATTTACTTTAACAAGACTCCCAATCCAGCCCTGAACTCCACCTTGCTCTATGTGAAATGGGAAGAGAGAAGAGAACTGAGCTGTCCCAGACACTCCCTGCTGCTGGAGCCTACCTGCGTTGGACCACGGCGCCTGGCCGGGCTTGCTGGGCTCCTGGTGGGGCTGGAAGAGTTTGCCCAGTTTCTCCTGCATCTCCTGCTTCCCCTTATCCTCACTGTCCTTCTTCTTGGGTACCTCTTCCCTTTTTTGCTTGTCATCTTCCTGGGGTTTTTTTTGCCACTGTGGCTCCTCCTCTGGCTGTCCCCGCGGTTTGTCCCGGTCCTGGATCCGCCTGGGGGACAGAGGGGACAACAGAGCCACTCACACCAAAGCCACCACAGCTTCTGGGTCATCTACAGAGCCACTGACACCAAAGCCACCACAGCTTCTGGGTCATCTACAGAGCCACTGATACCAAAGTCACCAACGCTGTCATCTACAGAGCCACTCAAACCAAAGCCACCACAGCTTCTGGGTCATCTCCAGTACCAAGTGCCCTCTGTAGGGCTTTTCTGTGCCCTAACTTCATTTTGGTGACTTATCAATCACTCCCCAGCATCTCCTCACACTGGGAATGATTCCCAGAAATCACAGACTCAGGGAATGGGTTGGGTTGGAAGGGACCTTGAGGATCCAACCCAAGGTGAGACCCAAACAGGCAAATCAGAGACAGAAAAGCAGGAATCAGACACCTGGCCATCCTCATCCTCATGTTGAGGGCAAGGAGGAGAAGTATCTGCAAGTTTTGCACAGCACTGCAGAGAATTATTGGGAATATTTCCCATTCCCAAATGCCAGAGTTAACAAGTCCTTCCCCTCCACCAGAGGACAGAACACCAAGAAATGAATCAATATTCTCTGCTGGAAACAATTTGCCCCAGAAAAGACAGCTGTGAAGATGTGAAGGATGCCCAGTGTGCTCCAGTCTGTTCCATGGCTATTCCAGCCCTGGAATCCCTTCAGAATCAGAGCCCAAAGCCTGGGAAGCAGCTGCTCCTCACACCCTGGGTGTGCTGGAAGAACAGACCCTGTCCAAGGACAATTCCTGATCAAAAACAGCGAGAGGAAAAACCTAATTCATGGAATCCCTAAACCCCTGGGGCTGGCACAGCCCTGCCAGCCCATGCAGTGCCAGCTGTGCCCACCTTGTGCCCAGCCCAGAGCACTCAGGGCCACCTCCAGGGCACACCTGCAGGGATGGGCACTGCAGAGCTCCCTGGGCAGCCCCTGCCGAGGCCTGAGCTCCCTTTCCATGGGCAAATTGCTGCTGCTGTCCAACCAATCCCCTTCCCAACATTAGAGGGTGGCACTAGAGGACACAAACCTCATCTGCATCCCTGGAAGGTTTGGGCAGACAGGAATCAGGAATGTTTTCCAGGAGTGCCAGGGGAGGTGAAACATTTAGGGCTCCACTAAAGCAGTTTGTTACCTCTGAGCTTCTTTTTGCTTTTCCAGCTCCACTATCTTCCTTTCCTGCTCCTTCTGTTTCAACTTCTCAGCTTCCAAGCTCTTCTGCTTCTGGAGCTGCTGTTTGTTATGGATTTCTCTCAGCTCCTGGATGAAAAAAAAGACAAACAGGTGTAAAAATCCACTCTGTGAATCAGAACTGATGGCCCCAAAGAGTTCCCTGTGAGGGGACAACACCTGGCAGTGGCTGGGGACCTCTCACAGTCACACTCCTGCAAATGCAGGTATTTCAGGTTCATTGCCAGGGTCTATAAACCACCTACTGACTTCCTATTTTTATCCATTAAAGGGTTAGGAAACCAGAAATCCTTTAAATGGGACTCTAAAAAATGGACAAAGCTTAATCTGAACAGTCACTTCTGTTTTGTTTTGTTTGTTGGTTTATGGAATCCATTTATTGAATTCCATACACAAATCTGCCCTCTGAGCTCTCACAACAGCAACTCTTAATCAGTTTCATTTGCCAATCAATGCTGATTTACTAAAGAACCTTCAGGGCTGGTTTATACACAGCAGACTGAAATCCTTAAGGAATGTCTTTGGGATGAGTCATGGTACAGAGATTATTCACTCATATACGTCAGCTTTTCTTCAATTGTCTGAAAAAACTAGAATACAAATAATATTAATAATAATACCATAATATTTTCCTCAAGATTTGTTCTCTGCATTAACACCTATTAACACAAATCCAACCTTTATCCAACCTTTATACTTCCAACCCAGACCACTCCATGCATTTCTTTGCATGACCTGCAATTTTGCATCTGAACTCCTCAGCATTTAGAAAAAGGGAAAATTTACCTATGACCACTGAGGATTTTCACTGAAAATAGTTCACTTCAAAAATTACTATCTGATCATGAAATTATGGTCCAGGTGAGACTGAAACAGTTAATCCTGGAAGTATTTGGATGTTTTTTCAGGAATTCACAATCTACAAACCACAGGAAGTTTTCATTCCTCATGCACTGACCCAAATTAGAAAATTGCATAAGAAACAAAAAAAGAAATGGCAGTGATTCAAACCCACTGGGTAGAGGGGTGAAAGCTTCAAAAGGGAAGCTGATCTTGTGGCCCAGGTCTCAGCTTTATTTCATTAATGCTCCTCTATTTTAATTCAGTGAAAACTGAGCTCAGCATCATTAAAGAGAGAACCAGTTCCCAGCAAAGCTGGAGTTAAAGAGACATTTTAAGAATTATTTAAGTTTCACACAGACATTTTAACACACTATTCCCTCCCAGCCAAGCTGATGTGCTGGGTCAGTGTTCTGTGAAAGGACTTTTCTGTGCCAGGACTGTGTTAAGAAAACCAAGCTAGTTCATAGTGCTGGCACTGGATGGAGCATTTCTGGAGATAAAAAATCCCATACACATCCCTTTTGGATCAGCCAGAGGAAACAAAGATCTGCTGGGCAAGGTTGCTTTGCCAGTGGGAGGATGGGGGAAGAAGAGCCAGCATCTCCCACAACTGAACAAAATTCTGCTCACACCTCAACAGCCAGGAGACAGGATGAGCACATTCTGCCCTCATCCTGCACAGACCCAGCTCCCAGCTGGGCATTCCCCTCCTGTGCTGCAATTCCAAGGGCACCCTATTGCAGACATCTTTTATGAAAAACCCTTTCCTTAGGATTTTTCCTCCTGAGAAGCTGGGAGACCTCAGGAACAAAATGCAAACATTGATTATCTGCTGCTGTGGGATGCAACAGGTGCATCTGGGATTGGTCTCATGTGGTGGTTTCTAATTAATGGCCAATCACAGCCAGCTGGCTTGGAAAGAGAGTCCAAGACAGAGCCTTTGTTATCATTCCTTCTTTTTCTATTCTTAGCTTAGCTAGCCTTCT
The DNA here is from genome assembly GCF_027887145.1 of Ammospiza caudacuta. Lineage (NCBI taxonomy): Eukaryota > Metazoa > Chordata > Aves > Passeriformes > Passerellidae > Ammospiza > Ammospiza caudacuta. The sequence continues at coordinate 121,122,979 of NC_080594.1, read as the reverse complement.
GATTAAATCCTTTCTTCTATTCTTTTAGTATAGTTTTAATATAATATCTATTATAAAATAATAAATCAGCCTTCTGAACCATGGAGTCAAGATTCTCATCTCTGCCCTCGTCCTGAGACCCCTGTGAACACCACCAGAGCACCCCAAGGCTTTGCTCATTCCTGGACCAGGAGTGCCTTACCTTAAAAGCAGAGCAATTGTTCCCCTGGCACTTAAATCCAAACAGAGCAAAAGGAGGGTTTGAGGTGTTACAACAGCCACATTGATATTATTGAATAGGAATTGCAGCATTTCAATATTCACTATACACAGCCAGGTCATTTGCTACAAAACCTTCATGGAAGAAGTGGAGTTGTTTTGGCCCAGTTTGTGCCTTTTGACAGAAAGAAAAAAGGACCTGGGATGTTCAGGGATTACAATCCAAGGTTTCCATCAGAGCTTCTCCCCCTGAGACAAGCAGAGCATTTGCTCCCAGAGGAAAGGACCCTGTAGCTCTGTGCTCCCTGAAGCTTTCCCAGAGTAACCCTTTCCTGCCCATTCCCAGCTCCCAAAGCCTCTGCTTTGGCCTTGGCAGCCAATTCCTCCCTTCACCCATTCCTGGGGGGTTTTGGGCAAAGGAAGGGAGCTGCTACCCCTCTACTGGAATCACAGACTATACAGTGATCTATAGGGATACTTCCCATCCAACCCAAAGTGTTTGCTTTGTAAAAATTCTGTACATCATGACCAAAACAGGCAATTTACTCAAACTCCTGAAGTTCCAGATAAGCAAAAGACAAAAATAACTCACTACAACTGTGCCCAAGTTGCAATTCAAGGCACACCCCTCAGGCAGGCATAAGGATTAGATAAAAATAGATAAAAATCTAATGCCAAACTCTTGTGTCTGGTTTTGGATTGGTGCTGGCACCCCTCAGCAAACACTGCACACTCATCTGCTTAGGGAAAGTGAAGCACATAACTGGAGGAGGCTCAGAGAGAGCTGGGTGCTGCCTGAGCAGGCCATGGAGACCTTGGGCAAGGAGTGTAAGTGCTGGATGCAGCCCAGGAGGAGAGCCAGGCACTGCAGCATTGCCTCTTCCACTGCCACTGACTGGAAGAAAGAAACGCTCAGATGTAAAGAGGGCTGGGAGCAGGAGTGCCTGCTGACACTGACACAGCACTGACAGCCACAGGACACACGGACACACTGGGACAGCTCAGCCCACTGGGGGCCTCTGGGAAAGGATTCCCAGCACAGCCATGTCACAAACATGAACTCAGCCCTTGGGTGCTTCTGGGCAGCAGCAGCAAATTCTGGATTCTTCCATGGTATAGGAAATGGGCATCAGGTCCTTGGAGCTGGGAGGGTCAGTTCAGATCCAGGGATGTTGGGGAGGAATTCTGCACCCTGAGGGTGGGCAGGGCCTGGCACAGGGTGCCCAGAGCAGCTGGGGCTGCCCCTGCACCCCTGGCAGTGCCCAAGGCCAGGCTGGACACTGGGGACAGTGGGAGGTGTCCCTGCCATGGCCGGGGTGGCACTGGGTGAGATTTAAGGTCCCTCCAACCCAGACCATTCCATGATCACAAAAGAAACAAGTGACCAGCTCCATTTCATTGATACCTGCATCAATAGCACTCATTGCATCTCCAGGCTGAGATCTTTAAAGAGCACAGAAGTTTCGCTCCTTCAACCCTCAGACACAAAGAAGTGGCCAAACTTTCAACCTTGTAACAAACTCAGCCACTTTATGGCCAAATCCAGCTCAATCCACCAGAGGTTATCTTGTATCATCACCAGCCCCAAATCCCCTTCGAAAGGATACCTGAGCAGCCAAACAAGCTCCAGCAATCTGAAACCAAGTGGCTCTACCTCAAGATATCCAATACTACAATTCAAATGACCTGATTTGAAATATTAATAACATTTAGCAAGCCTGAAAGCTGTTGGTGGAAATGCACCAAATACAATGAATATTTCCCACTCCAAAGGAGTCATCAGAGGGAACTGAAATCAGTTGTTTTGCAGAGATGACAAAAAGATTCAGCAGAAAAAAAAATCTTATCTCCCTAATCATTCCTATGGTATTAAGACACACAGCAAAGATGATGTAGTTTAACACTTGTATGAAGTATTCACTTATTACAGAACACAAAAACATGGAGACAAATCCAGAGTATCCTGTAAACTGCTGTGGTTTGGAAAAGATGCCTGGTAAACTAAATTACTTTGATTAAATCCAGAGTTGGTAATTTATTTGTTTGATAAAAATGTGTTTTAAAAAGAAAGAGTTCCATCTTTCCCATCTTGACCTATTATCCCTTATTTTACAAACCTTTATCATATTTAGAGCTCAGATGTGGTGGGATTGTTGAGACACAATTTGAAAAATGTCCCATTTCAGTGTGAGCATTATCCAGCCTGGATAAAGGATAATCACACAGGTGGCACCACAGGACACACCAGGAACTGAGAACTCAACAACTTCTTCTGCCATTTAGGGAAATTATGAATTTAGTATTATTTACAAGCCAATTTCTACCTATTGTCAATGTCAGTCATTTTTCCAGTGGTGGTTCCTAAAGCTGTTGCAGATTTTTGATTTTTTTACGTAATTGTATGTGAGAATTATGGGAGGTGATAACCTGGTTTGGAGTGATGTGATCACTGATATGAGATATCATGTGATATATATAAAATATGTATTATGGGAGTTCATAAGGACCTGGTTTGGAGTGCTGTGATCACCTAAGTGTGTTCTCTGTGGGTGGAGGACTCCCACTTCACACAAATCCCAGTAAATCCAGGATTCCAGGAACGCCCTCACTAGCCTTGGGGACAAAATTGCCCAGAGGGTGCTGGCACTGCCCAGGCTGCCCAGGGAATGGGCACGGCCCCGAGGCTGCCACAGCTCCAGGAGCCTTTGGCCGGCGCTGCCAGGGATGCCCAGGCTGGGCTTGGTGGGCTCTGGGCAGGGCAGGGCTGGCACTGGGGGGTCCCTGGGGGTCCCTCCAGCTCAGGACATTCCATGGTTCCATGAAGAACAACAGCCATGGAATCACTGCTGCACTCAGCAGCTTCTGAGCGGTTTCTCTATCTCTTCCATGCTAAGCCCACAAAAATCCATGTGTCTTTTAAGGGTTTTAAATTCAGTTATAAAATCCTCCAGAACCCCCAAAATATGCCTTGTACATCTTGAGAAACTACAAAATGGAGAAGTCTCTGAATTCAGCTCCCCACTGCTCGGTTCCATAGTACAGCTGGGGCTGGAACGTGTCCAGGGCAGGGAATGGAGCTGGAAGGGGCTGCAGAATCCCTGAGGAGCTGGAAGGGGCTGCAGAATCCCTGAGGAGCTGGAAGGGGCTGCAGAATCCCTGAGGAGCTGGGAAGGGGCTGCAGAATCCCTGAGGGAGCTGGAAGGGGCTGCAGAATCCCTGAGGAGCTGGGAAGGGGCTGCAGAATCCCTGAGGAGCTGGGAAGGGGCTGCAGAATCCCTGAGGAGCTGGAAGGGGCTGCAGAATCCCTGAGGAGCTGGAAGGGGCTGCAGAATCCCTGAGGAGCTGGAAGGGGCTGCAGAATCCCTGAGGAGCTGGGAAGGGGCTGCAGAATCCCTGAGGGAGCTGGGAAGGGGCTGCAGAATCCCTGAGGAGCTGGAAGGGGCTGCAGAATCCCTGAGGAGCTGGAAGGGGCTGCAGAATCCCTGAGGAGCTGGAAGGGGCTGGGGCTGGAGCAAAGGAGGCTCAGGGGCCCTCGTGGCTCTGCACAAGTCCCTGCCAGGAGGGCACAGCCGGGGGGGTCGGGCTCTGCTCCAGGGAACAGGGACAGGAGCAGAGGGAGCGGCCTCAGGCTGGGCCAGGGCAGGCTCAGCTGGGACAGCAGCAGCAATTTGCCCATGGAAAGGGAGCTCAGGCCTTGGCAGGGGCTGCCCAGGGAGCTTTGCTGTGCCCATCCCTGCAGGTGTGCCCTGGAGGTGTCTGGATGTGGCCCTTGGGGACAGGGTTTGGGGTGATGCTGGGGTGGCACTGGGTGATCCTGAGGGTCCCTTCCCACCCTGGCAATTCTGGGATTCTGTGACTGCCCCTCCAAACTCAGCAAGGCAGAAATGCCCACAGACAGCTCCTCCTGATCGGCCCCTCCTGGCAGGTGGGTCCCACAATCTGCCCTTCCCAAAAAAGTGTCTCCACAACTCCTCATCAATTGATTGAAACCACTTTTCCTGTTAAATTCAAAATCATTTACCTTTGGTCAAGGCATTCCTGGATTCCTGGCACATGCTGATATATCTGTGCCTACTGGGCAACTTCCATTTTTAATTACCATCAGCTTGTTACCTGTGCAGTGCAATCCTTCAATAATTTTGAATTTTGGGTGGTTTGTAGGTCTGGGTTGTTGTTTTTTGGGGTTTTTTTGCTGCTGCCACAATACCAAGACTGTTCACCTCTTTCCCATTTATGTTAGGTAATTTAAGATCAAACCACACAGAGGCACTAATTTTAAAATTAATATCCTTCGGTTCAATTTATCACTTTTAAAAGATTTCATTAAAAAAAAGATACCCAAGAAGCACAACATGCTAAGATGTATCTAAAAACTACACATGAAGAAAAACTAAGTGAGGTTTAAACCTCAAGGATTAATTAAGCAAGGATTAGACCCTTCTATTTCCTTTTAAATATAAATTGTGCTCATTTTGTTTGTCCTGTGTCTGACTCTGCAGAGATTCTCCCCTTCCATCCTCCCTGTCTCAGACTGGGAGAGTCATCTTCAAACGAACCTTAAAACAGGGCATCACTTTTAATTTTTCCTATAATTATTAATAACTCCAATTGAAACAAGCTATTTGTTGTTTAAATTCAACCCCACCTTCCATCCTAAATTGGTTGATTTAATCCCAGTTGATCAACTTTGATAACAACTCCATTAATGTCTCTGTCACAGTGATTTTCCTGCTGAATATTTGTAATCCAATTTGTGACACCTTGCAGGAACTGGAGCATTTTTGGTCAACTTCCAGGAGAACCCACCAGTGGAATTAACAGATAAAGTACTGGAATATTTTATGAAAAAATGAATGCTATTAAAAGTTTGGAACTCCAGACTGATTTCCAACTTCTCTCTGCAGAACTCTGACATTGCCAGTGCAGAAATACACAAAAAAATCACAGTTTTAACAAAGACTGAGCAGTAAAGCATGAAACCACAAACCACAGGCAGCTACACCCAGGGACAAGCAGGAGCACACAGACAGCAGATAACAATTCTGGGTGGCAGCAGAAAATCAAGTCTCTTTTATTCAAGATTTCAATTTGAACTCCTGATTCCAGCAAATGCTGACCTTGTCCTGCCCTTCCTGGATGAAAAGCACAGAAATTGGTAATTTCATTTTGGCAATCACACACTGGGAATCAGGGCTCAAATCTCCTCCTGAAGAGACTGCAGATGAAATTAGTCAAACCCTGAGTTTAAAAGCTGAGCAGCATTTTCTTAAATAAAATAAAAATCAAATCAAATCCTCAACAGACAGGTTGAGAATGCTCCCCACACTGACATTCTTAATAATTTCAGTTCATTTTTTTTCCCCACAGTCAGGTTAGAAAAGAATTAACTGAACATTCAGAAAGGCTGCAGGAGGCCTGGGTTACCTTCAGCTGATTATTGAAAATATCAATTTCCTGCAGTTTGGATCTGGTTTCCTTCTCCACCTCATCCAGCTGCTCGCGGAGCTGCTGCCGTGCCAGTTCCTTGGCCTCCAAGGCTCTTTTGATGGTGAGCAGGGAATCCCCTGGTTTGGAACACAAGCTCCAGTCAGCATTTTGTATTTTCTTCTCTTTAGGTCACAGCAAGCGACATTTTCCCATCTGCACCTTGCAACACACAGAGAGCCATTCCAGGGGACGCCCCAGTGAGGGAATGTGCCCTGGCCCAGCTCAGGCATGCCCCAAATGTACTCACTGTGCAAACTGTTCTGCTGGACCTGCTTGAGCTGGTCATTGAGCAGCTGCTTCTCAGGAATCAGCCTGCCCAGCATCTGCTGGGACTCCTGCAGCACAGACAGGGCCAGGGAAAACAAAACAGGACCAGAAACAAAGGTGAGAGAGGGAAACTGCAGCCACCACACCTCCCATGCTCATTTCTGCTTGTTCCCCCACTGAGTGATGTGTCATTGCTGGTTTCCCTCCTGTGTGTTATGATCTTACCCAAGCACTGTCTGTGTGACACCCCCACAGATCCCAGACATCCTCTGCCAGCCATGGAATTGATCTGAATCTCACTGAATATTGAACCTGGCCTGGAATTACCCAAAACTGAGGGCAGGGAGACAAGGCTAAAACTGAGGAAATGTTCAAACAGGCACTTACAAAATGTTTAATTCTGATTTTAATAAATGAAACACAGAATCACCAAATCCCTGGGGCTGGCACAGCCCTGCCAGCCCATGCAGTGCCAGCTGTGCCCACCTTGTGCCCAGCCCAGAGCACTCAGTGCCACCTCCAGGGCACACCTGCAGGGATGGGCACTGCAGAGCTCCCTGGGCAGCCCCTGCCAAGGCCTGAGCTCCCTTTCCATGGGCAAATTGCTGCTGCTGTCCCAGCTGAGCCTGCCCTGGCTGTCCCCTCCACTAATAGTTAATTAATAATATTAACAACAGAGTTAATGATTAGTAACTTAGGTCAGGAATAGAAAAACAAACATTTACAGGAAGAGAAAATAAAAACTTTCCTTTTAGAGGAAAATATTCTGGCCAAAAGCCATGAAACACAAACCCTGTGGGATGACAGTCCCCGAGTCCTTGACCTCTCCTCACTGAGCTCTTGGCAGAGGATTCTGATCTCAAACTCAGCACGTGGTGGGAAGGTTGTGAAGTGCTGTGTTACAGGCTCCCTGCAGATGTGTGTGACACAGCCCTGTGTGTTACAGGGCCCCTGCAGATGTGTGTGACACAGCCCTGTGTGTTACAGGGCCCCTGCAGATGTGTGTGACACAGCCCTGTGTGTTACAGGGCCCCTGCAGATGTGTGTGACACAGCCCTGTGTGTTACAGGGTCCCTGCAGATGTGTGTGACACAGCCCTGTGTGTTACAGGAGACCCTGCAGATGTGTGTGACACAGCCCTGTGTGTTACAGGGCCCCTGCAGATGTGTGTGACACAGCCCTGTGTGTTACAGGGCCCCTGCAGATGTGTGTGACACAGCCCTGTGTGTTACAGGCTCCCTGCAGATGTGTGTGACACAGCCCTGTGTGTTACAGGGCCCCTGCAGATGTGTGTGACACAGCCCTGTGTGTTACAGGCTCCCTGCAGATGTGTGTGACACAGCCCTGTGTGTTACAGGGTCCCTGCAGATGTGTGTGACACAGCCCTGTGTGTTACAGGAGACCGTGCAAAAAATCCTCTCCCTCTGGAGGATGTCTCAGACATATTTTATGAAAAATCCTTCATTAGGATTTTTTCTCCTGAGAAGCTGAGAGGCCTCAGAGGAAAAGAAAAACAATGATTATGTGCTGCTGTGGAATGGAACTGGTGCATCTGGGATTGGTCTCATGTGCTTGTTTTTAATTAATAGCCAATCACAGTCAGCTGGCTTGGACTGTCTGGTCACAGGATTTTATTGTCATTTTTTTCCATTCCTTTCCTTTTCTAACCTTCTGATGGAATCCTTTCTTCTATTATTAGTATAGTTTTAATATATCATTTTCTTTTAATATAATATATATCATAAAATAATAAATCAGCCTTCTGAAACATGGAGTCAATTCTCATCTCCTTCCTCATCCTGGGACCCCTGTGAACACCACCACAGGAGGATCCTGTAAGTGTATTTCCTGTAGAACCCTGGCCCTTTCCAGAACATGAAGTGTCACCTCACACACTTTTCTGAAGCCTGGACCTTCCAGTTCAAGCTGTCAAAACACCTTCAGCAGCACGAGGTGAAACAGCACCTGAGTATCAATGTCCCACCTTTCCCACAAACCCTGGAACTTCTCTGAGCAGGTCCCTGGAACTGCAGCCCTTTGAGGAATCAAGCAGCTGACAGCTTCAGTTTGTCATGGAGGATTGCAAATGACATCACTCAATGCTAAGAATAAATGTCCCCTGATCTCTAACACCAGAGTGAGCCCCAGGGGTGTCGTGGGCTCCCCATCCCTGGCAGTGCCCAAGGCCAGGCTGGACACTGGGGACAGTGAGAGGTGTCCCTGCCATGGCAGGGGTGGCACTGGGTGGGATTTAAAGTTCATCCCTACATAAACCATTCTGTGATCCCACAATGCCACAGAAAGTTTTAATTTTGGTTAAAGCCAGGGTTGACGGCACTGCCATGGCTTTGGGCTGTCCCAGTTTCCCCCTGCCAGACCCTGATGGGCCCTGCAGTGCCCAGCTCAGCTCTGAGCATTATGCAACCACTGCAGCCTCCTGTGAGCTCCTGAGGTTCCAGAAAATACCCTGAGACAGCACACAGCAGCCAAGGGCTCTAGGAATTCACAAGCAGCAGAGCAGCAGAATTCAGATAAGCTACAGATTAGATTATGAGGAGCTGCACATGTCCCTCACAGCTGCAGGGCCTGACACAGCCACAGAGCTGTCCCAGCCCCCAGGGACATCCCAAAGCTGGACCCTCCAACCCCGCCCTGCTGTGGGACAGCCTCAGCCCCAGTGCTGGGGCAGCTCTGGGTGTGTCAATGAGAGACCAGAAGCTGTTGGAGAGGGCCCGGAGCAGGGACACGGGGCTGGGGCAGGGGCAGGAGGGCCCCGAGGTGCCCTGGGCAGCCCAGGCTGGAGCAGCCTGAGCTCAGAGCTCCCCGGGGCTGCAGCTCCTCCCGAGGGGCAGCGCAGGGACAGCTCCGAGCTCTGCTCTGGGACAGGGACAGCACCAGGGAGCGCCTGGGGCCGGGCCGGGCCAGCTCAGGCTGCACAGCAGGGAAAGGCTCTTGCCCAGAGGGTGCTGGCACTGCCCAGGCTGCCCAGGGAATGGGCACGGCCCCGAGGCTGCCACAGCTCCAGGAGCCTTTGGCCGGCGCTGCCAGGGATGCCCAGGCTGGGCTTGGTGGGCTCTGGGCAGGGCAGGGCTGGCACTGGGGGGTCCCTGGGGGTCCCTCCAGCTCAGGACATTCCATGACTGCCATCCTGGGACTCCTGTCTGCCTGGAAACACCAAAATACACAATATACAGCTTTGCTCTGGGTGGATGAGCTTTAAGGTCCCTTCCAAACCCAACCCCTCTGGGTTTCTGTGGCTCTGAGAAGGCTGCAGGATCCACCAAGCAGCAGAATGGACAGCATGAAACAGAAATTCTCCTTCTTCAAGTACAAAAAGCACCACAGGACAGCATTTGAGGGCGGAATGTGATCACAACATCAGCTGCTTTGTTTGTAAAGGCCAGAGCACTTCCAAACATCCCAGATTACTCAATGCACTGAATAGTTTGGGGAGTGTGTAAGGACTGAGACTGCCAAGGCACCCTGAAGGTCAAGTCCTGTTTCCTGAAAGCCCAGACAAGCATGGAATGAGCATCTAGCCAAGAACACCCACCACATGGATTCCACATACTGAGGAAACAGATGCAAGAAATTAACAGCATCACAAACTCTGGAAACTCGTGCAACAAGAAATGGCCAAGAGTTGAGCAGTGTCCCACATGGAGGGGAAATCAAAGCCCAGCTCCTGCCCCTTGGACAGGGAAAATTCTCTTCAATGCCCTGGGAGCCCAGGTGTTCAGCAAGGAGGTAAAGAATGCCTAAAGGTGTTTCCAGCACAGCCCAGGGTGTGGGGAGCAGCACCTGAGAGCTGAGAGCCCTGCAGGCAGCCCAGAGCCAGGGAATGGCACACATCCTCCTCCCCAGCACTAACTGCGACACCACCTCTCCCACAGGCTTAATGAAACTGCCTCTTGGCAGTAATTAACAGGCTGGGGGATAATTACTCCTCTGAATGAACTCATCTTCCCACAGCAAGTGTCAGATGCATTACACTAAACTGCTCCCAAAGAAGATACATCACAAGGATAATGACAATACTGACTTTATAACCTTTTTGAGAGTTGAGAGGATGAAAATCTCATTTTTAAAAACTCATTTACATCTTTGTCTGCCTTCTACAGATGAGATAGGAAAATTTACAGGACATGTGAAATTTATTTTTTTTCCAGGAAAGAGCCTTAAGGTTCTCCCCAGACAAAATGTGGCTTTTTCTCCCGAGTAGTGACATTTTCTGGGACCACAACTGGGATAAAAGCACCCCAAGTGGCACTAAGGAAATATCAGTGGTGGAGATCAATGAGAGCAGGCATCAGCACACAGCCACAGCCACTGCTGCCAAAGCACCTCAAAGCCCAAACCCCAAGAGAACAACTGCCAGGGAAAGCAGGATGAAATTATTTTATTATAATTTTTATAATAAAAATTATTTATGAAGTATAATTATAATAGTTAAATTTAAAAACATTTAAATTTATTTAATTTTTTATAAAAAGCACAGACCCACAAAAAAACCAGTCATAATCTGAAGGTTGTGAGTTTGATCCTTACACAGAGCACCACTAAATGTTGGTTTGGTTTTGTTTGTTTTTGTTAAGGTTGGGATTGAAAGTGTTTGAGATGGTATTTTGTGTTTGGACTTAGATGGTTATTATTTTTACATATAGTATAGTTTTATAGGTTGTGAGTTTTATAGTATTTTATTAATAAGCTATAAAATGGTTTTATCTTTATCATTATTTATCTTTATAAGTTTTTTAAGGAAAAATTATTTCATTAAGAAATTATATTTCATTCATTTTATTTTTAACTTCATAACTAATTATTTTTTAACTTAATTACTTTTTAACTTGGTCACTAATTTTTATAATACAGCAGCAGGATTAGGTTTTAAGCCAGGTTTTACACCTCACCTCCCTAGGTCTGAGATTCTTTGTAGTGCTACAAACACACTGAGACCCCCATGACCAGCCAAGAATTAATTTCAAGCCCCATGAATTATTTAGTAAAGAGAAAAATTCCTGAATCAAATATACAGCCCCTGGAAAAACCTTTAGAAACTACAGTGAATATTCTTTCACTGAAGGCTGCAGCTCTCATGTGACAGAATTTCAGTAATTTCAGAATTTCAGTAAGAAAGGCAAATGCCAGGCTTAGACCAACAACTCCCTGGTTTCACTGGGAGCTTCCATTTCAAAGTTCATTCTTTTTTATAATTAAAAAGAACCATCAAGAAGCCACTTCACTGCAGTCAGTTCTGCAGAATTTCCACGGGACAATTTCCTTCTCCCCTCCTAGAACCACCTGCAGCCAAACACTGCAGCCAAATTTTGACCTGCAGCCAAAGCATTTCCTGCTCCCCAGCTGGAGCCCAGGAGGGTGAAGGGATAACCCCAGACACAGCTGCAAGTGTAGGAAGCAGTTCCTGGCACTCTGAAGGACATTCATTTAGTGACAAATTATCCTTAAGTGTGAGCAATAGCTCATTCCAAGTTTGCCCAGGATATTGATGGTTTTGAGGAGCTCAAAATTCAAGGCTAAGAATAAAATTAGAGAACATTTTCTCACCTGTAGCTGCTGCTGCAAATGGGTGATTTCTGCTATTCTGAGTTCTCTGGATTTATTTGTACTTTCAATTTCTTGTCTTTGGGTCGACAGCCGACACCTGATATCCTGAAGCTTCCCCTCCAACTGGTTCCTTTTATCATTCTTTAAAAGAGAAGAAAAACATCTATTTAATAAATTTTTTAACCAAAATGTTCAGTTGTGCAAGTCTGGATCTAAAAACTTCTTCTGAACACTCGTTTTTTAAACTCATTTATGCCTTTAGCCTGTCCTCTACACAAGAGATAGGAAAATTTACAGGATAGTTGAAAAAATTTTTATTTTTTCAGGAAAAAGCTTTAATATTTCCCAGACAAAATATGGCCTTTCCTCCTACATAGTGACATTTTCTGGGATCACAGCTGGGATAAAAACACCTCAAGTGACACTAAGAGAGATACCAGTGGTGGAAATTCTAGAAAACAACCAGAGCCAGGGCACAGTCACCACCAGGCTGTGCTTGTGTGTGGAATTTGCAGGGCAGCCCCGATGAGGGGAGAATGGGGCAGCTGACTCCATCCTATTAGAAGGTGAATTAATTCCTTTATTATACTATATTATTTTGTATTATGTTACACTACATTATGTTATGTCTAAACTGAATCTGTCAAGCACTCAACTGCACAACTGCACAGCATTTTGTGACTGTCAGTGACAGTCCTGACACACACACACACTCAGACCTGATAGGCCATGGAAACAAAATATTATTATTTGGGTAAATAATCTTCATATTGCACTTTACTTTTTCACAAAAACAGGCACTGCAAATGAGATAAGAATTGTTTTTCCTTTCTCTGAGGTTCAGAGAATGCAAAACCCAGAAATGTTCCTGGGAAGAATTGTGCCTTGCTTTTCTCTGTGAAATGTGGTGACACCTGTGTGTTTGAGCTGCTGCTTCACCACTCACCAGAGCTTCCAGCTCAAACTCCAGGGTTTTCTTCTTGGCCTTGAGCACCACGATGTCCTCCTGCTCCTTGTTCCTCTGGTTCAGCAGCTCCTGCCGCCGGTTGCGCTCCCACTCCAGCTGCCTCTGCCTCTCCAGCTCCCGTTTGGCAGCCTGCAGGGTAAACACCAGCAGCTGTAAGTCTGGCAGCCTGCAGGGGCAAACCCAACAGCTGGAATTTGGGCTGTTCTATGCTGAAATTCAGTCAGAATGTTGGTACAAACTGGGGCTGCTCTGGGCTCTGCACACACACATTGCTCAGGGGCTGCTTCCCGGAGCAGCAGGGGATGCCTTGGGAAGGCTGACCTAGACCAAAGACCAGACAGAGCTCCAGAATAAAGCAGGGATTTATTCACAGCATCTCCTCCATGGATGCACCTTGGGCAGCACCAGAGCCCAGCCAGGGCTGCACCCAAGATGAACCAAAATGGCCCCAAAATGCACGGCCGGGCACGGGGTCTGTCCCTGGGATCAGTTCTGCTCCATTTGCACCTTGCAGTTCATTGTCCCATTCCAGCTTTAGCCCTGCAGTCCCACCCTGCTTGTTTTCCTCTCTTCAGTTCAGCATTATTTATACTCCTGAGATTTGGATCATTTGTCCTTGGTGACCAGCTGAAGCAGGAATTGTTTTGTCTCCCTGCTCACCATCCCCTCATATGAAGCCCAGACCCACACACTAAAGCAGCACAGAGCCTGAAAATATAAAAGCTAAACCTGAGGCATCACAGAGGTGACTGAACAGAAACCCCCTCTGTTTTCCAAGATCCAGTTTGCTGATTCAACAGTTGTTTAATACCAGGAGAACTCTCCAGGACAGATTCCAATCTCTTTCCAAGCTCCGACATGAGACCCTCGGCAGCTTTGCAAAGAACAGCCAAGTGTTTCTGTGCTGAACCTATCATGGTTTGGCAATGGGAGAAAAAAGGGGATTTTTGGGTTAACCAGGGTGTGTTTCCTTTAACAAACTAAAGGCCAGGTTGGATGGTGCTGCCTGGTCTGGTGGATGTAATCCCTGCCCATGGCAGAGGGGTGGAACTGGAGGATCTTTAAGGATCTTTCCAACCCAAACCATTCTGGGACTCTATGAAATGAACTCAGCCCTGGAAAATCATGAATGTTGGATCATTCACGCACATCTTAACATCAAATATAGTAATATAACAGTAATAATAAATATTATTTTTAAAGAAGTGAGAGGTCAGGAGCATGTTGTCCTGGATATCAATGTCTCATCCATTCATTTCATGAGACAAATGAAGCAAAAACTGCCCCTCCCTTGCCTTTAACACCCCAAAAATTTTAATTCTTGCTGTAAAATTTTGCTCCCCATCCTGGCAGCAACACATCAAGTGCCCAGCACTCACCTGGATGCTCCCAAGCTGGGGCACTGTTGGAACCCTGGTTACTGAGAATTCCAAACTTTCTGTGCTGCCAGGCACTGACCCCCAGAGAACACTGCATTGACCTGAGGGTCTGGAGAAGCTTCCAGAATGGAATGATAGAACTGGGATTGTGTGGGTGGAGTTTGGATAGAAGTGTGTGATATCACAGGGTGGGAAACTCAGAGTTGAAGGGTTTAGAATACAGGAATAGATATACAGCAAGATGGGGTTTTATGTCATTAAATAAAAAGTCCCCATTGTGGGCACTGGTTGGGTATTGGGTTAAAAGTGACAATAATTGAGGTGTCATTTCTTAATTGGACAGTTTATGCTTCAAAGGCCTTGGAGAGAGAGACAGGGCTCCATTTTTAGTTTGTTGGAGTGCTGCAGAACTCAGGGTTTGTGAGACTGTGACAGAGATAAGAACTGATAAACATCTGAGTCCCTGTCGGAGCCCAGGACATTCCTCTGGCTGTCCTGGAGGACACGAGACCCTGACGGGGGGCTCAGAGACCTTGGCATGGGCTCAAAACCACCTGTGCCTTCGATTTTAGCCCATGGAAACAATCCCCAACTTTGTGTGAGGATTTACAAGCCACAAGAGTTTGAGTAGAATGATAGTGAATTTATCACAGGGTGAAGAAGTAGAATTTTGGGGATTTAGAATGGGGGTTCAAGAGGCAAGATGGAGCAATCTGGGCATGTCCTGTCTTTCTTCCTCTTCTTCTTGGCCTCCATCTTCTGCTATGATGGTGGCACTTTTGGATTGGTTTAGAGTAGAGACAAACTGTCTAACACAGGTGATAGGTATGGGAAAATTATTGTAAATAAAGTACATGTAGTTCTTAGTGTAAAAAGGTAACACCACCCTGAGAGTGGTCAGTGTGGCACAACCCAACCTGCCGGACAGATCTCACAGGTCAGAGAAAGAATGTAACAGATAAGAAAAAATAAAAAGCCTTGAGAACCAGAGCCCAGGAATCTCGACTTCTTCTTCAGTCGTGGGGCTGGGAAAAAAAGACTGTAATACCTCAGGAGCCATTTCAGCAACACAAAACCCGAGAAGTCCCAACAAGAAACTGTCTCATATTTGTTGGGGAAGATGAAACAGGAAAGCCTTATAAATTTGATTGCCTGGCAAAAGACTTTGAGAATATGGAAACTATAAGAGAGATTAAAATGAAAGCAAGCTTTGAGATCCCTCAGTTATTGAACACTGGAAAACAATGGTGTGGCTGGCTGAAGGTGATCCCCTTTTGATGGAACAACACCCTCTGCTTGCAGGCAGGCCCAAGGGTCAGAGCAGACCCTGCAGCTTGGCAGAAGGGCCCAAAGAGGAGTTTGTAGGGTTTAAAATGTAACAGAGTATGGTAATGTAATGATTCTTATAGGCTGTATGGAAATGCTATAGGATTTGTATATTGTACTAGATTGGTTAGTGAGAATTAGAATATTCAACACAGAAGAAGATTTATTGTATTGGAATGGGAACCTCACTCTCTTACCCTTTTACGCTCTTACTTTTTTTTACTCCCTTACTCTCTTTCCCTCTCATCCTCTCTCCCCCTCTCCCCCTCTCTCGGGCCTGCTCTGAGCTGTGGCTGCAGCTCCCAGCAGGGCCCTGCACCCAGGCCCTGTGCAATGAACCCCAAATCCCAGCAGGGCCCTGCACCCAGGCCCTGTGCAATGAACCCCAAATCCCAGCAGGGCCCTGTGCAATAAACCCCAAATCCCAGCAGGGCCCTGCACCCAGGCCCTGTGCAATGAACCCCAAATCCCAGCAGGGCCCTGCACCCAGGCCCTGTGCAATGAACCCCAAATCCCAGCAGGGCCCTGCACCCAGGCCCTGTGCAATGAACCCCAAGCTCCTGAGCTGGCTGCAGAGATCTCTGTCTCCATCTGTCCTACCCCCAACACTCCTACACACATTTCACCCCGACCCCGGCTCAACAAGAAGCCCAGAGTGCAGAGGGCCCTGCCCTGCTGTGCTCCCGGGCTCACCTCTCTCCTCTCGATCTCCTTCCTCCTCTCCTCTTCGCGCTGCCGCTCCAGCTCGCGCTGTTTCTCCAGCTGCTTCTCCAGCTCCAGCTGCCGCTTGCGCTCCTGCTCCTGCCGCTCGCGCTCCTTCCTCTCCTGCTCGGCCCTCTCGAGCTGGGCCAGCCTCTCCTGCTCCTTGCGCTGCTGCTCCAGCAGGGCCTGCCGCCGCTTCTCCAGCTCCAGGTTACCCCGCTCAAAGTTCTCCCTCTTCTTGTCCTCAAACGTCACTTTGTGCACAGAAATGTGGGGAAAAGGGCTGTTAAACGCTGCCGCTGATTTAGGAACAAACACAGCACAGAGATCCAAAGGGATCCCCAGCAAAGGGAATCCACCTTCCAGCAGGGATAGCCCTGCACCTCCCCGCTAGGATAACGGCTCCACAGGCCAGCCTGGGGATTAGTGTGGGAAATGGATTTGTAGAGAGCTCTCAGGGCCTGACAGAAGGCTCAGTGTGCATCTGTATGCAAACTGAGATAAGAAATGCTGACTTAGAAATGCCATGGAATAGGACAGACATTGCTGAGAGAGAAATGGAGCTGGAAAAATGTTTCAGAGCATGGCCTTGCAAATAAGACTGCTTTGGAGAAATAGAACTATGAAAGTTTGATGTTGCTGATCCCCTCAAATCACATCCTCAGCAAACTAAGGAGGGAATTCCCATTCCCATTCCTCATTCCTTGCCTTTAACATCCCAGAAATTTTAGTTCCTGCTTTAGTTCCTCAGGCCTCCAGCTCTCTCCACAAAGCACAGCAAGGGCAGTAATTTAGATAACCATTCTCCAGCTGATCCTCCATGAGGACACAGATCTGGAATTCCTCTGTACATGGGATAAGAGCAGCAGTCCAAGAGCCAACACTTCCATTAGTGCAAAGAATTCAGCTGCTGACATCATCAAAAGGCCATTATGCAAATGACCAGAACTTACTTAAAGTTGCTATTCTCATTAGATTACCCATTAGTGTCAGGAAAAGAAATGGTTTAGGTTCTTGGGCAGCTGAGCCCAGGAAGTCTGGATTCCTGCAGATCCACATCCTCATCCCCTACTATCCTAAAGAATGGCCTCACTTCCAGCACAGCTTCTCTGACATCCCTCTGCAGTCCCAGGGACTGTCCTTCCTCCTCCTCACTCCTCAGCACCTCCATCCAAATGGTTCCTTCCCTTCACCTTCTGTTCCTTTTCACACCCTCTGTGCCATTCCCAGAGCCCAGAGTGCAGGTTTCTGTCCCTTGTGTGGCCAGCATGGACCTTGTTGGGATGCAAGGCCAGGGAGAGCCCACACTGCCTTCCCAGTGTGCACAGCTGGACACATCAGCCCCACACCTGCTGAACCAGCTCAGTTCTTGTCTTTTCCAGTCTGTGCCCCTTTCCAGCTGCCAATTCCCTGTTCCTTTAGTTCTTTTCCTGGAACTGTTGCAATCTGTATTGAGCCCCACATGTTACACAGACTGCAAGGAAATCCCAGCTCTCTGTGGAAATATTGGGATCCTCCACAGAGCACAATCTGTATTGAGCCTCACTGTCACACAGACTGCAAGGAAATCCCAGCTCTCTGTGGGAATATTGGGATCCTCCACAGAGCACAATCTGTATTGAGCCCCACTGTTACACAGACTGCAAGGAAACAGCTCTCTGTGGGAATACTGGGATCCTCCACAGAGCAGCTCAGCCAAGTTTTGCTCCAGCTAAGGCAGAGGATGAAGGCAGCAGGAATTCCTCCTTGCAATCCTGTGCCAGGGCTGCCTGTGTGGGGAGTGCAGGAGATGAGGAGCCTGAAGGCTCTTCCCATCTCCAGTGCCACCAAGCCCAAGGATCAGGCACAGGAATGAGCTGGACCCAGCAATGTCTTGGTTGTGCCTCTGACCTTCCCAAACTGCTCTGGAGAGACATTTCTCAGTCAGGCCATGTTTCCTCCCAGGCTGTGACCTGATGGGAAACCCCTGTGGGAACAGCACAGTAAACATCCCTGCTTTCCCTTGCTCACCTGGCAATTTCTTTTCCAGTTGCTGCTGCTCCTCCTCCAGTGCTGGTTCTTCTGGTAACCTTTGGTCTACAGACACTGAGCTGGCAGCAGAAATGCCACTGCCAGAGCGGACTCTTCTGCCAAGGAAACAGCAATTGGGGGTGCTTAACAGAAGCCAGGCTACCCAAATTAGTTATGATTTAATGATGAGATCAAATTAAATGCAGTGCTGTACTGTTTCATGGTACTCAGTGTCCATTCAGTGCTGCCCAGAGGGTCTCACTCAGGCGTTGCCTCAGGAGAACAGCATTTTCCAGGATCCCAGCAGCTCACTGGTGAGCTGAGAACCCCAGTCCCAAATTCTGCTTCCAAATGGGTTCAACCCTGTCCCCAAGATCTCTCACTTGGGGGGAGATTTTTCCCCAGCCAGTCTGGGGCTGGAGAAATGCTGACTTAAACTATAGCAAAACCAGCAGAGACAGAGGAAGAGCTCACTATAGTGAAGCTAAAAGCAAGATCCCAGGCGGAATACACAAATATTGGGAATCTTTAGGAGGACACCTGAAGAACTCAGTATAAAAACACTTCATTGCTGTTACTTTCTTCCCATCTATTTCTCCCCAAAGAAGTGAAATGGAGCAGGAGAAGTGATGAGTGACCCCACTGCTGCCAAACCCAGCTGTACCCAAGGAGGTCTGGATGCAGTGCAGTGCAAATCCATCCTGGAATTCCAGTACATTCTGACTGTTCTACTGAACTTAAATCTAGGTTTCTATGGCCAGACTGAGCAGGCCTGGAAGGTGTGCCAGCATAAACACCCACCCAAACTCTGGTCTCACAGGGCAAAAGGAGAGGGGTCACTGTTTAGTTCCTGTGCTTGGCACTCCCAGAGCCATCCCAAATGACACACAGAACCATCCCAAATGACACACAGAACCACACAGAACCATCCCAAATGACACACAGAACACACAGAACCATCCCAAATGACACAGAACCATCCCAAATGACACACAGAACACACAGAACCATCCCAAATGACACACAGAACACACAGAACCATCCCAAATGACACACAGAACTCAGGAGTGAGACTCCCAAGGATGAGCAGTTACCTAAATGAAGGTGGGATGTACTCTGGGGGCAGGGCAGGAGGCAGTGGCTGGCCAGACATGGCCACATCAATGAGGTGCATAGCCAGGATAAACTCCTCAGCTGTCAGCTTCCCATCTTGATCAATGTCAGAGAGATTCCTTGTTAAAGGGAAGGGAAAAGTAAGGAAATTATTAAATATTAGAAATCACTGTTCAAAGGCATTGTTTCAACATACACAGTTCCAATTTCATTCAAATTTTCACTATTTTTTCCACACCACTCTGTTTATTCAACACAAATGAAAAGCAAACCCCAAATGCGTCCCTATTTCCCCCATTTCTCATGGCTGTCTGAAATCCAGCCTTGCAGCCACAGCTTCTCCTCCTCCTGCTCTGGTGCTGCCAGGAGCTCGTGCCAGAGAAGGACCTTGAACCAGTGGAGTTCTCTGGAACACCTCATGAACACCCAAAGGAAGCAGCTCAGGTGTTGGGCACAATGTTAGGTTTGGTCTCCTTCTCCCTGGAGGCTCCTGGCTCCCATTCCAGGGCACCCACTGGCAGTGAAATCAAAGCCATTGATGTCCTAGTCCTGACAAGCACCAACCCACCCTGGCATCATGCACATATTGAAAATTACAGACTCATGTCTCTGGATGGCCCCAAAGCAGAGCTCCAAGAGAGGCACAAGATGCTTTCACTCCTGTTAAGGTGGTGTTGGACAAAATTAACAGCCAGGGACAGCACAGGGAGCAGCTGGAGTGGGCAAGGGCAGAGTTAGTTGGATTTTAGGGAAAGGTTCTTCCCCAGAGGGTGCTGGGCACTACCCCAGGGAATGGGCACGGCCCTGAGGCTGCCAGGGATGCCCAGGCTGGGCTTGGTGGGGTCTGGGCAGGGCAGGGGTGGCACTGGGGGATCTCTGGGGGTCTCTTCAGCTCAGGATTTGTTTCTCCAGCATGCTGCACTCTAATCATGCAGGGAAATCTCCCAAGATACTGGGAGAACCCAAGGGACGTAAGTGAAAAATCCTTCTGCAGTCCCAGGGCACAGGATTTTGCTGATGGGATTTAAGTTTGGGAGACAATTGCAGCCTCTCTGCATCCACACCTGTGGCACTGAACTGCTCAGGCTGGAGCTCAGGCACAAGCCAGGAGAGTGGCAATGCAGCATGCACAGAAATGAGTGATCAGCTGGGTCACAGCTCCCAGGACAGCCCAGAGGCTGAGCATCAACTGTTCCCTTGGAGTGCCTGTGCCAGGGATTCCAGCCCCAGCACTGGCAAACCTCAGCCCACAGCAGGGCCCAGAAAGGACCAACAGGAGCTGGGATGTCCCCTCCCCATCTCAGTGCACTGGCAGCTGTCACTGTCCCCCTGAGTGAGTCCTGGTGGCAGCTGCCTGCCCACACAAGCACTCCAAGGCTGGCAAAAGCAGAGCATTTCTTGGTTAATCATCTGCTGGGGGACTGGGCTGGTTTGTTTTTATCCCTTTGTCAGGAAACAGAGATGGCAAGAGTGGTTTTTAATTTATAACACAACTGCCAGTGCTTTGCAAAGAGAGCAAGGGCAGCTGAATGGCCTTGTCAGAGTGGCTGCAGCACTGCCATCCTCACACTGAGCCCCTGGGCCAGCTCCAATGCTCCTCAGCAAACACTCCTAAAGGACAGGAGTTAATGAGGAACAACTTCCCATGGGGCAATAAAAACATAATAAAGTTCAGCAAACAACAAGTTGGAAGGCAAAAGGGAAGCTGAGACAAATGCCTTTAAAATCCATGATTGTACATGTCTCTGGGAAATCAGC
Source organism: Ammospiza caudacuta (assembly GCF_027887145.1). Taxonomy (NCBI): domain Eukaryota; kingdom Metazoa; phylum Chordata; class Aves; order Passeriformes; family Passerellidae; genus Ammospiza; species Ammospiza caudacuta. The sequence goes on along the minus strand of NC_080594.1, from coordinate 121,102,207 downwards.
CCTGCCATACCCATGGAAAAGGCACAGAAACCCCACAGAAAGTGTGGCTTGGGTTAAGCACCCCGTTGTGCCACCTGTGCAAAGGTAAATTCCCCTGGTGCTCTGTCAGGGGATGGGGAAGGCACAGGATGCTGAACATCTGCTCTGCCTAAAAACCCAGCACTGAACCACAACTTCCAAATCACCTCACAAAAGATGTTTTGGAACACAAAAGATGCTCCTGCTGCTCTTGTGGAATACTCCTAGTAAAGGCATGTAAGTGCAGGTTTTGTTTATAAAGTTGCACAGGACAAAGAGCAACGTGTGATTTATCAGTGAGACTGAAAAGGGAGAAAACCCCACGGGCTCCAGGGCAGAGGTTTCAGCAGAGTTTGTGTTTTGATGGAAATGGAAACATTTATTTACCATATTGTAGCCAGCTGAGCCTGGGGTAAACTGGACTGCATGAGAATTGTTCTTGCTTGGGGACCTAGAAGGGAAACAAATAGTAACAAAACAAGCAAGAGACGTGAGCAGCAGAACTTGGCTCCCCCAATAATCAAGCAATAACACTTCAGTTCTGCACAACAGCCACAGAATCCCACACTGGGCTGGGTTGGGAGGGACCTCACAACCCACCCAGTGCCACCCCTGCCATGGCAGGGACACCTCCCACTGTCCCAGTGTCCAGCCTGGCCTTGGCGCTGCCAGGGATGCAGGGGCAGCCCCAGCTGCCCTGGGCAACCAAATCCCTCAGATTAAAACCCAAGAAAGCTCTAAACCACAGACATGCACCAGAACTGGCAAAATCAAGCCAGGGGACCAGTTGCAGTCTCTCCCTGGAACTGCTCTCAGCAGTGGGTGTATCATGGCAATGGTCCCCTGAACAGGAAATAATTAGCATTGACTCTACGATTGCAGAAGGCTGATCAATTGTTTAATTAAGCTATACTATATTATACTGTACTATTAAGAAACTCATAACTCTTACAGACTGTCAGATACAGCTTTAATCTAATTGGTCAATCTACCTAAACCCTATCCAGTGTCTAATTAAGGAACTGCCTTTTGGTAAACAATCTCCATAACACATTCTACATATGCACAACAGCAGGTGCAGCAAATGGAGATAAGAATTGTTTTTTATTCTCTCCTCTGAACTTCCTTACAGCTTCTCACATCTTCCCAGGAAGGGAAAATCCTGGCAGAGAACTGTGTCTCTCTCTGTTCAGAGGATATGTGATTACCACATGGGTGAACCAAGCACTGGAAATGGCTGCACAAGTTTTCACAGAACCCACTGTGCCCTTTTCCAGAAACATTTCCCAAGGTCAATTTTGCAGAAAATAAAGGAGAGATGGTGCTAAAGTGATCCCAGCTGTGATGAGTATTTGCTTCTAAACAAAAGCATTGACCACTTGGGAGATTAAAAGAGAAAAACACTGATGAGCCTCTTCCTATGTGAACAACACCCTCAGAAGCATGAAATTGGCTCTTGGAGCTGGAAACAGGGAGACAAGAGAAGCTGTGCCAGTACCTGTCAGGTGCCCACTCATGGTTTTGTCGTGGCTGTTGAAGAGCTGCCGGTACTTGAGGCGTGAGGACTGAGGCACAGCCCACTCTGCCACGGCAGGAGAGCTGCAAGGAGGGCAGGGAGAAAGGGACAAGTGGAGATTTCATCTCAGAAAGGTCATGGAACAATCACAGAGCCACAAACCACAGCAGGGTTAGGGCTGGAGGGACCTCACAGCCACCCAGTGCCACCCTGCCATGGCAGGGACACCTGCCACTGTCCCCAGTGTCCAGCCTGGCCTTGGGCACTGCCAGGGATGCAGGGGCAGCCCCAGCTGCTCTGGGCACCCTGTGCCAGGGCCTCAGCCCCTCACAAGAGGCTGAAGGGCTGCACTGAGATCAAGTTTTGTCCTGAAAATGTTCTTACCCCCAGTTTTTCTGGGAGGGTGAGGAGGTTCTGAGGTGTCCCGGTCCCCTGGCAGTGCCCAAGGCCAGGCTGGACACTGGGGACAGTGGGAGGTGTCCCTGCCATGGCAGGGCTGGCACTGGGGGGGCTCTGAGGTCCCTCCCAACCCAAACCATTCCATTATTCCATGATCTAATATTCCCTGCCATATTTCTGAAACCACCACAGGTTTGACCTCTTCTCTGCAAACATTATCACAATTCAGTCTCTTGGAAGATGGTTTTTGTTTGTTTGTTTGTTTGTTTTTTTAAAGTGTTTTCCTTTTTCTTTACTGGCAGAGAATGAAGGAACCTAAATTGTTCAGAGGAGCTACAAGATTTTACCTAAACATGTAGCAAGAAAAGCAGAGTAACATTTTACTCTATCTTTAACTGTTTCTCTTAGCCAAATAGAGCTACTGAAGGAAAACAAATGTAAAATATCCTGGAAATATAGAAAAAAAAGGTGTGAAAAAGCCACACTTGAATGTAAAGGTTCTCCTAATGGAACAAGTGAGGAATGTAATATTCCCAGTTTTAATCCATTCCCATAACAGGCTGAGCTCATTTGCAGCTCTAATTTCCCAGGCTTGATGGCTGAGAAATCCTAATTCTGAAAAACAAGGAGCAGAATTTTTCTGCCTTTAGGCACAATCAAACTCTGTCCTTTTTCTGACCTTATAAACCATTCTCACATGACAAGACACAAACCAGTGTCTCTATTTCTATTTTTGATTTTCAAACCCTTGAGCTTTAATAATATCCCTTCATGGGAGCAAAGCAAAACCAAGCTGCCCCTTCAATAATGAAAATAAGAAAAAAGGCCAAATATTTAATTTTTACCCATAGGAATTTCTCCTCAGTTTTGCTGGATTTAGGGGTTCCACACCACACATTTTAATTTCTGTGTTACACATAAATTATACCAGAGCATCCCTATTCTGTTCCTGGCCAATTTAGGTTTCAGAGAGAAAATGAATTGTTTTGAAAGACTTTAAATTATTTGGAATCAATACTGCAAATCAATACTGAGTAGTGTCACTTATCTAACAGCAGGGCAGTAGACAAGCCCGCAGAAGGAAACGAAAATAAAACCAGATCATTTAATTGTGTGCCATCCATTTTCCTCTTGCAAAAAACCTGTGCCATGGATCTGTGAGACAGATGATTTATAAGGACTTTGGGAAATCCCTCTCTTAACTCCTCTTAGGAAGTTTTAGATCCATTTTTTTAAACCACAGTAAAACCCTTTTTGCCCAACCAGATGTTTTTATAGGCCTTGGAATAATCTAAAAGCCCTTAAAGTGATTTTTCACACAGAACTTAAAGAATATAGAAGAAACAGTGATGTGGAGTGCATTTAAAATATGAGATCTATGAAGTATTTTGCTTTTAGCAATTACCCAGCAGTTGCTAATTTTAAATAATGCATTACTTGTGCTGTTTTCCCAGTACTAGGAGTGTCTGTGCACGATGCAGGTTTTGTTTAGAGAAGCAAATGCTGTTCTAAAAATCAAGTGAAGATCATGTCATCACTGTTAATAGTTAATTACTTAATTTCCATGATTCCCTGCTCCTGGAGCATTAAAAGGTGCAGTAAAGCCACAGCACCCCGTGGAATCCTGAACCTCCGCAGAACTGATTTCTGCCAGAACTATGATTTCAGATGGTCACTTTGGGAAAGGGAAGGAGTTTTCCCAGCCCTGGGGACCCAAGCTCTGTGCCCCAGCCCCACCTGGCCACGTCGAAGGATTGTGCCTTTTGCAGCTTGGCATTGAGCTGAGCTCCCGGCCCCGAGCGGCTGAAGGAAGAACTCTTTGGCAAAGTGGCTGGGAAGAGAGAAAACAGGGATTTATTGCTGTTCACAGTGACCCAGGCAATCCCCATGACTTTCTGTCACTCCTACATCCAGTACAAGAACTGTGGCTCTGATGGGAACTTCTTAACAATATAAAAATCAGAATCCAGCAGGATGGGGGGGAAACACAAGGGCACTTCCCTCTTATCTTTTTACTTCCACAGCTTTATGGAAACCCTGTTGATACCAAATGATATTTTGGCACACGTAGTTCAGTATTAAAGTCACCCTAACAAACAGCAGTACAAAGAGACGGGAGAGGCCCAATTTCCAGGCAACAGCTTCCTGGCAGGTTCATTTCTCAAAGCGCTGCTTGATTTTCTCACCACGAGGGACTCCTGCGGGAGGCCATGTCCAAATTCCTCCTTTTAGCTCTTCTCCAAGTGTGCCAAGTGGGCTAAAGCAAAGCACAGTCCTTCCCCAAAGGCATCACTGGAGAGGGCAGTCCCACGGGTGCCAGGAATGCAGGGGAGCTGTTAGGAGCAGGAGAAGAGAGTGAGAGCGGCGTACCGGGGTGAGCGAAAGCAGGCAGGGGCTGGATGACAGCAGGAGCTCCGTTAGCCAGGGGAGGGACGGCGGCGGGGACAGAGGACACCAGCGGGGGGGACATCCCCACCACTGGGATGGATGCCATGGGCACCGGGGCCACGCTGCTGAGGGATGGCATGTTGGCAATGCCCCCGAGACCTACGGGCGAGAAAAGCACACGTTGGTTCTGACGCACACCGAGACGGTGCCCGCGGGGTCACCGACACCTCCAGCGGCTCCTCCCAAGCCCGGGACAGCCCTCCCGGCCCGGGCTGGCACTGCGGGGACAGGGACGGGACACGGGGACAGCCCCAGAGCGGCCCAGCACTGCCCCCAGCTGTCCAGCAGCATCTGCTACAAAGGGAATGAACTGGGTGCCCTGACCTGAGAGACGAGCAGCCCCCAGGGAGGAGCAGCAGCCCCAGAGAGGAGGAACAGCAGCCCCCAGAGAGGAGCAGCAGCCCCAGAGAGGAACAGCAGCCCCAGAGAGAAGCAGCAGCCCCAGGGAGGAGCAGCAGCCCCCAGGGAGGAGCAGCAGCCCCAGAGAGGAGCAGCAGCCCCCAGAGAGGAGCAGCAGCCCCAGAGAGGAGCAGCAGCCCCCAGAGAGGAGCAGCCCCCAGGGAGGAGCAGCAGCCCCCAGGGAGGAGGAACAGCCCCCAGAGAGGAGCAGCAGCCCCCAGAGAGGAGCAGCCCCCAGGGAGGAGCAGCAGCCCCCAGGGAGGAGCAGCAGCCCCCAGGGAGGAGCAGCAGCCCCCAGAGAGGAGCAGCCCCCAGGGAGGAGCAGCAGCCCCCAGGGAGGAGCAGCAGCCCCCAGGGAGGAGCAGCAGCCCCCAGGGAGGAGCAGCAGCCCCAGGGAGGAGGAGCCCCAGCAGCTGTGGGGTTGGTGGGATCCCTGGGCTGGGATGAGCCAGGGCAAAGCTGATGGAGAGCACAGGGTGAGAGGCTGAGGGCAAGCACAGCTGCAGGAACCAGGGGGTTAAGGAGGGCCAGTGGTGCCAGGGGAGGAACGAGGGGTGTGCAAACAGCTCACATCAATCTACAGGCAATGAGAACTTTGGCTTTGTGGGGGCTCATTTCATTCTGCCTTTTCTCACTTAACCCTGCATTGGCTCTGCCCAGTTTCATTGTCTTCTTCCAAAGAATTTTATTTCTGACTGTAAAACTTGTGGGGTTACAGTGGATCAAACCACACTGCTGCAAGCAGTTTACCAGATACTGCTCCCTTTCATCAGGACATTTAGATGGGATATTGGGAATTAGGAATTGTTCCCTGGCAGGGTGGGCAGGCCCTGGCACACGGTGCCCAGAGCAGCTGGGGCTGCCCCTGCATCCCTGGCAGTGACCAAGGTCAGCTTGGACAGGGCTGAGAGCCCCTGGGACAGTGGGAGGTGTCCCTGTCATGGCAGGGGTGGCACTGGAGGGGCTTTAAGGTCCCTTCCAACCCAAACCATTCCAGGACTCCCAGGCACCAATAACCCTGAGCCACAGCAAAGACTAAAGCAGAAAGGGAAAGATCCTCTCACAACAGGACCAAGAGGTTTGGCTTTACTGGGTTATTTTATTTGCTTATTTTCCTTTCCCCATCCCATCTTCCCAACTCTTCTCCTATAAATGATGGTGACTTTGGCAATACTTCACTCCAGCAGCTCCCACCGGAGCAGCACTGCTCATCAAAGCAGATTGTAAAAACTCAGGAACAACAGAGCAGAGATCCAAAGCTGGAGATCCAGTAATGCCAACAGTTTAACCACAACTCCAACCCTTTGGAATGCACTAGCCCTGCTACCTGAGCCATGTTTTGTTTGGAGCAACGCAAACGTGAAGCAAACAGGAGCTCAGCTCAGGAAAAAGCCCAGTGCAATTCCTCTCAGTGCATGTGCAACACCTGGGTTTGAGTCCATGTGCTTTTAGATGCACTTTTCCCCAAAATTTTCTTGGAGAAACTGCAGAAGACCTATGGAATTGCTGCAGTCCCAGGTAACAATGAGGAAAATGGAGGAGAACGGGGATCTTACCAAATCCTGGGGCACCGGGCAGGGCGAGGGGCGGCTGCTTCATGACGGGCGGCAGCGCGGCCGGGAGCTGGTACCCCTGCAGCTTCAGCTTGATGAGTTTCATAGCTATGGAAAACTCCAAGGGATCCATCCTGCCATCATTGTTCATGTCAGCTAGAGCCCTGCAAAACACAGTGTTGGCACAGTTACAGCCTGCAGTGAGCAACTTCAGGCCCTGCCCCAGGAGCAGGATCACATGAATGGGGATGTTCGAGCTGAGGAAGGGGCTGGAGCCCAGGAGGGGCTGAGGGAGCTGGGAAGGGGCTGCAGAATCCCTGAGGAGCTGGAAGGGGCTGGAGAATCCCTGAGGGAGCTGGAAGGGGCTGCAGAATCCCTGAGGAGCTGGAAGGGGCTGCAGAATCCCTGAGGAGCTGGAAGGGGCTGCAGAATCCCTGAGGGAGCTGGAAGGGGCTGCAGAATCCCTGAGGAGCTGGAAGGGGCTGCAGAATCCCTGAGGAGCTGGGAAGGGGCTGCAGAATCCCTGAGGAGCTGGAAGGGGCTGCAGAATCCCTGAGGAGCTGGAAGGGGCTGGGGCTGGAGCAAAGGAGGCTCAGGGGCCCTCGTGGCTCTGCACAAGTCCCTGCCAGGAGGGCACAGCCGGGGGGGTCGGGCTCTGCTCCAGGGAACAGGGACAGGAGCAGAGGGAGCGGCCTCAGGCTGGGCCAAGGCAGGCTCAGCTGGGACAGCAGCAGCAATTTGCCCATGGAAAGGGAGCTCAGGCCTTGGCAGGGGCTGCCCAGGGAGCTTTGCAGTGCCCATCCCTGCAGGTGTGCCCTGGAGGTGGCACTGAGTGCTCTGGGCTGGGGACAAGGTGCCCATGGGGCACAGCTGGCACTGCATGGGCTGGCAGGGCTGTGCCAGCCTCAGGAATTCTGAGATTCTCACTAATTTCCCCCCAAAATTATGCCAGGCTAAAACTAAGACACTATTTAAACCTAAGAACTCCTTGATTTCTTTCCTTGGATGATTAACAAATATTTTTGAGGTTGCTTTTCAACTCTTGGAGGAATTACAACGAAGCATCCAGAAAAAATGCAGCTGCACAAAAAATTTGCAAAATCACCCCAGTGAAAGCACAGGGTCCTAAAACAGCACCACAGAGAAGTGAATCACTGAGTCTGCAAATCTGTACTTTAGCTGCACTTAACATAAAACATTCTTTAAATCTGTGACTCCCCTCAGCACTGCTCCATCTGGGAGTGTGCAAATGTGTTTTCAATTAAACAATAGCACTCAAGATGAAACATTGAGCCTAGGCCTTGAATAGGCTTTCAGGGAAAGGAGTCTGACTTAAACAGTCTGCTTTTTGTTCCTTGCCTTGCTAGTTAAGAAAACCCAGCTCAGCAGGGAATAGGGTGGGAGCTTGGGCGCAGAGAAGCAGGAAGGAGAGTGTCAGTTCCTGCCACTGCACACCAAAAACCCTGAGTAAATGCACATCAGGAACAGAAATAGCTGCACACTCACTTTAGAGCACCATGCTTATTTCTTTGCATTTGTTTGAAGAATTAAGTACAGATTTCATTACTGGAATAATACAGATTTGAAGTTCATGCATTTACTTCTGTGTCATGGGTGTGGCCCTGGGCAGTGTGGCTGAACCAGAGCTTCATTTCTGATCAAATTCCTCTCAAAGAGAGTTTTTGTGCAGCTAGGTGGGAAGTTATCCACAAAGCACCCCAGTGAATATCAGCTATTTATAACTGATACACAAGGAGACAGCCAGGTAAAGGTAGTGGCAAAATGGAAATCCTCCTACTCCAAAAAAACCCCAAAACATGAAACCCCCATGGAGAGGCAGATCCCAGCAGGGAGCAGCACAGGTTTAGATCCCCAGCAGCATCAGAGGCACTCCAAACCTCTCCTGAACTCCTAGGAAAGGATTTCCAGGGGTGTAGCTGCCTTAATCCACCAGTTCTGATGCCATGGGGCTCAATAACAGCATTAAAATCTGGGAGAAGCATTTAAAGCAAGTCTGGAGAGAACACTGAGACACAGATACTGAAATCCTTCTAAAGCATGTGCTGCACCTGTGCCTGGACAATACTGAACCCCAGAATCCCAGGCTGGTTTGGATGGGAAGGGATCTTAGAGCTCATTTCATCCCACAACTGCCACATATATATCTTTGATTTATAAGATAAAAACCTTTTATTAATTCTAGATAGATAGAATTGATTAATTAATTCTATTAGACCCTCAGTGGGTTCTATCCCTGCAGGAAAATTCAGGAATATAAAGATCACCCTGTAGGAACCTTGGCTCTCCAGGCACCATTTCCTGCTGGAACACAGCAAATCTTTGCATCCTACATGGGAAACATGAATTCCCCAGCATTCAGCAACTCTGCTGTGCACCAGTGGCACTGCTCTCATTGAACTCCAATTCACATCAGCAGCTGTAGCTTTTCATTCAACATCTGACCTTCTGTGAACTCCTTTACTCTACACCAACAGCTTCATTATTGAAATTGCCAGCACAAATATCAGTGCAGAGAGTTCTCTGCAGCCCCCAGAATTTCTCCAGTTTTATAGAGTGCAAATAAAAAGCAGCTTTTGTCTGACAAACTCTTCCTGCTAAAATAGGACACATTTCCATTTCTAGTTGCAGAAGTTGGTGTCAGGCTGCTGGATTTTACTGTGAAATGCAGGGAGCCAGCAAACACCACCTAATTCCACTCATTTCTGCTCCTAATGGAACTGGGACAATGTGGTGCCCTTGCATTTGTTTCATTTGTGGCCTGGCTGGAACCAGTGCAGGGTAAATGGATTAAACACTGACTAAATATGTATTATCTTCTCTAGGCCAGGCCTGTGCTTGTATTGAATACAAGAGCTGCAGTGGGCTCAGCACCACCCCAGGGCTCAGTGCTGACAAATCCTTCCCCATGCATCTTTTCCTCCTCCCTTCTCTCACCCGTTCTGCAGAATGAAAAGCCAGCTGAAATACTTTTGCATGTGTGAGGTGCAGAAGCTGAACACAGGCACTTTTCCCACCACACATGCTGTAATTAGCACACAAACCACCTAGCCATGCAAGCAGCCCTGTGCTAAGGCAGGGGTCACAGTGCAGTTCCCAAAGCTGCACCGATTCAGCTGGAAATTCAGCAATTCCCCCTGGGCTGCACAGGCTCAGCCCCAGCAGCACTCAGGTCTCTATGGATGGGTGCCTGTGCAGGAATTACCAGGATTACCCCACTGTGCTGCCCCTGGACACTCATTCAGGAGGGTGGCAAGGGAAGCAGCTTGAGGAACAGGGAAGTGTCACCCAGCGCCTCTGTGCTGACACAATCAGTAACCCAGGAGCAGGGAGAGCAGCTGGCTGTGATTATTTCAGCTCTCCTTTCACTGCAGGGGCCAGGAGATGCTCTGTGAGCCCCACTCCTCAGGGCTCTCAAGCAAGGCAGATTATTCTGCTTAAGCACAGTTATCTCCCAAGCCACTGCAGGCCCAGTCAGAGCCCAATTAGAGGCTTTTAATTGATCCCCAGCCTGGAGGAGTCTGAGCTGGTGAAGGGCAGAGCAGCACAGGAGCTGCCATGGCAGACCATAACACTTCACTCTTTTGCTCACTGACACTTCTTTCCTTGCATGAGGACTACAAGGGACACAGGAATTCTCCATTTTAACAAAAACTGCTGTTTTGAAGGACTGTGCATTCTGGGGAAGCTTTTGTGGGCCCAGGAGTGAGGCACTGACCAGATTTATTCAGATTTATTCCCTGTGTCCCCCAGCTGGGAGGGACCCTTCAGCAAACTCAGGCCAGGCTTCTCTCTCACTGTCACAGTCAGCCAAGATCAGCAGAATGACCCAGAACAGGAAAACACCTCCAGAACAGCACAGACAGACAGACAGACAGTTCTTCAGGGACTGCCCTGCATCCCTGGCAGTGCCCAAGGCCAGGCTGGACACTGGGGCTGGAGCAGCCTGGGACAGTGGGAGGTGTCCCTGCCATGGCAGGGGTGGAATGGGATGAGCTTTAAAATCTCTCCCAACGCAAACCATCCTGGGATTTCCCAGATCAGAGAATGAATTTTTTTACAAGTTTTTGTAAACAGTTTTACAAGTTGTATGAGTTGTTGTGAGTTTTACAAGTTGTTTTAACTCAGAATTACTTCCCTTCCCTGAGGACTCCTGCACCTCCCCTTCTCTCCCAGTAACAATCAAATGCCACCTCCCAAAGCCCAGCCCAGCAATTCCAGGAGCACACACTGATGGAAGAGCAGCAGCTCCCATCTCTCACAGATTGCAGGCTCATTACTCCAAAACTCGCCCTCCAAAGTACTTAAGGATCTGTATAAAGATTTTTACTTAAATATTTACTTCATTTCATTCAGACTTGTCTGAAAAAATAAGAGAGAGAGGAAGGAATGTCCATGAGCTGCTCTATGATTTAGAAAGGCAGCCTGAATAAGTTTTAGTTCAGCTTCATTAACAAAAATGTGCAGGTCTTGTCTCTATGACAACTCCAGAGGGAGTGGAATGATTCCCTTCCTCTCCAGAGCCTGGAAAACTGAATAATTCAGAGAGGAAGAGATCCTTAGTCAGACTATTTACAACTGTTTGGATTTGTTAGCACCTATTTAAAGCCAAGGCCTAGGGAAGATTTTTGGAGAAAGGATGTCTTGCTCAAGACAAAACTTCTTTCCTTGTTTAATTCAGAGGCAAGAGAAGCTCCAAAGGGACATTTGAGCACTCACTGAGGCTTCAGCAAATAAGACAACCAGTCCAGCTTTGATATTTGTAAGATGAAGATAATCAGAAAAGAAAAGAAGCTCTTTATTTAAAAGCCATGTAGGTCTGGGCATGCAGATTTCAAAAGCAATAAAATAATTCTCCTCTTTCTCCTGTCAGAACAAAATTCGGCCTTTAACAGTCCTTAACTGCACTAGAAAGGTTTTGTAATGGCAATAAACTCCTTCTAAATAGCTCACAGAGGAAAAGGGAGCAGATTCCCCCAAAGTTCTCTATCCCTCTCACCCAATCCAGAATGAAAACCACTTTTAATTCTGTCTCACACCAATATCTGTGCTGGTAGTAATATTATTAATGCCAACCATGAATAATCATGGAATTATGGAATGGGATAGGATTTTTTTGGGAGGGCTTTGGAGTTCATCCCATGCCACCCCTGCCATGGCAGGGTCACCTCCCACTGTCCCCAGTGTCCAGCCTGGCCTTGGGCACTGCCAGGGGTGCAGGGGCAGCCCCAGCTGCTCTGGGCACCCTGTGCCAGGGCCTGCCCACCCTGCCAGGGAACAATTCCTCATTGCCAATGTCCCACCCAGCCCTGCCCTCTGGCACTGGGAGCCATTCCCTGGGTGCTGTCCCTGCACACACAGGTCCAGGTCTGGCAGGGTCAGAGCAGAATTCCCTTCATTCCTGCAGGAACATCTGGCACTGTGGCAATGTCTGTGCTGTGGAATGGGCACAGATTTGGATCTGGCTCAACTCACCAAGGAGTGACAAAAATTCCAATTTCAAGCTTCGATTCCAACTCCAACATGGAAACAGTCCATGTCAATCTTCATTTTTGTAACAAACACTCCAGGTCTTGCCTAGGCTCTCCCATGAGCAGATTTATCACTAATTACTGTGCTTAGCAATTGTGTAATTGTATTGTAGTCAGTTTTAACAGAGCTGAAAGCATTTAGCAACTTGAAATGAGGGTTTGAAACTGCCAACCTCCAAAATGCCATTTGCTGGGACAGCCCAGGGCCATTGGCCTCCTGCTCACCTGGGACACCTGGGCACCCTGGGCTTGTGTCCAGCCACTGCCACCAGCACTCCCAGGGCTTTCCCAGCCCCTGTGCCCCAGCACTGAGAGCTCCATGGGGTTGTGATGACCCCAGGGCAGGAGCCAGCACCTGTCCCTGGTGACCCTCACCCCAGTGACCCAGCCCAGGGGTGACCCCAACTCTGGGCCTGGAGAACCCCAGGAGAGCCCAGCCCAGCCCCAGCCCTGCCCCAGTGTGCCCCAGCCCTGTGCCCACCCAGCCCTGTGCCCCAGCCCTGTGCCCACCCCGCCCTGTGCCCCAGCCCTGTGCCCGCCCCACACCCAGCCCTGTGCCCGCCCCACACCCAGCCCTGTGCCCAGCCCACACCCAGCCCTGTGCCCGCCCCACACCCAGCCCTGTGCCCGCCCCACACCCAGCTCTGTGCCCAGCCCACACCCAGCCCTGTGCCCGCCCCACACCCAGCCCTGTGCCCGCCCCACACCCAGCTCTGTGCCCAGCCCACACCCAGCCCTGTGCTCGCCCCACACCCAGCCCTGTGCCCGCCCCACACCCAGCCCTGTGCCCGCCCCACACCCAGCCCTGTGCCCGCCCCACACCCAGCTCTGTGCCCACCCCACACTCACCATATCTGTGCTAGCACTGGCTGAGGTAACCCAGATTGGAAAAAAAAGTTCCTGGCTTGATCACCTGTAAAACAGGACATGGCTCCAGCTCCAGCTCCAAACAGCTGGCAGAGGCAATGGGGCAGCTGGAGGAAAAAACAGCTGCAAGAGAAGCCCAGCCCATGCCAGGACTGATGAGGATGGAACAAACCAGAGCAATGAAGAGGAGGCCTCCTATTGCCTTTGAGACCAAAGTTTGATGAAAATTTATTAGGATCAGTGCAATTCCTTGATTTGGAGCTTTGCTTCCCACTGTTTCAATCAGTTCTGCATTTGGATCTTTCCAAGAGGTCAACCATGCTGATGTCAGTGCTGCACAAACTGGATTTCTAAAGCTGATTTCAGTTAAAATGACACACCTTTATTTAATCAGACCTTTTATTTATCATAATATTAGTGTGGTAGCTGACCCCAGGCACAAAGAACCCATCACTGCCTTCCACAGCAGGATGGGGAATAGAAAATATCAGAAAGTAACAGAAAAGTTGGGGCTGATGTGGCAAAATATGAGATGTAAAATAAGAAATGGGGCTGATGTGGAACAGTGAGATATAAAATAAGAAATACCTGTTGAAATTTTCTAATTATTATGCCCATATGTCTCCCAGGCAGCTCTGTACACATTTGGCTCCCTGGTTAAGATTTAACCAAACACAAGATGAGAAGTGGAAGCTGGTTGTTTACCAGTGATAAATCCAGCAGTTGGTTTCAGACTGTGGAACTGTTGATCATGCTTTGCTCTCTCCTCCACAGTAATGGCCCAGATATCCAGGTTGCCTGGTTCAGAAGAAGTGGAGAAATGGCATTGAGAAACATTCCCTAAAAACCAGCCCCTTTTCTCTCTGAGTGTGATTATCTCAGCAGTCTGGGCTCCTCAAACAACCCAGGGGTGGGAGGCCATTTACCCCCAGAGCACTCACAGCTGAAATTCCAGTTCCTTTGCTGCAAAGGCACCTCTTCCCCAGTACCCCATCTGACCTGCCCACAGGACAGGGAAAATGGCAAATCTCAGCACTGGGATTGCTCTTTGTAACCCTCCTGCAGATCAGCTGCCAAACCCAACTCCCAGATCTGAAGGGAATGCAAGGATGAGGGAATGCTCACCAGAGCTGAGTGCCAGGGATGGGGCCAGACCAAAGAGGGGAAATCCTGACTTTCACAGCAGGAATTGTTCCCTGGCAGGGTGGGCAGGGCCTGGCCCAGAGCAGCTGGGGCTGCCCCTGCATCCCTGGCAGTGCCCAAGGCCAGGCTGGGCACTGGGGCTGGAGCAGCCTGGGACAGTGGGAGGTGTCCCTGGAGTGACCAGCCCAGCCCAGCCCAGTCTGGGATTCTGTGATTTCATGGGAATAACAAAAAATCCTGTCCCTACTGCACTGCCAGGGCCCATCCTGGGTTTTTCACTGCATTTCCAGATGCTGCAACTTCCCCTGCTGTAAATGAAGAGATTAAAAATGTGTTATTTTTGTTCTAACCTCAGTGTGGGTGATGGGACAACAAGGGAAAAACTGGCAGCAATGCCCAAAGGCATCTGCTGGGCCTTTCAGCAACTGCCAAGTGCAGGAGGCCTGAAAGGAAAAAGCATCTGCACCTCTCCAGTGCAGGTGGTGCCCAGAGGCCTGGCTGGGCCTGGCTGCGCCTGCAGGGCCAGAGGCTGGGGCTGGAAGGGATGCATGCAGCACCCAGGGCTCTGGGCTGCAAAGGGAGGTGTCTGCAAAGCCACCCCCAAACTCCCAGCTCAGAGAGATGCACAAACACTTCCCCAGAGAAAAGCCTTGGAAAGGAACGTGTTCATGGCAAGTCTGTGCACTCAGGAACAGCTCAGAACACACCAGAAACCACTTACCCCCAAAAGGTGTTGGAAACTGAGCCATGGTTCTGTCACTTTTAGCTTGTTAATAGATGCCTGGAAAAGAAAAAAAAAATAGATATTTGACACAGTGTCTTCCATTTTCCATACATTTTGTAATTTTCTGTATGATTAATTACTATAGAAAAAAAAAGGCACTGAGGAAACAGGATTGTATCAATACTTCCCACACCAACTGGGATTTACAAAACTCAGTCTCATTGTTGCACTTCCCTGTACATCTATGAGGGCACCTTCCTCCCAGCAAGCAGCTACATTTCATTCTGCTTTAAGGATGGCCTCAAAAGCAGCCTGCCATTATACATATATATAAATATATATAAGTATTTATTTATTTACTTATTTATAAATAGCCAGAGATTGAGTGAGGGCACAGCTCAGTCCATACATATATCTATAAATAAAAAATGTATATAAAATACATAAAATATATTTTTATTTATATATAGAAATATATAAAATAAGTATTTATTTATTTATTAATAGCCAGAGATGGAGTGAGGGCAGAGCTCTGTCCATACATATATATATATATATAAATTAAATATATCTATATAATAAATTTTCTATATTTTTAATTTATATATATATATATATTTATTTATTTATTTATTTATAAATAGCCAGGGCTGGAGTGAGGGCAGAGCTCAGTCCCATCCCTGGATGCTGCTGCAGGCTCCATGACTTCCCTGAGTGTCACAACCCCTGCCCAGGAGGGAAATCAGCTCCATTTCCAGCTGCTGCCACCGACCATCAGAGATGTGGATTTTATTCCTGGCAGCAAATGCCCTGCCCTAAATGAATTCATGGGTACATGGACATTAAGCTCCATGTGCTGCCGTGTGCCCAGGCCTGAGGAGCAGCCAGGGCCCAAGGTGCAGGGCAGCCTCAGGACAGCACCACGGGCTCTGCCAACAAAGGCACCACACAGGCTCCAGATTTCATCTGCCACACCGAAGCAAAACCATTCTTCTTGCTGCACACAAAGGCTGCCATGAGCTGCCTGAGCCAGGGGACAATGGGCAGCACAACAATGAGCCGTGGCCTCTTGTCCTGGGAGATTCCACTCGTGTCCTCCAGGCAACAGCAGAAAGGCAGAGGGGAACAGACTCAGGAGAATCATTTAGGCTGCCTGAACAGCAGCAGAAATTTATCAATATCCCTAAGAAAAGGCATTCACTTGCACCAACAATTTCCTTTTGTCTGAATTGCTGTTTGCTCCCCTCCCCATCCCCCTTTCACACTTCCCACATTCTCCTCTGGCCTCCAACTTGGGAACCTCCTGTGTGTCCCCTCCCCAGATGTCCCTGCACAAACCCCTGGCACTTCTGCCAGCAGTTGGAATTTGGGGAATGAGGGACGCAACCCCGACTCTTTTTCCTCCTCATTTGGCCAAGCCTGTGACCCCAAAGCCCTGTGCCCCAGGCCAGGGCAGGCAGCTGATGCTGCTCCCAAGGGTTATCCCAGAAGTTTCAAATTCCAGGTGCAGAGATCCAAGGGATCAGAGCGGCTCCCTGGGCTCTGGGGCTGTCCCAGAATCATTCCTGAAGGGCTGAAAGAGCAGAACTTTTATCTTTGCCTGTTTGCTTATTGTTCCCTGCTCTGCGAAAGAACTCAGCAATGCTGCTGGGGTTTATGAGTGCAAGGAAACCTTGAGGGGAAAAAAGAAAAAAAAGAGGAAAAAAGAAGGAGAGAAAAAGGAGAAGGAAAAGAAGGAGGAGGAAAAGAAGGAGGAGGAAAAGAAGGAGGAGGAAAAGAAGGAGGAGGAAAAGAAGGAGGAGGAAAAAAAGCAGGAGGAAAAAAAGCAGAAGGAAAAAAAGCAGAAGGAAAAAAGTAGGAAAAGAAGGAGGAGGAAAAGAAGGAGAAGGAAAAAAAGGAGGAGGAAAAAAAGGAGGAGGAAAAAGTAAAAAAAAAACCCCAAAAACCAAAACCCCAAACAAGGAAAAAGAAAACTAAAACAAAACCAAACAGGGAAAAAAAAGCCAAAAAAAAAAAAAAAAGAAAACAAAGAAAAAGCAGGAAGCCCCGAAAGCAGAAGCCCCTGAAGCCCCCCCTCAGAGCAGTTTCCATATTATCTGTTCCTTTCCAGCACAAGGGGAAGCAGCAGCAGAGCACTTCCAGGCTCAGCCTTGAGGGAAGAGCCTCCTCCACAGCCTGCCAGGACCCCAAAGGAATGAGTTCTTTTCCCCCTTTACCCTGAACACAGGGCAACAGGAGCGGGGGTGGGAACTGAACTCCAGCCCCGTGCTGGATGCCAAGGAAAGCAGAAACTATTCCAAAGAACTTGCAGAGGGAAGAAAAAAGAAGAAAGTGAGAAACAAACCAAAGCCAGCTGGGGGAATGGAGAGAAGGAGCAGAGAGCTGTACTGAAATGTGAGAGGCTGAGACCCAAAGCAAAGCTCAGAGCAGACCCAGAGACAGAGAGGCAAAGTGAGGGAAAGGCAAATCCCTCCCTGAGTGGAACAGGCAGGAGTTTGCTGTTTATCCTGAGGGACCACCTGGGTTCCACAGGCACAGGTTTCACTGTGCACGCCTGGGGGGACACCAGGGACACCAAGCCCCCCCAGAGGTTGCACCAGGTGGTGTTTTGAGTCTGTCCTGACCCAAGCTGCTCTGGGATTCTGGTTTTGGGGTTGAAGGGCTCAGGGGTGGAGAACAGGTATTATTTATCCCCAAAAACATCTGGCACAGTTGTTATTTAGAAAATATCATATATATGTAAAGTATTGTAAAGCAAATAAACCAGCACAGGATCCCTGGGGCTGGCACAGCCCTGCCAGCCCATGCAGTGCCAGCTGTGCCCCGTGGGCACCTTGTGCCCAGCCCAGAGCACTCAGTGCCACCTCCAGGGCACACCTGCAGGGATGGGCACTGCAAAGCTCCCTGGGCAGCCCCTGCCAAGGCCTGAGCTCCCTTTCCATGGGCAAATTGCTGCTGCTGTCCCAGCTGAGCCTGCCCTGGCCCAGCCTGAGGCCGCTCCCCCTGTCCTGTCACCCCTGGCAGGTCTGTGGGGCACTGGAGCGCGTTGGTGCTCCCAGGTCAGGCTCAGCAGTGACAGATCAATGGCACTGCAGCAGATCAGTGATGGGAAATGCCCCCAGCACCATCCCACAGCTGCTCCCCGTGATTTCCCTGCTCTGGGCCGGCAGGAAGGGCCCTGCTTGTGACAGTTGTTCCATTGCACTGAACAGCTCTGGCTTTGGGGCGTTCTGGAAGCCCAAAAAGCCTGGGAGTGCAATCACAGAACACGGAATGGTGTGGCTGGCAGGGACTTTAAAGCCCATCCAGTGCCACCCCTGGCCTTGTCCCTTCCAGCACAGGGAGCTCCCCATGCACGGCTTCCCATGGAGCTCAGAGCACAGGGAGCCTTCCCCACGGCTGAGCTGGGGACGATGAGGGGAGCCCTGGCACAGGGATGGGGAGTGAGCAACAAACACCAGCAATGAACTCCAGCAGCACTTTTAGATTTGCTACAAATGGGACTTGATCACCTGCACAATTATCTTTACAGAGAATATATATATAAAATAATATAAATATAATATATAAACGTGAAATATTTGCTTACCCCCAGCTCTGAGTGAGGGAGAAAAGGCCCTGCCCAGATCAGCTCTCAGGGCTCTCTCTCCCACCTTACATATATATATATATATCTATATCTATAGATATAGATATAAAAAATATATTATGCATATTACAAATACATTAGGGTTTATATATATTATATATAAGGTTATAATATATATATAATATATATTAAAAATATATGTATAATCTAACTGTAATCCTTCAAGTTGTTCACATAAAAGTAAAACTGATTTATGTAGAGCTCTCAGGGCTCTCTCTACCACCTTACACTGCTGTAGTAAGCTCAGAAATACTTAAAATTCTTGATCCTCACTCCAAATTGTTTGTTCTCATAAACCAATACTCAGTATACAAGCACTGTTTGTTTTAATATATATATTTTTTAAAATTATATATGTGTATATATATATACACACCTATATACTTAAAATAATTATATATATTATAAATACATTAGGGTCTATATATATAAAATATATAAGGATATAAATATATATAAAATATATATGTTTATATATTAGATTATATATACTAATATATATATATATAATCTAACTGTAACCCTACCAGTTGTTCACACAAAAGTAAAATTGAACCATGTAGAACAACTCCACATATATAAAATCCCAGACCATATCTAAATTTAAGTACTGATGTTTACAGCTTTTACCTCAAAAAAATGAGGAGGTTGAAAATATCTCCAGTAAAAACATTTATTCATAGGGTCAGACAAATATGAGAATTCCTTTCACAGGGTATTATGTACGGACTTTATGGCTCAGAACTTGATGAGAGTTTCTATTTAAAGTTCTCTGTGCTCTGCTGAGGCCATGTTTACAGAGAAAACTGCAATAAAGCCACAGGAGGTAGAAATTAACAATAATTGAGCTATTTCAGTGCTGTGTGTTTATACAGACACGTTTCACACAAGAAAGATCCTGGTTTTGTTTTCCCTAAAATGCAACCCAGCATTTCTATTCCTAAACAATTCCTGAGATAATGCTTGATCTGAATGCCAGAATTAATTCCTGAGGCCACTTATCAGTCACCTTCCTACTCCCACAGGAACAAAAAAGAGACAAACCCAACCAGATAAAGTCCCAATATCCTCCAAGAATTCCAGAAGACAGCAAAGTCCCCCAGCAGGACAGCCCTGAGTGTGCCAGGCTGGGAGCAGGGTGTGCAGCTGGCACACGTCCCACGGCAAAGCCTCTGCACCAGGAGCAGTCAGGGGACCCCGAGGTTTAGCAAAGCCTGGTAAGTCTGGATCAATGCTGGAAACAAAAGCATTCTGAGGCATCCAGGGAATTCTGATCCTTGCTCTTTGGGGATCACATTTTAACTCAGGCACCACTTTGCAAAACTTCCCAGTTGCTGTTCCTTACAGCAGTGACTGACAAAGTCAAAACCTTCACAAATGTCAGGTCCTTCCATTTCTTTTATCTTGCACCCAGCACCCAGAAGAGATTAACAAAGCACCTCCCCAGTGCAGATGCTTTTCAACAGCTGTGGCAATGATCAAACTGCTGAGGAGTCACCTCTGCATCCCAGAATCGTGGAATGGGTTGGGAGGGACCTGAAAGATCATCTGCAGACAGGAGGGACAGGAGCAGAGGGGACAGGGACAGGAGCAGAGGGAGCGGCCTCAGGCCGGGCCAGGGCAGGCTCAGCTGGGACAGCAGCAGCAATTTGCCCATGGAAAGGGAGCTCAGGCCTTGGCAGGGGCTGCCCAGGGAGCTTTGCAGTGCCCATCCCTGCAGGTGTGCCCTGGAGGTGGCACTGAGTGCTCTGGGCTGGGCACAAGGTGCCCGTGGGGCACAGCTGGCACTGCATGGGCTGGCAGGGCTGTGCCAGCACCAGGGATCCCAGGATCTCTCACACAAGGGCTCCTCCAGTCCCAGCTGAGCTGTGCCTGGATTGCAGCACCCTTCTCAAGAGGTGACTGACTCTCATTTTAAAATAATATGTTATACAAGAGGTGACAGACTCTCATTTTAAAAGATTTAACACAGTGAAAAGCCTGAGTATCACTCAACTGTTTCCAAACCCCTTAATAAGAAATAAGTATCTTCTTTTATTTTCAGTTTAATAGCTGTTGGCTTCATTCAGAACCACCAGACCCTGCAAAGCAGGAATTCCAGGAGTTTCTTAGTGCTACAGTTTGCTGATTTTTTAAAGTTGTCTTTACTGACAGAGGTGTAGCAGTGATCACATATTCCTTGGGGGAGTGTGTAAAAATCCTCATTACCACAATGGCAGTGGGCAATTTCTGACTCCTCCTCCTTTAAAACAAGTACTGAACCCAAAAATCTGCAAGACAACAATTAGGAAGTTGGGGATACTTGCACACCTACAACAACCTTAATGGCAGCCTGACATTAACTTCAAGAACGATCTGGAAAGGAGGATAAGAAAGTGCAGGATTCCCTGCTGGATGTGAGTGCTGTGTGCCCTGGATCTCACAGGCTGTTTGATTTATTCACAGACCTGGAGCTCCCAGAGCAGATGCAGCAGAGCTGAGCAAGGGCCTGGAGCCCAGGAGAGCCCGGGGGAGCTGGGGCTGCTCAGCTGGAGAGGAGCCCCAGGGAGAGAGAGGGGCTGAGCCCTGCCTGGGCCTGTCCCTGTGTCTGTCCTGTGTCTGTCCCTGTGGCTGTCCCTGTGGCTGTCCCTGTGGCTGTCCCTGTGTGCAGAGCTCAGAGCAGGCCCAGGCTCTGCTCCAGGCCCAGCCATGGCCCCAGAGCCACGGGCAGGGCCTGAGCCCAGCAATTCCCCTCACAGGAGGCACAACTTCTGCCCTGGGCAGGGCCCGAGCTGGAGCAGAGCCCAGAGAGGGGCTGGAGTCTCCTCCTGGCACATTCCAGAGCCACCTGGGCCCCCCCTGTGCCCTCTGCTCTGGGATGGCCCTGCTGGAGCAGGGAGGTGGCACCAGGGACCCTCTGTGGTCCCTCCCAGCCTCAGCCATCAGTGACTGCATGAACACCCAGAGAAGCAGGTGAAGCAGATGGGTTCTGGTGTGTCCATGCCATAAACTGAAGGCAGTCAGGCTTTATTTCCAAGCTGCTCATGCAGCTGTGCCCATGGCTGCAGGACCCTCAGCAATGGCACTCAGGAGACTCTTGGAACAAAACAGGAGTACCCAAAGCCTGGAGTGGAGCCTTGGCCGAGTCTGAGTGCTCTGCACCCCCTCAGTGCCAGCTTTATCCTCGATTCATTGTTCTAAGAGGAGTCTGACAGTCACAGCACACCTCTAACCTGGCACCCTTAACCCCTGAGCTCCACCTTTGAAAGCTGGGGCACCTCTGTGGGCATTTTCCCCTTACCACATTCTGATCTCCCCAGCCCTCACCACAACCAACCTTGTTCCTGCAGTTGCTGCCTCTGCAAGAACCACCCCAGCTGGGTTAGAGAATAAATAATTACCTGGCTTTTTGCAGATTATCCCTTTCTTTATTCCTGCATCAACTCTCGCACCTATTCCACCCGCCTCAGGCCATTTTCTGTAGCCGGGGGACACAGCTGCAGCACACCCAAGCCAAGAAGATCATGGAAATGCTCTGGGAAGTGGCTGATAAACCTCTTCCCTCCCTCTCCTACAGATGCCCATGACACAACTCTGCAGGAACTCCCATTTCAATCCAGCTGGATGTTTTTAAAGGAATCAGGGCAGCCAAAGGAATAGGTCAGAGCCGTTAAGTCTGGCTTGGACAGCAGCGGTGCCTTCCAGCCCAGATTTAATCACTGTAGGCCTGACCTAATCCCCCACAGCTATGCTGTGAACATCCACGTGCCTGTCTCAGCTTTAGAGCTGACCCTTTGAAATGGGGACAATGGAAAAAAAAAAAGAAAATCGGTTATTCTTGAGTTGTTTCACTTCACCTTCCCCATCTCTGGCAGCAAGTACCAGCCCTGCTGGGGGAAGGGCAGGAAGGAAGAAAAGCCCTGAGTCAGCAGCAGTGTGGAGTCAGGCAGTTCAGGATGTGCAGCCCATTCCCTGCCCCCTGCTCCGAGGCACATGCAGCAGATAAAAGGTCTGGCAGGGCAGGGCCAGGCTGCAGCTGGTGATGGAAGCTCTGTCCCTGCAGGACTCAGGGAGGTCACTGTGTCCCCTGCCAGCAGCTGCTCTCCTCAACTCTCCCAGTTACATAAGCACAGGGCTGTGCTGGTGCAGATCTGGAAGCAGATTTCCAAACCAGCCATTTCACAGGAGAATTATTCAGCATCCAGCAGCTCTTATCAGCATCTCAGGAGCTGTGTTAGCCCACAGCACCACGGCTCAGGCAGCTCCTCTCTCCCACCCAACGACGCTGGGCTCTGAGTTTCTTCCTTGCTCTGCCTCCTCAGCTCCTGCAGGACACGAGGAGCTCTTCAGATGCACAAACAGATTTTAGCTGAGGCATTTACAGCAGGCTGTCATTTCTGTCACCCTCCTTCTGGGCACACCCAGCCCTGCTGCTCCAGCACTGGTTGGTCACAGGTGGCCAAGAGGAGAAAGGGTCCAGCAGACAAGAAACAGCAGCTTTATAGGGAAAAATGGAAATGTTGGACAGACAGACAGAGAAACTCCCTGGGACAGGACAGGCCCTTGGGCATTGGTAAAACCAAGGGATTTCCCTGCACTGCAAAGGGGCTGAGCAGGCACCACTCACAGGGAGGGTCAGGGACTCTCTCATAAAGCCTAAAGAAGGAATTCAACATGGCAAAGGTTCCTGTCTCCTATTTAAAATATCTTTAAACACTCTCTAAGGAAATGAGGCAAAAAGGGCTCCACTGCATGAGACAGGGCCTATCCCAAAGCAAGGGTCTCCTGCTTCCATGAGATCAATTCCCTTCAAAATGCTTAAAACCAGTTTGCACACAAGAGCAAAAGCATCCCTGGTGTGAGCACAAAACCAGGCAAGTGATACAGGCAATGGGAGAAGGGAAAAACAAACAGTCTGCAAGATAAAACACAAACTGTACATACATATAGAACATACACACATACATTTCAAAAGGCACAATCCAACTTAAAAATCCTATTTCTAGATTAAAGAAATTATTAATTGACTGTAAGTACATTCAAATGGCACCAAGAAAATGTGTAAGCTTTCTTTCCAGGTGCCAACTGTGCTTTCCCAGCAGTTCCACATAAACCAGGCTCCAGCATCTCAACAACAACTGAAAAAATTTCAGGCCCTGGCTGGGGTAAAGCAATCACTGAATGTTTTGGGTTGGAGGGATCCCAAAGCTCATCCCATTGCACCTGGGCAGGGACACCTCCCACTGTCCCAGGCTGCTCCAGCCCCAGTGTCCAGCCTGGCCTCGGGCACTGCCAGGGATGCAGGGGCAGCCCCAGCTGCTCTGGGCACCCTGTGCCAGGGCCTGCCCACCCTGCCAGGGAAGGATTTCTCCCAGTACCCCATCCAACCCTGCTCTTTTCCAATGCTGAGATACAAGGCCAGGAATAACCCTGCTGGATGCATTATCAGGTAATGGCAAGTTCAGACACAGCAAAGAAATCAGCAAAAACAGACGCAAACCAAGGGAAGACTTTCCATGGATTTCACTGGACTTGGGGGTGAGGGTTTATGGAACAAGATTTCCCCAAAGCAAACAGAGAGGGAGGTTCAGGTTTGTCTCTACACAAAGCCCCAGTCAAGGCAAGAGTTGATTGGAAGAAGAGGCAGATTTCAGCTCTGGAGCAGCACTGAACCACTGAGGGTGGCTCCAAGTGACCCAAAGTTCCAGCTATTCTGCATTTCTGCCAAGGGCTGGGAATCATTTCAGGCCATGCTGGAGAGAACAAGGAGATGCACACAAAGCCAAGAACTCCAAGGAAAAATCTAGATATGGAAGACAGGATCTTTAAAAAGAAAAAACAAACATGTATTAGCTAGGGAAGAGATGCTCATCCTCATTGTATAAGTACTTGGAGCTGCTCTGGAGGGTGCAGGCTGGGGGAGAAGCACCATGTGCACAGGCATTTTCCATGCTGGCTCTGGAAACTTTGTTATGATCCTTCTCTAAACGAGCCAGGAAGTCTGGACAGTTAATAACACTGCAAAGAGTAATTTCCCTGCCTTGAAATGCCTTAATATGTCTTTCCAGGATAAAAAATTCCTTTCCTGCAAGAGGATAAGAACATTAAGGCTGTTGTTAGTGCTAATGGTTTATTTACTGTAAGTCACAAATCTGTGCCATGGGGAGGTTTGTTTACTGTAGCTCACAAATTTCTCCCCTGTGGGTACTTCAAAAGGCACTGGTTTGCAGTTCCCTGTAATCAGGAAAATTTGCTACAAGGTTGTGGGGCAGCCTCGCACTGGGAAAAAAGTCCAAGTCCAAGTGCAAAACTGTAACATGATGCTGACTTCCCAACATAATAGATCTAAAAATCCTTTCAAGTTTGATTCAAGAAGAGAGCCAAGGCAGCTGTGACAACAAACTTCCTCCTTCAGACCCTCACATTTGCAAGTTTTTAATGTGCTGTCTGATAATCAGTGCCCAAGTACACCCACAGATTGCTCTCCTGGGATGGCACAGCCTGACCCTGCTCACTGGCACTGAGGTTGGATCCTACAGAGCCACCCTGAACTCTGCACCCCAGAGAGAATCCCAAATCCCTGGGGCTGGCACAGCCCTGCCAGCCCATGCAGTGCCAGCTGTGCCCACCTTGTGCCCAGCCCAGAGCACTCAGTGCCACCTCCAGGGCACACCTGCAGGGATGGGCACTGCAAAGCTCCCTGGGCAGCCCCTGCCAAGGCCTGAGCTCCCTTTCCATGGGCAAATTGCTGCTGCTGTCCCAGCTGAGCCTGCCCTGGCCCAGCCTGAGGCCGCTCCCTCTGCTCCTGTCCCTGTTCCCTGGAGCAGAGCCCGACCCCCCCGGCTGTGCCCTCCTGGCAGGGACTTGTGCAGAGCCACGAGGGCCCCTGAGCCTCCTTTGCTCCAGCCCCAGCCCCTTCCAGCTCCTCAGGGATTCTGCAGCCCCTTCCAGCTCCTCAGGGATTCTGCAGCCCCTTCCAGCTCCTCAGGGATTCTGCAGCCCCTTCCAGCTCCCTCAGGGATTCTGCAGCCCCTTCCAGCTCCTCAGGGATTCTGCAGCCCCTTCCCAGCTCCTCAGGGATTCTCCAGCCCCTTCCCAGCTCCTCAGGGATTCTGCAGCCCCTTCCAGCTCCTCAGGGATTCTGCAGCCCCTTCCAGCTCCTCAGGGATTCTGCAGCCCCTTCCAGCTCCTCAGGGATTCTGCAGCCCCTTCCAGCTCCGTTCCCTGCCCTGGACACGCTCCAGCCCCTCCAGGGCTCTCCTGCAGGAGCAGAACTGGGCCCAGCCCTGGAGGGACCCCAGCACAGAGGGACAATCCCTGCCCTGCTCCTGCTGCACACCCCAGGGCTGGTCCAAGCCAGGATGTTTCCTCAGCAAAGGCAGGGAGGGAAAAAGGTAAGTGAAGAGATGAAACAGTAAAGAGAGGTCAGGGAGAGGAGAGCCAAGGAATGATGAAGAGCAGGAAGGGCAGGACACAGCCCTCCTCGGTATAAACACAACTCATCCCTTTCCTCCCTCCTACTCCCACAGCCCTCACAGCACTCCAAGCTCCCCAAGGCTGAGCTCTCCCAGGTTCACAGCTCTGGGCACAGATCAAACCTGCTCAGAAGGTGCTACACCCACCACAGAGCAATGCTCTGAAGACAGCAGTTTCCTTTAGGGTCTGCCTTGCCCTGACAGCAGCTTTGAGAGAACCTTTCCCTGATCTGGAGCCCAGCCCTCCCTGAGACAGCTCGAGCTGTTCCCTCAGGGGCTGTCCCTGCTGCAGGGAGCAGAGATCAGGGCCTGACAGTGACAGATGTGAAAGGTGTGCACAATTATAGCACAGCAGGAACAAGTGGCACAATTTATAGCTCACGCTTGCAGCAGTGGATTAAACCAGACAACCCCAACTCATCCAGGTGATTCAGAAGCTGCTGCCACTCCTGACTGTGGATCAGGATTCCTTGATTTCTCCGTCTGCCTTGTGACTCCAGCAGGAGATGGCTGCAGGGCCACTTGCTGCAGCACCAAACCCAGCAGGGCTGGGTACAGCCTGAGAGCAGAGGCTCAGAACTGCTCAGCTCTGGCTCCAGCACAGCATTCCCACCAGCTGGCAGCTGCCAGCACCTCCAGAATAACCTCTGCACACTAAAAATACATTTCTGGCTATTCACCTTCTGAGCTGAGAGCTCTAAATGAAAACTGGCATTCTAATGATGAATCCACAACTTCATCAATCACTACCTTCTGAAACAGCAAGCAAGGGTTTATGGCAGCCACTTGGCTGCAGAAGTGTAACCTAAAGATATTTTACAGGAAAAATTAACTTGTCAATATTTCAACTGTTCAAAACCACCCTGTACTGAAGCACTTACAATCAAACCTTCATCAGTCAAAAAAATCAGCAGTGAAGTTGTCAATTCTCCTGGAAAGTACCACAGGTCTTTACTGGGGCTTGAAGTGAAGACAAAATCCAAAATGAACTCGCTGGGGTGAAGAGTTGGCTGCTTGCAGTGCCAGGATTCTGAACTTTTGCCTCAAGGTTTGCTTGTCCCCCTTTGGGGACAGGAAAGGGTAATAACACACAACCACCACTGAGTGTGGAAAATGAATATACAGAACCACAGAATGGTTTGGAAAGGACCCTTAAACTCATAAACTCATTCCCTGCCATGGCAGGGACACCTCCCACTGTCCCCAGTGTCCAGCCTGGCCTTGGGCACTGCCAGGGGTGCAGGGGCAGCCCCAGCTGCTCTGGGCACCCTGTGCCAGGGCCTGCCCACCCTGCCAGGCAGGAAATTGTTCCTAATATCTGATCTAAACCTGGAATTTTTCAGTGTGGAGCCATTCCCTGTGTGCTGTCCCTGCATCCCCTGGCAATTGTCTCTCTCCAGCTTTCCTGGGGCTCCTCCAGGCCCTGCAAGGCCACCCTGAGCTCAGCCCAAAGCTTCTCCTGTGCAGGTGAGCAATGCCAGCTGTGCCAGCCTTTCCTGCCAGCAGAGCTGCTCCATCCCTCTGCCCATCCTGGAGCCTCCTCTGGGCTCTGCAGCAGCTCCAGCTCCTCCCTGGCTGGGGCAGCTCTGCAGCTGGGAAATCACCCGAGGGGCACAATCCCAATCCCAATCCCAACCCCAATCCCTCTGCTGATCCCAGCTGGGGCTCAGCCCAGGGCAGGCCCAGCTTTCCCAGGGCTGCTCCCTCTGCTCATCCCAGCCTGGATTGATGCTGGATTGCCCCATCCCAAGTGCAGCACTGGGTATTTCCTAATGCAGAACCAACAGAGGCCCTGAAGGTGCCAAGGATGAGCCACAGCATTCTCCAGGTGACAAGTTCTGTCCCCAAGCTGTGACCAGCCAGACCCAGCCCCATTATTGCATCAAATCCACTTTGCTTTCTCACAGAAATGAACAATTAAGTACCTGTAGAGATAAAACTACATGAACATGGCTCAGTTCTCATCTGATTAATGCTGCTGCTGACAGTTTGAGAGCCCAAGCACTCAGCACTCCTCCAAATGTTCAGCTGGACTGGTGAAACTTTAGGCAGGAAATCCCAAATTACACAAGAAAAAAAAAGTCCAGTAAAAAAGCCACTTCATATGTTTAAAGGAGGAAACAGCAAATAAACCTGAATTAAGGTCCCCAGCAAGAGATGCCCTCACGCTCTACACTGAAGAGGCCATTCACTCACACACTTCTGTTCTCTTCTCCTTTTATTTGCAGTTCTCCAGCAAACATTATCCATGACAACTCTCAAGCCACAGCAGCTCTGTATGGCAACAGCTCATGGCTTCCAGCCCTGAGGAATCTCACTAATGGTTCCAATGAAATGAGGGCAAATGAAGGAATAACACAAGCATTGGGGTAAATGTTTGTCTGTGGCCCTTTTAAGCATTGCTTGGACAGCTGGCAATTGGAATGCTCCAGGAGCAGGAAGAAAGGAGGAAAAACCCCAAGCAGCACCTCTTGTTCCTTCAGGACATGAACAAAGGAAAAGATTTTTGAATTGGGCCCAGCAGAAAAATCAGCATCTTCCAATGCTGAGATCATTCCCTGAGCCTTCTGAAAGGTTCCTGTGTAAGGCCTGCAGGGGCCTCCCAAACCCTGGCAGCCAGGGCAGGCTCAGAGCACTGCTAAAATCCTCCAGGAACCAGAGGAATCAGGCTGGAATGAGGCACAGAAACCGGGCAACAGAGCAAACCCTGCAGGCTGAGGGGGAAATGCAACAGCTCAGGACAACGCGCACCAGAACCTGTCAGGGAACTCTGGGGAGTTCCAACAACCACCATGGAAAAGGAGGCACAAGTTCCTGAAACACAGACAGGCACGGCAGAGCTGAGGCCAGAAATCCCAGGATCCCAGAAGGAACCCCAGAATCCCAAAAGGAACCCCAGAATCCCAAAAGGAACCCCAGAAGGAATCCCACAAGGATTGCACTGGAGGGACCCTAAAGCTCACCCCATCCCAGCCCTGCCATGGCAGGGACACCTCCCACTGTGCCAGGCTCTCCAAGGCAGTGCCAGCCTGGCCCTGGGCACTGCCAGGGATCCTGGGCAGCCCCAGCTGCTCTGGGCACCCTGTGCCAGCCCAAATTGGGCTACCAGAGGACTGAGCTTTGTGTTTTGCTCACCTACTGCAGAATTTGGAGTCTTCTGTGAGTTTCTATGAAATTCATTTCAGTGCTGGCAGCTCAGGAAGCTGTTAGAGCACTTGGAAACAAAAGCTGCAGAATATTAAGGCACATCCAAACTCACCTGCCTGAACAGGCCAACACCACACGTGGCTTCCCCCAAAGCCTGGAGAGAACATTCCTAACAAATCCTGCAGGGATCCAGCAAGAAGGGCATGAGGCACTCTGCCCACATCCTGGGGCTCGGGCTGCTTCCCCAAAGACTAAAACAGCTTGGATTAGACAGGTAAAACCTTCAGATTTGATATTCCAGGGAACTGCACATGGGAGTTCAATGGAGCCCTGGAACACACTCTGAGTGACAGAAGAATTGATCTGCTCTGGAAACAGCAGTTGCAGAGTATCAGCCCCAGTAACACACAGAAATCAGGTGAGAATTAAGCATCATGAAAAAAACCCCAAAAAGCCTGAGGGGGAACCATGGATGTTCCAAGCAGGATCTCACAGTTGTAAGTGAGATTGAATTTGGTTTCAATGCAAAGTTCAGTGTTTAGACCCATAACAAACTCACACAAACCTCATTTTTTAAATGCTTCTCCCTAGACCGGACAGACTGAACAGATACACAGAGATCTAAGGGAGAAAATAAAAATACAGAGCCATAACATTAAAATGTAACAGCCTGGCCAAAATGTGAGTAACCAGGTGACAGTGCCAGAGGCCAGAGACGCAGCAGCACTGCCCCTGCCAGCCATTGAGAGGCAGCAATAGAGGAGCCCTGCAAGGAGGCTCCGAGCCAGCCCCGGCCCCAGGGACAAAGAACTTCACACATTCTTTTCAGTCACCTTGCCAAGAACTTCCCACTGTATCCAACACTCACCATCGAATCTGGAAGGAATATAATGCTCCTATAGCAACCAGCTGTGGAGATATTTTTCAAACAGAACAAATTGGATACAAATGCCAAATACTTTCCCAAGTAGTTTAGCCTATTCCTAGTGGGAGGAGAAAACTCTGGTCAGTGCTGTGATCCAAAACACAGTGTAAATCTGAGTTCTGAGAACTCAGGCAGCTGAAAACAAATCTGATAACCAGGAGCAGATAAACAGACAGCCAGGTGTGCACCTTCTGTTAATCTGCCAGGACACGACTCCAGCAGCCTCTCCTTGGGAGCAGCACTTCCATGAGACTTTTCCACACTGCTTACACTCCCCCACCAACAGCCCAACTTCACAAATATTTCCATGTCCCTCGGAAGAGCTCATCAGGGAATCTTCTGGGGAGGTGAAGCAGTCACAGAACACACCAGCTCTGCAGTGGCACCTGCACATGGATCACAGCAAGAGAGCCCTGGAGGGGCTGGAGCGTGCCCAGGGCAGGGAACGGAGCTGGAAGGGGCTGCAGAATCCCTGAGGAGCTGGAAGGGGCTGCAGAATCCCTGAGGAGCTGGAAGGGGCTGCAGAATCCCTGAGGAGCTGGAAGGGGCTGGGGCTGGAGCAAAGGAGGCTCAGGGGCCCTCGTGGCTCTGCACAAGTCCCTGCCAGGAGGGCACAGCCGGGGGGGTCGGGCTCTGCTCCAGGGAACAGGGACAGGAGCAGAGGGAGCGGCCTCAGGCTGGGCCAGGGCAGGCTCAGCTGGGACAGCAGCAGCAATTTGCCCATGGAAAGGGAGCTCAGGCCTTGGCAGGGGCTGCCCAGGGAGCTCTGCAGTGCCCATCCCTGCAGGTGTGCCCTGGAGGTGGCACTGAGTGCTCTGGGCTGGGCACAAGGTGGGCACAGCTGGCACTGCATGGGCTGGCAGGGCTGTGCCAGCCCCAGGGATTTGGGATTCTCTGGAATCTGGGCCCTGTAAAGCCCCAGAACCATGCAGGGATCTGGCTCTCACCATGTTCAGATGAAGCCACTCCTGCTCCAGGTTTCCTGATGTGCAGAGCCATAACAAGACCCAACCTCTGTCCTGTAGGCCAGCAAACACCTCAGCTGAAGCATTCTTCTCAGCAAAACAAGAACGAGGCACCCTGAGAATTCATGGTTGTGCTTTCCCCTAGCTCAAAGACAAACCAGCAAAGCTCCATGTAACTTGTAAAAATCAGGAAAGTCAAGTCTAATATTAGGTTCATGCACATCAGCCCAAGTGCACATCTTTGGAATGTTTATTTTAGAAGTCAACAAATCAAAAGAGAGGTGGAAACCACCGAACTAGGTAACAGCTCTTCTTCCTTCTATCACAACAAGGCTTTGTTTCTATTTAAATCTTCACAGAAAAAAGTTTTTAATCTTTAATGAGACAAAGCCAAGCTAATGCAAGATGGAATTATTGGTAGGATGCATCACCTGGTTTCATAACACTGTATACACAGGGATAACAACAGAACCCAGCAGGTAAATGTCTGAAATCCCAGCATGGTTTGGGTTGGGAGGGACCCTAAAGCCCATCCACTGTCCCAGGCTGCCCCCAGTGTCCAGCCTGGCCTTGGGCACTGCCAGGGGTGCAGGGGCAGTCCCAGCTGCTCTGGGCACCCTGTGCCAGGGCCTGCCCACCCTGCCAGGGAACAATTCCTCATGGCCAAGATCCCATCCAGCCCTGAGAGCCATTCCCTGGCTCCTGTCACTCCATATCCCTGCAGGGACTGAACAGAGCCTCAGCTGGGATGGAATCCACTTCCCCTTTGGTCAGCTCTGCTCACCTGCTGTTTTCCCCTCCCCACTGCAGAGCCTGGCTCCTCTTGGCATCTCAGCTCCTTCACAGAAATCCTGGACAACTGGCACAGGGTGCCCAGAGCAGCTGGGGCTGCCCCTGCCTCCCTGTCAGTGCCCAAGGCCAGGCTGGACCCTGGGGACAGTGGGAGGTGTCCCTGCCATGGCAGGGGTGGCCCTGGGTGGCTCTGAGTCCCTCCCAACCATTCAGGGAGTGCCAGAAAAGCCAGGGCAGCCCCTTGTCCATGGCTGGTACAAACCAGGCCCTGCTGGTGCCACACTGAACTCAGAGCAGAGCCAGCCTGGGGAGCTGCACCCTGCTCTGTGCAGGTCACTGCAGCCTCCTGCCCTTGCATTTACTGCCTTTCCAAACCTCCCCAGCTAAAAGCTGTCTCACAGGGAGAGGAACTGCACACAGGGGTCTCTGGGGAGGATTCAAGGACTTTTGTTAAATAAGTATTTATTTATTTCTCCCCTCTCCTCTTTTTTCTTTCCCTCCCTTCTGAAGCTGGGCAAGGACAGCAAAGCACAATAAACCTGCCCACAAAAGGAAGTGAAGTGTCACCAGAATTTCAGTGCTCAGGTTCCCTGGGTCTCATTTCAGTGCACAGAGCTGCACTGAGTCAGCAGTTTTCATTCATAACGCTGGCAGGATTTTGAAGGGGGTGTTTTAAAGAGGAGGACTCCGTTTCTGTCACTGGTTTGAATTCCCGAGCAGAATGTCTGAGTTTAACACAACAACTGAAGAGATTCACACGATCACACTCCCTGCACACACACACGGCTGCTGCCCTGCCCCAGCCACACCGTGCTGTGCTTTCCCTAAGAAACCCCAGGTGGTTTAATCCAGGATTGCACCAAGGTAATCCAGGGAGAGCCGGAACTTGGCATTACAGAACAGATTCTGGAAACCCCGGGAACGGAGCAGCTCCAGCGGCATGGCCTGATTTCCCTGGAGCTGCAGAGTTACATTGTCCCGGTGGAGGCACTGAGGGCAGGAAAAATGCAACATTATTTCTGACACCTCGCCTGATCACCGACTGCAGCAACTTTATCACCCATCACAAAATCCTCCTGGCCCCTTAACTCCATCAAA
This sequence comes from Ammospiza caudacuta, assembly GCF_027887145.1. NCBI lineage: Eukaryota > Metazoa > Chordata > Aves > Passeriformes > Passerellidae > Ammospiza > Ammospiza caudacuta. The sequence continues at coordinate 121,069,561 of NC_080594.1, read as the reverse complement.
GTGCTCAAAACCCCAAAGACACAATGGGCACAAAGTTCATTATTCAGCCAGCAGCAGAGCCCAGGCAGCAATGAGTGCAGCTGAACAGAGAGCAGCCTGTGAGGCTGAGGTTCAGTAACATGTCATCCATGCCTGGAACTCCCTCAGCTCTGCCAGCCCAGCAGCAGCAGCAGCACGAGCCAAGGCACTGAAAGGTCAGAGCTGGGGCTCTGCTGCCCTGCTCCAGCTCCAGCTCTGCCACCCTGCATTCAGCTCTGCCACCCTGCCTGAGCTCCAGCTCTGCCACCCTGCATTCAGCTCTGCCACCCTGCATTCAGCTCTGCCACCCTGCCTGAGCTCCAGCTCTGCCACCCTGCATTCAGCTCTGCCACCCTGCATTCAGCTCTGCCACCCTGCATTCAGCTCTGCCACCCTGCATTCAGCTCTGCCACCCTGCATTCAGCTCTGCCACCCTGCCCCAGCTCCAGCTCTGCCACCCTGCCTCCAAGTGATGAGGAGTCCAGCCAGGACCAAGCAATCTGCCTACTCCTTTCAGTCCTGCACTTCTCCTCCTGTCCTAGCAAGGACTCCAAAGTCTCATGAGAGACAAGCGGGAGCAGAGTGAAACCAGCTCAGATCCCAGCAGCTCACCTCAGAAATTCTGAATTGTCCAACTGCAACCCCAAGAGTTTGGCTGCAGTTTGACCAAGAAGCACAGCACAAACACATCAGCACTGAAAGAGCTGCCCAGGGAGGGTTGGAGTGCCCATCCCTGCAGGTGGCACTGAGCGCTCTGGGCTGGGGACAAGGAGGGCATTGGGCACAGCTGGCACTGCATGGGCTGGCAGGGCTGTGCCAGCCCCAGGGATTTGGGGATTCTGTGAAATGCTGATGTTTAAAGGCTCAGAGATCCCACATCACATTTTGCTGTACACAGACTGTATGCAAATTAAAAGTGTGATTAACAGAAAACTTTGCCAGATTTCCTAAAATCAGAGAATCCCAGAATATCCTGAGCTGCAGGGACCCCCAGGGATCCCCCAGTGCCAGCCCAGAGCCCACCAAGCCCAGCCTGGGCATCCCTGGCAGCTCCTGGAGCTGTGGCAGCCTCGGGGCCGTGCCCATTCCCTGGGCAGTGCCAGCACCCTCTGGGCAAGACCCTTGCCCTAAAACCCAACCTAAACCCCTCCTGGCCCAGCCCCAGCTGCTCCCTGGGCTCTGTCCCTGTCACCAGAGAGAAGAACAGGAATGGGCACTGCACGTTCACGGAGAGCTGGGGGACAGGAGAGGCACTCAGGGTTTGGTTTGAAGTTCTAAAACTCTTTGGGTTCAATATCCCCAGTATTTAACACAGATACAGTGATTTTTGAGCCATACAATGGCATTTGTCAGCAGCTCAGAGTAATGCTGAGAGCACTTGACTCCAAAGGATGCAGCTTTCTCCCTCCTCACAAAGCAAAATTGTTCTGCTTGCATCATCTGCAGACAGCACGAGATGCAAGCAATGGCCTCAGATTTAGAGACTGAGCTGAGAGAGCAGCACCAAACAATCCATGGCAGACAACCCTGCCAGACTGCAGCTGGAGAACTTCCTATTCCTGTGCCACTAGAGCTCTCCAGTGCCTGTGCACAGCTCTGGGATTTACGGTCATCCTTCACTCCTGACTCTGCAGAAAGGATGACTAAACACCCTAAAAAAGGCATGGAGCTGGGAGAGTGAGAATGCTGCACAGGCTCCAGCTCCATTCAGATCACCCTGATAACAGCTGTGATAAGGGAGCAGTTCTGAGCAGGGATAACACCTCAGCTTCCTGGCAGCCCAGCAGCTTGGGGGCAGAGAGCAGGAAACGGGAGGATCAATCTGGTTCAGTCCCACATCAATAAAGGATCTCCTGGTCACAGCCCAGCATCCCCTCTGGTCCCACCAGAGCCATCTGAAGGGCTCTGGGCCCCCGGGAATGGCCAGCCCTGGAGACCCTGACCCCAATGAATGCAGAGATCCCTGGCACAGCCAGCTGAGCTGCTCAGTGATGCCCACACGGCGCTGAGTGCTGCCCCACCCAAACTATGAGCTGCACTTGCCTCCTTCCTCTGGCCGTGCCAGCCTGATTTGGCAACATTTCCTTGAAACAACCTCATTTCTCAGCAGCAAACATCCACAAAAACTGGATTTCAGTCACACTTCTTAGAATCCATGCACTGTGTTCAATAGCAGGTTGCTGACTGGTTTTTAATAAGCACATTATATTGGTGTAGTTTGAGAGCAGAACAGCAGAACAGGCAGAAGTTTCCAAGTTGGATAAAAGCAGTTTCCAAACTTTGTCCTTAGACATTTCAAAAATCCACAATGTCCTGCCATGAATTTAAGTACAGATGACCTTATGTGAAAACATATTTTAACACTTTTATGCTTTGAACTCTTCCTCTGAATAGAAATTTTACAAACCAGAACTTAAAAAAAAAAAAAACCAACAAAACTGTAAGGATTAGTTGGAAAAGAACAGGGAAAAACTTTGTTACATGTCTGCTTTTAAATGCAGTGTTTCCCTGAACACCTGCAGTAACTTCAGCCACACTACTTTATCCCAACACAAAAATCTGCCCTCTCCTCTTTGATGCTTATTCTGCTGTTTGCAGTCCAAGCCCACACAGAAGAATAGAGATGTTAACAAGGAAGAAATTTTTTAAAGTATTTCAGATCTCTCTACAACCCAGTGCCAGTTCCAAAGCTTTTCCTGGCTGGGATTGGCCCTTCCAATCCCCAACAGAACAAAACCCATGAAAACACAAAGGGTGAGAGGGAGAGAGCACCTGGCAGCCCTCAGACAACGCTGGAACTCAGGAGAGCATTGCAATGAGGAAATGCAGGTGCAGCACAAAAGGGAGGAAACAAGACCAGGTAAGAATGGGAATGGCTGCAGGGAGCTGGGAAAGCACCCACAGGCACAGGCAGCAGCTGCAGCAGGGTGCAGGGCACAGAACTGCTCTAGAAATTGAATTACACCAAATGGCCATGCCAAACAGCCAAGCAGCAACCCCACACAGGAGCCTGTCTGTCTGTCTGAGAGCTCAGTTCATCCAGCTGGGCTCACATGTGACTCAAAGGAAAATGTCAGGAGTTCTGCTCAAGAAACTCAAGGATTACATCATCCCATTTGGTACATGACCAGATTACTGGCATTTTATTACAAAACACAGCTCTCAAGCTGTCAGCTTTTATGATTCTCAGTAAGAATTAACTGTGCTTCCCCAAAATACCCTGAAGATTTATGGAGTTACTAGAACTTGCACTGGTAACTCCTGGCAAGCACCAAAAGCACAGGAATCCCCACACAACCTGTCCACACCTGAAGGCCACGTGCGAAACTTACTCAAAAACCATTAAATATTGCACCTTGCAGTTCACAGGCCAGCCCACAACCTGGTGCCTGGGAATCTGAAATTGTAATATAAATGAAAAAATGTATTTTTGCAGTTACAGAAAAGGCTTTATCAATATAAGGACATGGTTAACATAGCTCTGAGTTTAATTTGTGATTAACACAAGATCGGCTCAGTTGTATTTTCAGCTCTCAGATCAGTGTTTGAACATTTAGGATACAAGCAGCAAGTTCCCAGCAGAGAAGCAGAGGTGCTGGATGGGACCACAATATCAAGACTGCCATGGGAGAGCCCTCCCAGGCCCAGGCTGACCTTTGGAAGCTGAGAGTGCAGCTGCCTTTGCCCTGCCCAGGCACAGCTGAGCCCCTGCCCAGCAGCCAAGGCCGGAGCTGCCCTGCGCAGGGAGGGCAGGGACACAGAGCCCGTGTGTGCCTGGCAAGCAGCACCAGCCTGGAGCAAGAGAGGCTCTTCTCCTGCCCCAGCACGGGTGGGGGATCCTCGGCAAAAACAAAACCACAACCACTCAAACATTTCCCTCATCCACTGCTTCGGGGGGCTCAGACAGAGACCCACACGGAGGTGCTGTCACAAGAAGCTAAAAGTTCTTGTTCCCCAGAGCAGCCCTGCCTTGGGCACCCCTGGATGTGCAGGGAGGCTGCAAAACCTGGGCTGCCCCTCCCAGCAGCTGAGATTCCAACAGAGGCTGGCCTGGGAGGGAGCCCAAAGCTCGGCTCATTCCCACCTGCCATGGCAGGGACACCTCCCACTGTCCCAGCGCCCAGCCTGGCACTGCCAGGGATGCAGGGATGGAATCCCACCCAATTCCTCATTCCCAATCTCCCACCCAACCCTGCCCTCTGGCACTTGGGATTCTTCCACAGGAATACCTGAATGCACTAATTTGGATTATTTCACAGGAATATTTCAATGCACTAATTTGGATTATTTCACAGGAATACTTAAATGCAGTAATGTGGATTATTTCACAGGAATATTTCAATGCAGTAATTTGGATTATTTCACAGGAATACTTAAATGCAGTAATGTGGATTATTTCACAGGAATATTTCAATGCAGTAATTTGGATTATTTCACAGGAATACTTCAATGCAGTAATTTGGATTATTTCACAGGAATATTTCAATGCAGTAATTTGGATTATTTCACAGGGATATTTGAATGCAGTAATTTGGATTATTTCACAGGAATACTTAAATGCAGTAATTTGGATTATTTCACAGGAATATTTAAATACAGTAGTTTGGATTATTTCACAGGAATATTTCAATGCAGTAATTTGGATTATTTCACAGGAATATTTGAATGCAGTAATTTGGATTATTTCACAGGGATATTTGAATGCACTAATTTGGATTATTTCACAGGAATACTTCAATGCAGTAATTTGGATTATTTCACAGGGATATTTGAATGCAGTAATTTGGATTATTTCACAGGAATACTTAAATGCAGTAATTTGGATTATTTCACAGGAATATCTGAATGCAGTAAACATTCCCAGCTCTGTATGAAGTACAGAAACCCCTGTGCTCCAGAGGTTATTCTGAGTCCTGCAGAGAGGAGCCAGCCATTCCAGGTGGCTCCATGGGAAGCCCCCTCAGGAAGCACAGGTTTAAATACAGGTGTTCTGTGCATTTTGTATTATTTGTGTATTAATAACTATTTCCTACAGACTGTGCATTCCTGTGGAGCACGTGAGCGTGCACCTTGAGATGATCCACAGCTGAACCCCTGGCCAGTCATTTACAGCCATTTAGTCATGCCCAGGGCCAGATCTTTCAGAGATACTGAGGGAGAGAGGAAAACCTCAATCATCTGAAAATCATGGAAATGATCATCTGAAATCATGGAAATCTGAAGGACCAAAACACAGAGGAAAACCTGAACTTTGGAGACAACTTGTGTCCAGAGGAATGATTGTAATAGTGCCAGTAGGATTTGGTGATCCACACTATTAGTAGCAATATATTTACCTGCAATATGGACTATACCAGCAGGCCTTGATTTTCCAGGATTGCCACCCCACAAAACCTCGCTGTTACCAACTCCCAGGATGGAGAGCTGAGCTCTCACAGCTGTGGGCACACAGTGCAGGGAAAGGGGATTGGGATGGGAAACTGCTGCTGAAGACAAACACAGCACAGACTGGGGTTTCACATACTTGAGATTATTTCACAATTCCAGACTCACATTTTACCACACAACCTGTTGAAAAGCAGAGTTCACAGAGAAAAGATGTGCACTTGGACACTAGCACTAATTAATTCAATTACCTTAAAAACAACATGTGAAAAAGGAAAATATCCAACACACGCAAGTTTGATAAGAGAAAACCAAACCATGGATGTACTATGTCAGCCAAGTTTTCTGTGTTTTCACTGATTGCAATGAAGGGAATGCTGTAAAAATGCAACTTTTGCATCAAAAATAGAATAACTTTTCTTCCTGAGAATGCCCAAGGATTCCTCTCTCCACTCCTTCCCACTCAAAATTATTTAATTTCTATTAAATAGAAATGTTCTATTCTGGTCAAGAAGCTGATCCTCTGGAGGGCCAGACAATGCCCTGTTCACATAGGAGATTAGTTTCTAATTACTGTCAGTAATTAGTGCTTTCCTGCAGCCAGAGCTGGAATTTCTCTGTCAGACCCTGAGCAGCTCCAGCCCTGCCACACACAGAGCCCAGAGATTCATTCCAGGCAGGTGGATCCAGCAGACACCTCCACGGTGCCTCCCAAAGCTCCCAGCTGGTGTTTGTTGGATGAAGGCCTGGCAAACCCTGCTCTAAATCCTTCCAGCTGCAATTAAAACCCTGTAGAGGCGATGCCAGCCCAAAATAACCGGTGCAAGCGAGTACATTCCTTTGGAATTCCACAAAGGGCACTTTTAGAGAGGCTAGCTGCTTGTGCCACGGATCCCACGGAGGGTTTGCACCTCTCACCGAGCTTTCCTGTGCACCAGCCATTCATCAGCAGCTCCCGGCCCGGAGCCCGTTCCGATTGTCCAGCGCCCCCCCAGTTTCACGCCTGGCAAGTAAAAACAAAAGCGAGTTGCCGTGGAGGGGGCAGCCTAAGTGCAGCAGCTGTGTCCCACGCTGGAGCAGCGAGCCCTCCAAGCTGCCAGCACACACAGCAGCTGAGGCAGCCCTGGGCTGTGGTAGGGGAAAAGAAACCAAAACCCCTCACACCTCCTGGGTTCCAAGCAGGACAACTCTGGGCCACCCCACAGAGGCGTCCCCAAACCAACCTGCCGCTGGCTCATCCTGCTCTGCCACGGCACACAGGGAATGTTCAGGGCTGGGCACTCCTGATCACACAATCCCAAATGGTTTGGGTTGGGGGGGTCCTTAAATCCAACCCAGAGCCACCCCTGCCATGGCAGGGACACCTCCCACTGTGCCAGGCTGCTCCAGCCTGGCCTTGGGCACTGCCAGGGATGCAGGGGCAGCCCCAGCTGCTCTGGGCACCCTGTGCCAGGGAAGAATTTCTCACAGAAAACTCCCACCCATCTGATCTCCCCGTTCCTAAACCCACTGCTTGTATTTTCCCTAACTTTTTCCCCTTTATTCTTCCATTCCTCCTTTCCCTGGAGTTATCCTCCTGAAAGCTGCAATTCCAATCCCTGATCGAGGTACAAAGACAGGCCATAAAAGGCTGCCCAACGTCATGATTCACAAACATTTCACTGCTGGATTCACATTCCTTCCTGAAGCCAAATCTATCCTAATTGCAGGATTAGAGGCATTAAGGAAAGGCCACCAAACAGCAGTGACAGAGGGAACAGGCACTGCAGGTCACGGCTCTGAGAGCCCAATCCTTGCTTTATCTAGGAACCAGGACAGAATGGAACATTCTCAAGCAAACACAGCTACTCTGCAAAGGATCATGGAATGTCCTGAGCTGCAAGGACCCCCAGGGACCCCCCAGTGCCAGCCCTGCCCTGCCCAGAGCCCACCAAGCCCAGCTGGGCATCCCTGGCAGCGCCGGCCAAAGGCTCCTGGAGCTGTGGCAGCCTCGGGGCCGTGCCCATTCCCTGGGCAGCCTGGGCAGTGCCAGCACCCTCTGGGCAAGAGCCTGTCCCTAAAACCCAACCCAAATCCCTCCAGGCCCAGCCCCAGCTGCTCCCTGGTGCTGAGGAAGTTTCCTGGGTGAGAGCAGCACCAGGTCATATCCAGCAAGGGAAGTTACAGGTGACTACAACAAAAGGAAAAAGAAAGAAGGAAAGATGGTGTGAAGTAACACTCTCCAGAGTTAGCAACGCCCAAAATACCGTTTGGCTTCTTGATTTAAGAAAATGCATCCATTCAGAGCATGATTCCAATATATATTCAGTTAATATCCACAGCTATTGCCTTAAATATCTACTGCCATATAAACTCTAAACAAAAAGCACTTTGGAGCTGGGCAGTGGGAAGAGATAGAGGACAGAGTGTTTCTTGCTTTAACGAGGGCCACACCATCCCACCTGGAATGCCGGTTGGTTCACTAACAGGAATTATTTACTAAACAATACTCTCCGATGAGCCATGGAAGCGTTTTCCCTCCATGGCGCTGGAATTCACAGAAAATACCGTTTTCCACAAGCAAACCCCATATTTCACCCAAAATAAAGCAGCAGCTGAACCAGAACAAAAGGGAATGTCATGCACAACCGTGCCTGCTCACCGAGGCAGAGGCTCACACAGGGACACAGCCCCATCCAGGGACCGGCTTCCTTTCCCTGACACCGGGACAACATTCCCGCATTCATTCCCCGCTCGCGGTGCCCTTTGCCGAGCCCTGAGGGACGGCACTGCCCAGGGCCGGCGTTCCAGGCAATGGCATTCCAGGGAACGGCACTCCCGGCCCGGGGCTCTGCCCCCTCCCCGGCTCAGGGCGCAGCGGCGGCCGGAGGCAGCGGGACCAAGGTGATCCCAGCCAGGGATCCCCGCGGCGGCGGCACCGCACCCGCTACGGGCACAGCCGGCCCCGGGAGGGGCGCAGCATCGCTCACCGCCCGCCCCGGGAGGCCAGGGCAGGAGCCGGCCCCGGCACCGCGACACGCCCGGGCACCGTGAGGGGCTGAGGCGGCGCTGCCCCCCCGCCGGCCTGGGCTGAACCACCGCCGCCGCTCGCAGCCCGCGCCCCCCGCTGCCCCCGTCCCGCCGGGCCGTACCTCATGTCTGTGCGGGCCCTACTCACAGCCCCGGCCGCGGCCAGGGCACCGAGGGGCCGGAGGGGCCGGAGCGGCGCCCGCAGCCGCCTCCGCCGGACGCGCCATCGCCGCCCTCGCCCCGTCTGAGGGGAGGGGGGAGGAGCCCCTCGCGGCCGCCGTACTGACGCGCGGCCGCGGCCCCCGCGTGACGGACAGGGAGCATCACCAATCAGAGCCCGGGAAAGGGGAGGAGCCCCACACACTTTAACCAGTCAGAGCTCTGACGGCCCCTCTCTGACGCGCGACCTCCGCCCGCCCCCCGCGTGACGAGCAGGGCGCTGTACCAATCAGAGGCCGGAACAGCGTCAGGGTCCCGCCTCCCCGACTAATCACGGCCGTGCCAGGCTGAGGGGCCAGGGCTCGGGGCGCGGTGCGGGGCCTGTGCTGTGCATACGGAGTTAACTCATGGGGCAGTCGCAGGCGGCGTCTCCTCCCTCTCCCCGGCGGCGTCCCACAGATAGCGCCGGGTGCCTCCCTCCTCACCTCATTGAATGAGTGACATCCGCGCGAGCCAATCCCGCCTCGGCTTTCACGACGAATGGCGGCCACTGCGACCAATCACAAGCGCTCAGGGTGCTGCCCGATTCTGTGATTGGTTGCAGGGCGGGAGGGCGGTGCCTGAGGGCGAGGCGGAAGTGAGGGAGTGTCATGGCAACCGCGGGCGCGTCGCGGCGCTCGGGAGTCCCGCGGAGCCGCTGAGGGCCGGACGGGGCTGCGGCAGCCTCTCGGTGCGGGCCGGGTTCACTCAGAGCCTCTGAGGGCCGGACGGGGCTGCGGGAGCCTCTCGGTGCGGGCCGGGTTCACTCAGAGCCTCTGAGGGCCGGACGGGGCTGCGGCAGCCTTTCGGTGCGGGCCGGGTTCACTCGGAGCCTCTGAGGGCCGGACGGGGCTGCGGCAGCCTCTCGGTGCGGGCCGGGTTCACTCAGAGCCGCTGAGGGCCGGACGGGGCTGCCGGAGCCTCTCGGTGCGGGCCGGGTTCACTCGGAGCCGCTGAGGGTCCCCCGGGGCTGCCGGAGCCTCTCGGTGCGGGCCGGGTTCACTCAGAGCCCCTGAGGGCCGGACGGGGCTGCCGGAGCCTCTCGGTGCGGGCCGGGGTCGCTGCCCGGGGGTGGCGGGGCGGGCCCGACGTGCGGGGGTCTCGGGTGCTCCCTCAGGGGTCAGAGCTGCAGCAATGGTGCCATGGGTTCCTGCCTCTCTACTCTTTGATTTCAATTTTACTGTTTGGCTGGTCGGGTTTTGTTTTTTTTTTTTTTTCCTTTCTCTACTCCCTGCTTTCCCTTTTCCTTGTTAACTCAATTGTACTGTTTGGTTGTTTTTTTTCCCCTTCTAAAGGTTCCTGTTCGTTGAGGACCACACGGGAGAGGAGAGGCCAAGTGGGAGAGGAGCCAGAAAGCCAAGTGGTGATTTGTGGTGAAGTCTCGTGTAAGTTTTGCTGTATTCCTGCCCAGGAGTTCCCTGTGCAGTGCCCCGGTGTGAGTGGTGTGGCACAGAGCCCCTGCACTGTCCCCCAGTAAATCCTGGCTGCTGCAGGGCCTGCAGGGGCTCCAGCAGAGCTGCAGAGGGACTGGGGACAAGGCCTGCAGGGACAGCACACAGGGAATGGCTGCCAGTGCCAGAGGGCAGGGCTGGGTGGGATCCTGGCAATGAGGAATTGTTCCCTGGCAGGGTGGGCAGGCCCTGGCACAGGGTGCCCAGAGCAGCTGGGGCTGCCCCTGCACCCCTGGCAGTGCCCAAGGCCAGGCTGGGCACTGGGCACAGTGGGAGGTGTCCCTGCCATGGCAGGGGTGGCACTGGGTGGGCTCTGAGCTCCCTCCCAACACAACCCAGTCTGGGATTCTGTGATCCTCTGTCGTGAGGATTTTCTCTGTTATGGGCATCTAAACCTGTTGATCTGGTTTAGAGCTTCTGTATCACAAAGACTCAAATTGCCTGCAAACAATGCCTGTGATTCTTATAGAGTAATTTAATTTAATTTAATTTAGCAGGACTTTAGTGCCTTGTTTGCCAGAGCCCCTGCAGCTGTCACAGTTTGGTTGCTGTGTTTTTCAGGTCACTATGAAGGCTCTGTATGCTCAGCAGAATTCCCCTGGAGAGGAGATGACATTTGTGTTCCAGGAAAGGGTGAGCTCCCTTCAGAACTGCTCTGTCCCTCAGGCAGTGGGACAGGAGAGCTTGGCTCAGTGCCACAGGGGAACTGAGGCACAGAAATCTTGCACAGGCTTGGGAAGGACTGGTGGCATCCTTGCACACACAGGCAGGGAAGGAGGGGAGGTGCATTTTGTCATCAGGCAGCACTGCCAAGACCCCTGCTGGATTGTTCTGCAGTTTTGGTGTTCAGACTTTACAAACAAGCTTTGCAGGCACGAAAAACAAACCCTGGGGCCACATCTCCTGGCTGAATTTTCTAGTCCCTGAAAAAGTAGAAATGGAGATGAGGAATTTATCAGGTTTGGGGTGAGAACACCAGTTCTTACAGGGGTTGTTCCTTTGACATCATTTGGACTTCATTTGGGACTTGAATGTTGACCTCAGTGGGCTTGTCAGGATTTGTGCCTCAGATAAAGTGAAATAAAACCTCAACAGAAAAATAATGTCTGTGGGTGATGAGAGTTAGTAAGGTCTGGTGGTCAATTTGCAGTAGTAATAATAATAATAATAATAATAATAATAATAATAATAATAATAATAATAATAATAATAATAATAATAACTTAATAATAACTTAATAATAACTTAATAATAACTTAATAACTTAATATAGTAATGTTAAATAGTAATATAGTATAGTAATATATATTTTATATATATAATATTATATACTATATAATATATTATTTATATTATATTATATTATATTATGTTATATTACATCACATTGCATTATGTTATTATATTATGTATATAGTATAATATAACATAACATAACATAATATAATATAATATAACATAACATAACATAACATAACATAATATAATATAATATAATATAATATACCAGTCAGCAATAATAGTATAATGCTAATGCTAATAATAACGCTAATAATAATAATAGTATGCTCAAAGAATGGTGTTGTAAACCCCTTTTCATTGACAATTCCTGCCTGCTCTCCCCACAAAACAAGCCAAGAAGAGGAAAGTGCTTTCAGGAGCTGGAGAAGCTCCTGGGGGCACGTGCAGTGGGTAACAAGGAGCTGTCCATGTGTCCTAGGAGAACGTTCCTCCCAGCAGAGCCCACGAGGTGAAGGTGCAGGTCAGAGCCTGTGCTCTGAGCAGGGTGGACACACAGGTATTTGTTATTTGTTTGTGTGTTTTGCTGGGGGTGTCTGTGCTCCCATGGCCTTGGCTGGGGGCTGGCACGAGCTCAGGCTGTGCCTTTGCTGCTGGCAGTGGGCACAGAACTTTTTAGGGGTCTCCCCATCAGGGGCATCCTCGGGGAAGGTTTCCACAGGCACAGGACTGGGCTGGGCTTCTTGCACAGCTCTGATTGAAAAGCATCTGGAATTTGATTCCTAATTCATGGAGATCAGTTGTCAGCTGAGATCTCTTACAGTAAATCCCTTTTATCTTCATCTAAGCCACAGGCTGGCTTGGCTGGTAGTAACTCCCTGCTTTTATTTTTTAATGTTTCTAAATTTAAATACAGAATTCAGTGCCATGGTTTAATACTGGGGAAGGTTTGCACTTCCTTCCCCTGGATAACATTTTGGTAATGGCCCAAGCTTCCTGGGATGATCCAGCACTGTGAGATGTAATTCATTTATAAATGCAGAGCTTTAGCAGGAATGCTGCCAGCATTGTTTTCATTTAGCTCCTGGCAGAAATCAAACTGAAGAAGGAACTTGTGCCTGTTGGGAGAGAAGTTTCAGGAGTGGTGCTGGAAGGTGAGTGGGTGGCAGTGCCCAGGGAGGGAGGAGGGAGCAGGGATTCCCCTCAGAGCCCAGAACTCTCTCTGGAGAGCTTTTTGGAGCTCTTGGCTTCGTTGGCTGCTCCCAGTGCTGGTACCACTCCCCTGAGGTGGAGAGTCCAGCCTGGCTCTCAGACACCCCTGTGTGCTCCTGCAGGGAGCTCCTTGTGCCAGAGTCTGGGAATTCAACATTTGGGCTTGGCATCAAGAATCAATCAATAATTGTAATCAATAGAATTATGGTTTTTCACAAGACATGTGTATCTTTAGTTTTGTGAGCTAGTGATAACCAGTGCTTCCAAATGCACATCCCATTCCTGCTCTAAATATTTCTCTTTTTCCCTTCTTCCCTCCTTTTCACCTCTCCATGGTGAGTTGGAAGCAAGGTGACCTTTTTCCAGCCAGATGATGAAGTGGTGGGTAAGTTAATGCCTGTTTGCCTCAGCTGACACCAGCAGTCATCTTTTTGTAATCAATGACTGAGCTTAGAATAATTGGTCAGGCTAAATCCACCATGTATTTTCAGAATTCAACTGCTGTCACAGGAATAAACTTATAAATGGGAATTCTGTTCTAAGAACGTTCCCTTAGGATGTGAAATATGATGTTGTATTAACCACCAGATTGTGAGTGATGCCTTAGGAGAGAGGAGTTATTTCTTAGAGCATTCTGTGCCACATGTTTATGTTATGTGTGCTGGGTGAAGGGATTAGAGGATGGCTGAAGTTCTGAAAGCAGGACAGAGTGGAGGTGCTGGGGGAGATGTGTGTGTTTGGGCATTGTGGTCCTTGCTGCACTATTCCCTCATGGCACAGCAGCTGCTCTGGGCAGAGTCTGGCTATTCCCTGCAGGAACCCTGGGCACAGCTCCAGGTGGGCACAAGCACATTGTTAATGGAACTGGGAAGGACTGGGCACAGCTCCAGGTGGGCACAAGCACATTGTTAATGGAACTGGGAAGGACTGGGCACAGCTCCAGGTGGGCACAAGCACATTGTTAATGGAACTGGGAAGGACTGGGCACAGCTCCAGGTGGGCACAAGCACATTGTTAATGAACTGGGAAGGACTGGGCACAGCTCCAGGTGGGCACAAGCACATTGTTAATGGAACTGGGAAGGACTGGGCACAGCAGCCACATTTGCAAGGCAAAGCCCTTTGGTCTAATGGAGTGAGATTTGTGGGGGAGAGGGAAGAAAATAATTATTTCCCTGGGATAGAGGGGATGCTAATTCAGGAGATGGAGCCAGAACCTCCTGTTCAGGAGAGTTCTGTGGCCAGTGAAGGTAAAAAGCTCAGTTATAACCAGGATGGAGGGGCTTTTCCTGCCTACTCTGCTTTTGCTCTCTCTACCTTCCCTGGTTAGTTTTTCCTGCACTTCCTCTTTCTTATTCCTGCTTTTTGAAACTTCCACATTCCTGTGTGCCCATCTTCTGCTTTTTCCTGTGCCCTTGGTGCTGCCTTTGCAAAGCACAGGGTCAGGAACTGGGATGGGGGAGGAGCTGTGGGGTGGCTGCTCTGTGCTCAGATCCCTGCTCTGGGATCCATGGCCTGCACTGGAAGGGGAGCACTCAGAGTGTGGAATGAGCTCAGACATCACCAGACAAAAATGTCTGACACCTGCCAGTACCAGACAGCACTCTGTGGTGTCCCCATGCTTTCTCCCTCAATCCCAAAATGCTGTAGAAGCACCTCTGGAACTCCCTTGTGCCCAGGGACACCTTGGGCTGGGACCTGGCCAAGGTCTCTGACCTGTCCTAAGCCTGCCAAGAGGGCACTGAACCCAAACAGGAGCAGGGAATTCCTTGGGACAATGCTTTGGTTGGAATGATTGCTTGTGTGAAATTCAAGGTCTGTGTTCCTTCTTTTCCAGGAATTCTGCCCCTGGATTCTGAGGAGTCTGGTGTCTGTGAAGTTGTCCTGGTTCACGAGCATTATTTGGGTTTGTAGATTACACAGTTTGCTAATAATAATTTTTACTGGAGACTTTGTTTTAGCTTTTCTGAAGGGGAGCCCATAACCATGGAGCTCTGGGCATGCTCCTTCCATTCCAACATTCCAAAACTCCAGCTGCCCCACAAGTCACAGAAGTTTGAACACTCAGTGCTCTCAAGGGCTTTATCTTTGCTGTCACCATTTCACAGTTCATGATGGCCTAAACCACACGAGCTGACCCTGTTGTTTTCCTTTTCCTTTTATTTCCCTTCTAACTTCCTGTTCTCTTGCCTCATTGTTGTTATACTTTTTCCTAACCTGTCAAAAAATGTAATGAGGAGAAATTTGCTTTTTTCTTCCCTTTGACTCAGTCTGGGACTATCACCTGGGACCAGACTAACACATGGGGTGAAACAAGGAGGCTGGAAATGGAGACTGGAATTTTCAGGGAGGAGGGTCAGGGAAAGCCCAGGGTTGAAACATTGTTTTCAGTTATTGTGAGCTTCCAGTTTTCCCTTTCTGGGCATAGGTTACTTTAATGAGTAGGATACTAAATGTAGGAGTCCCTGCTCTTCTTCCAGCAGTTTGTTACCTTGAACAAGCTATTCTTTTACTCAAAGTTTGCTCTTCCCAAAGAAGCTGTGGCTGCCCCATCCCTGGCAGTGTCCAGGGCCAGGTTGGACAGGGATTGGAGCCTGGCACAGTGGAAGGTGTCCCTGCCATGGCAGAAGTGGCACTGGATGGGCTTTGAGGTCCTTCCAACCCAAACCACCCTGGCATTCTAAATGCCTAAGTTTGGGTTGTGTTTTCTGTGACTGCCATGAATTCCTGAGTAGTTATGAGGTGGCTCCCTTAATCTTGGTTATATCAAAGTTGAATCCCTAATTTAATTTTGTAATATATGGCACAATATCCTCTTCATGGCTTCTTAATACAAGAGGAAACAGGAGCCAGTGGTGGTGACCTGTTTGCAGGGGGAGCCTTCCTGACTCACTGACAGGCTTTGCTAGATAAGCCCAGGGGTTTTGCTGGGGTTTTTACCACCTCTTTGCTGTGTTTGTTGGTGTGTGTGGTGTTATATTTTAAATAGTTTGCTCTGTCTCACCGCTAGAAAATGTGGGGTTTATAGCAAGCCTGTGATCCTCCCCTGCAGTATCAGTTAACCTGTAATCCTGTTGGCCCAGGTCTGATTCTGTGCCCACCTTGAATTTCCCTTTTAAGCTGTGCCAGGGGAGTGAGTGAGAGGCTCTCTCAGCTCTTTGCTCTCTCTTGGCCCCTTCTCTGCCCAGGCTCTCCCTCAGGGACCCTGCTGCTCCCAGGGGTGGGACCCCCAATAAACCCTCAGCTAATGAGCACCCCCAGAACTGTGTGGGGTCTCCTTGCCTGCCTGCTGCTCCCAGTGAACATGTTGTCTTATATAGCAAGAGTTCTCTGATCATTATAGTGCAAGGATTCCATATCACCAGAGTTTCATGCCTCCTCAATGGTTCCCACAGGCAGCTCCTCTAAGCACTGACTGGCCCTGATCCTGGAACAGTCCTGATCTGACTCCAGAGCCCACCAATCCACTCTTTTATACCGCTGTTCTTACTGGCTACAGCTGTGGCCTGTTAACATCAGGCCTGCTCCTAATCTTCAGTAATTGGTTCAGCTGCAACTCTTTTAGGGGATAAGATTACATTCTATACCACCTTCATTTACCCATACTGTATCCCCCTACATGAACACACAGCTCAGGGGGCTCCCAGGGGATCCCAAAGGAGCTGATCAGGTGTGTTTGTGTTTGTCCCTCAGCTCACAAGCCCCAGAAGCTGTGCTGGGCAGAACACACAGCTCAGGGGGCTCTCAGGGATCCCAAAGGAGCTGATCAGGTGTGTTTGTGTTTGTCCCTCAGCTCACAAGCCCCAGAAGCTGTGCTGGGCAGAGGCTGCAGGGACGCTCCGGGACGGGCTCCGCGCGTACACGGCCCTGCACTACCTGGCCCCGGTGTCCCCTGGCACCAGTGTCCTCGTCCTGGATGGAGCAAGTGTGGGTACCTGGGCTCACACAGCCCTTGGTTCTGGGAGTGCTGGCAGTGCCCTTCCTTTCCTGGCTTTGCAGGAAGAGCTGTCCCGTGTGGGATCCTGATCCTGAGCAGGGACATTGTCCTGCCTGGGGTGGGGGGTGCGCACAGGGAGGGTGTGCTGGTGTCCTGCACTGGCACAGTGATGTCCTGAGTCCTCAGGGGTAACTGCAGGAAAATGCCTTATTTTTCAGTCCTCTCCCACCTCTGCTTTTTACCTTTTCTTGGATATAAATAATTTGATTTGCATCCCTGCAGTTCTTGGTGCCAATGAAGATGTGGGGTCCCCTCAGCCAAGGTTCTGTAATGTAAACATGGCTGGGGCCTTTTCCTTGGAGCTTTTTTCCCTTCAAGCTCTGAGTTCTAGCTGCTGTGGTAATTAAAGTAGAATCTGAGCTATTTTATTAATGACAAGAACAAGTTACTGGCCAAAAGTTCATTCAGAGCTTCCCAGTCACTGAAGAGCTGTTTTGGCCTCACTTAGGACAGAAGCAGATCTGTGAATATTCAGTTCTTGGTTCAGCTGTGGGGTTTTTGCAGGAGTAAGTTAATTTCTGGGTATTCTCCTCACTGGCCTTTACAATGTAATTGTTCCTAACATTAAATTGTTGGTGTAAATAAATGAATGAATTAACCAATGACCCTGCTTTTCCCCTCTCAGCCATTTGGTACCATTGCAATTCAGCTGGCCCAACACAGAGGGGCCAAAGTCATCTCCACTGCCCACAGCCTGGAGGACAAGCAGTACCTGGAGAGGCTCAGGCCTGCTGGGGGTGAGTTTTATCCTTCAGGGCTGAAGTCTGGCCTAAAGAATGTCTCAAAATATTTTTACTGTCAGGTCTAGAGACTAAGTGCTGTAAAAATTAAGCACAAATTGATAAATAGTCTAATTGAACAGTTTTCAGGTTTGTTCTGTGCTCCACAGGTGTTTAATTTCTGGTTTAAGTGTGCTTAATGGCATTTTAATTGTCCATTTCAGCGGTAATGAGTGGCAGTAGTGCCCAGCAGTGCTGAGTGCTGGCTTTTGGCCCAAGTGCTCAGGGAATCTGTCCATGCGATGGAGTGGTTGCTGTGCAGGGAAGGATTGCTGACTCACCACACCCAGCCTGTGCCAGAGCTCACACACCTGGCACCCAGCGCTCAGCCCCTCACGCTGCTGCTGCCAGGGCTTCTCAGGTGTCAGTGCTGCCACAGCTGGGGCTGCACGTGCACAGGCTCTGCGTTCTCTGCTTTCCAAAGGAGTTGGCCTCACACACAACACTTGCATTCTTCCCTGACTTCTTTCATACTTCAAGTTTGGGTTTTTTCCCTCTGAAAACAACATGAGAAGATACTCTGTGTAAGAATCTTTTCTGACCAAAATTTTGGTGGTGTTTTGTGGAGGGAAGTGGAATATTCCTTTATTCTGACAGTTTGAAAATAAAGGATGGCTTGTCAGTCTGGCTGGATGGCAGCAAAAGGTTAAAACTGGTGCCTGCTCCTTCCTCCTGCAAGTACCAAGTGCTGCAGTGTGATTGCCGGGTTTGTTTTGCAGAGTATGGTTTTTGTTGGCCTTCACTGGGGTTACAGAGCTGGAGATGCCTTTGGGGGAGCCTTGTCAGCCCCATCTGTGTGGTTACAGCTGCAGCCACCCCAGGGCTGCCTCTGCAGCACCTGCCAGACTCATCTCTCTGCAGCTTGAGAGCAACACTTGTTTTTTAAAGGCAATTTGACCCAAAAAACCCTATTTTTTCCTGATTTCAGCAGCCTTTTTGTCTGTCTCTATGTTTATATATATTACTGCACTAGCTGTTGTGACACACATCAGAACTGGAAGATTTTTGGGAATGCTGTTGCTGTGCAGAGCCTTGTGGCACCAGCTGTTACAGGGCCAAAGAGGAAATACAGAAGACCTAAAATTTCCTTTTGTAACATTTTATGGGTACATTTTGGTAATTATATGAAAAATTCATGAGCTAGGAGGGGATTTGGCAATTTCATTCTCACAGTCCTGAGTTACTTTTTACAGCATTTTTAAGTTTTTTGAATGTTAATGTCAAATAGAGCATAAGTAACCCAAGCTCTAATTGGCTTCTTTTGTTTGTGGGTGGTGAATTTTCAGTTTTGTGCTTGTTCAGTGGCTTTTTTGTTAGTTTTGGGCAGTTTTCAGTGAACAGCAATTTGTATTATCATTGTTGAGCATACCAAGCTGCTTCCTGGAATGGCTGAGGGGGAAAAATGATAACTGCAACTTTATTTCAAATAAAGAAATAGCACCTGGGTGCAGTGTTGAAGCGAGACACAGCTTGAGTGCAAAAGCAAAAAGCTTTTAAAGTGTTCAGACTTTCTGATTTGTTTGTTAATTAATGTGATTCCGGTGCCTGAAACAGAAGTTCTGGTAATGCTTCAGGATTTGTATTTAGACCAACAGGATGGGACTTTTCTTTGTCTTTAGTAACCCCTGGAGTAAAAGTTACAATAGAATGAAGGAGGGGATTTTAACAAGTTTTGACATTTTAATGCCTGTGTTTGAGGCTGGAGACAGAATATTCCATAAGCAATGGGATGAGTTTCTGTCAAAGAACCCAAGGAAAGTATCTGCACATGCACAGATATTTCCTCTGCTCCCAAGGGCACCTCCTGCTGTTCCTTGTTTGCTTTGTGAGGTTTTCTTCTGTGCCACCAGCACTGAGCTCTGTTTAGAACCCCCCAGAGCAAACTTTGGGAAAGGCTGTGGGATCCTGGGGTTTCTGTGCCCCCAGCAGTGGAGGAGGAGAGGAACTGAAGTTTTGCCAGTCAGAAAAATCTTACTTTGGAAGCTGTGCAAGTCCCAGCAGAAGAAACTGAACTCATTTGTCAGTATTTTGTGAGAAATACATAAGTGACAAAGGATTATGGAAAGTTATATTACAGTTTGTTGCTTGGCCTTTTCCACAATGGTGAGAAATTTTTCCAGCATTTTTTTAGTAAGGAAGCTGACCAGGATTTTGATAAGTACTGTTTGAACTATTGTGCTGAGTTAAGGAACAAAACTGGCCATTTTTGCTATACAGAAATCAGAAAATAGTCACAATGGTGGAACTCTGGCCCTTCTTTTTGATTGCCAGGCTTTGGGTCTTTGAAACCAGAATTATTTTCAAAAAGTGAAATTATTTGCAAAGTAATACCATGTCAAATTGTCCTGGTATGGAAAACCTTTTAAATTGTTGACTGAAGAAAACTAAGAAGAAAAGGATATTATGGGGGTTTAGTTACATAGGGGGAATATGGCTACCATTAATAATTAATTATTATCCCATCTTTAGTAAATTTTGACAGTGAAATCATTTGACTTCAGTGAAAAAAAAGAAGGAATTACTTGGGATTTGAATGCATCCTATGATTAGATTGAGGGTTTGAAGGGACAAAAAGACCCAAACCCAAGGCATTTATTGCTAATTTGTTAATATCCTTAATGACCAGCTCTTTGCATTTTTTCTTCCCTCCCTCCCTGCTGGGATCCCACGCCAGGAGTGCGGCAGCCTTTGGTGGGTGAGTGCAGAGCTGAGCTCAGGCTCCACATTTGGCTGATGTTCTTTCAGTTCTCATTTTGCTGTGGGATTTTTTGCCTGTTTAGTTTATAAATGTTTGTTCTACCTCATAATGATGAAACAAACCCTGTGGCTGCTCCTTCTCTGTGTTATTGTTATAATATTAAAAATGGCTTTTACCTGAAAGAGGGCAGGGCTGGGTGGGATCTTGGCCATGAGGAATTGTTCCCTGGCAGGGTGGGCAGGCCCTGGCACAGGGTGCCCAGAGCAGCTGGGGCTGCCCCTGCATCCCTGGCAGTGCCCAAGGCCAGGCTGGACACTGGGGACAGTGGGAGGTGTCCCTGCCATGGCAGGGGTGGGATGGGATCTTTAAGGTCCCTCCCAACCCAAACCATTCCAGGATTCTCTCATTCCTGATTCTGTGTTTCCTCTTTATAACCAACCATAAACAGGGCATCATAGATACATGACAGGAAAATGTGTTGGTGGCTTTCAGGTTAGCAATATTTGAAGAGCAGATGTAAATCCTTCATCTAAACATTTAATTAAAGACCCAGAGAGCCAGGACTTGGACAAGAATAGCAAAAAATGAACTTAGAGAAGGATTTGCCACATTTTATCCTTTTGGGCCAACAAACTCATGAATTAACTCTGCATTCATACTTTTGGTGTTGATTTTGCACTGTGTTGAAAACGAAAAAAAGAGAAAGATGTGCCAGGTGTTTTGGGTGTAGCTGCAAACCCGTTTGTGGTACCTGCAGAGAGCAGAAACTGTGTGCTGCTCGGGATCTGAGCTCTCAGCTGTGAGCACCTGAACTCCTTTTCCATGGCTCTGAGGTGGTTTTTGCTGCTGTCCTGCTCTGGCAGCCCGGGTGATCGATGTGTCCCACGGGAAGATTGACGTGGCCGAGAGCTGCCTGGAGGAGACGGGCGGGCTGGGCGTGGACATCGTGCTGGATAACGGAGGTACGGGGGCGCTCCTGCCTTGTTGTGATTTCAGGCTTTATCATTCCCTGATAATTCCCTGCCAGGTGTGTCAGTCACCTCTCCTTTCCCCTCCCAGCACTGTCTGTCAGTCCTGGCATTCCGGAAGGGCGTTGAGTGATTGGCAGATTCAAAGGGTGGGAGCACTGGGCCATCCAGGTGTCCTTTGTCCCTTTGTCCCTCCCCTCCTGTCCCTGCCTGGTGGCTCCCTGCCCCTTCCCTGCCCCTCTCCCCGGGGTTAAAGGAGCAGCAACCACGGGCCCAGGGAGTTCTGTTGGAGCTGGTGCTGCATTCAGAGGCCTGTGGGCCAGAATAAAGCTCTGCATCCCAACCCTCCATCAGAACCGGCTCCTTTCCTTCACCATGGCCTTGAAGCTTCTTCACCAGAGGGAAACCTGAGGAGCAGCCCCTGCTATGAGGGGAAGCTCCATCCCAGCACCACCAGAGCTCCTGCAGGCCTGGACTTGTCCCCACGGGCCCAACTGCAGCACCCAGCCAGCCCAAAGTGTCTGTGGGGTGAAACACCACACATCCCACAGCCCAAAGTGTCTGTGGGGTGAAACACCACACATCCCACAGCCCAAAGTGTCTGTGGGGTGAAACACCACACACACACCAGCCCAAAGTGTCTGTGGGGTGAAACACCACACACCCAGCCAGGCAAAAGTGTCTGTGGGGTGAAACACCACACATCCAGCCAGCCCAAAGTGTCTGTGGGGTGAAACCCCACACACCCAGCCAGCCCAAAGTGTCTGTGGGGTGAAACACCACACACCCAGCCAGCCCAAAGTGTCTGTGGGGTGAAACACCACACACCCAGCCAGCCCAAAGTGTCTGTGGGGTGAAACACCACACATCCAGCCAGCCCAAAGTGTCTGTGGGGTGAAACACCACACATCCACAGCCAAAAGTGTCTGTGGGGTGAAACACCACACACCCAGCCAGCCCAAAGTGTCTGTGGGGTGAAACACCACACACCCAGCCAGGCAAAAGTGTCTGTGGGGTGAAACACCACACATCCCACAGCCAAAAGTGTCTGTGGGGTGAAACACCACACACCCAGCCAGGCAAAAGTGTCTGTGGGGTGAAACACCACAGTGCCACTGTTTGGTGCAGCACCAAGGGCCAGACAAGCTCAGGCACATCCTGTCCAGCAACACTGGTAATATTCCATTACCGGGCAATGGCATCCCCTCAGTCCCAGCGCTCCTCTGGCACCCACTGCTGCCTGCCAGCACCTCCCAGGCAGCTGCTAAATGGGGCTGAAATAGTCCTCTCTTTGAAACTGGAAATTAAAAATGGCTCTAGAGAGTTTGCTGCCTTGTTTGAATACAGAAATTAACCCTAATTAACAGCACTACCAACCTCTATTGGAAACCAACTCTCATAGGTGAAAACTCTGAAGTTACTCTTCAGAGTTATGTAAATAAAATATTATTAAACTAGACATTATATATATTTATTACTATTATTGTATATTTTATATATAAGATACTGCTGATATATATTTATATATAATAGTATATAAGTTTAGTATAATACTAAATATATAATAGTATCTAGATGTATAATTTGTAAATTTAAATTATATAATAATTTACATTACATATACTATAATAGATATAGTATAATATACTATATTTTATAGTTACAGTTGTTTTATACATTATGCATTAAGTTATATATACTATAGATTATAAATATTATATCTTATATATAGTATATTATGTATAGTATACAATATTATATGTAGTATATACTATTATGTTATATACTATATAATACAGTATAATATATGTAATATACTATATTATAGTATATATATTATATAGTGTATATATTATAGTATACTCCAATATAGTATAATATAGGTAATATACTGTATTACAGTCTATATTGTTACTATACAGTATTATGAATATGAATATAAACAAAATATTCTTCTGAATAGTAACTTCAGAGCTATTATATTATTCTGAGTAAAGTATATAAAATACTCAGGGTATAAATGAGATAATAAATTCAGAGTTTTCAACCATTTTTAGCTGAAACAACAAAAACCTCAGAGTTCCACTGAAAGGTGTGGCAATAAATACAAATTGAATTTTGCACATTTTCTGCTGAGCTCAGAGGAATTTGTTCTCCCCCCCAGTGAGGCTGTACAGTGCTGAAGATGAACCAGCTTCCAGGTGCCAGCTGCTGCCTCACAAGCACGACATCATCACCCTGCTTGGGGTTGGGGGACGCTGGATAACCACTGAAAGGAACCTGCAGGTAAAGGTATCTGTGCAGGGAGGAGTTTGTCCCACAGAAAACAGACAGACACATAAAACTGTTGTTTCAACCTGCCAGTATTACACTGACACTCTCTTTTAAAAGTGGGCAAGGGGTGGTTTTTGTTTGGTTTAACCATCTCTATAAAATAACCATTTAACCTTTATATTTTTATGGGAAAATGTAACTAAATAACATTTTTCTTCAATTTGCTTCAGCTGGATCCTCCAGACAGCCATTCCTTGTTCCTTAAGGGAGCCACGGTGTCCTTCCTGAACGAGGAGGTGTGGAACTTGTCCAACGTGCAGCAGGGGAAGTATCTCGATATCCTTTGGTGGTGCTGTGGAACTCTCACTCTCAAAGGAGTGAAAACACAGCTGGGAAATCCCACTGAGAAGTTCTCCTGTGCTCAGTGCTGCAACCCAGCTGAAAGGTGGAGATAACATATGAGAGACACTCAGGTTTTAAGGTATTTTCTGCATTCCTTTTGAATTCATTGTGGAATCCCACACTGGTTTGGGTTGGAAGGGACCTTGAAATTCATGCAGTGCCACCTTCCACTGCCCCAGGCTGCTCCAAGCCCCAGTGTCCAACCTGGCCTTGGAAATGTCTCTACAAGCTTCATTAAAAGCAGTGCTGCAAAACACCCATTGGGAAAAAAACCGCAGTGTTTTGGTTCATTATTGAACCAATTAATTGAAGATTTGACTCTATAGGATTTCATTTTATGCAAGAGACATTTTGGATTTTTTTTAGCTGTTGTGCTTTTGGGCATTAGATGTATCACCTGTAAACTTAATGCACTCGTGTTCACTGCAAAAGTAGAATTATTTTGAGCCTCCTTTATTTTCAATGTACAGAAATATTATGTAGAGAAAATGTACTGATTTGTTTTGTACATGAAATTTATGGAGGCACAATGTTGGTTGGGAACAGGAAAAGGAATATCTCCTACATTTGGGCTGGTGCAGCTGGACTGAGCTCCCTGGGCAGGACATTTTCAGCCCTGGAAGGTTTGGGTACTTTTGGCTTTAGGAACTTGTGTATCTTGTGAAATTCTGGAGCATCTGGCATTACTGTCATCTGAAGAAATCACAAATTGATCACTTTTTAAAAGAACTTGAGCTCCAAGTATCAGCCTGATTGCCCTTAAAATGAAGGATGAAACTTGTTTGGGTTTCATACAAAGACTGAATACAGCCCCATGTATTGGCCTGTCTTGGCTGGTGTCATTAACTCACAGACCCCTCACAAGGCAATGTGCTCCAAGAATTTCCAGCCTCTGCTGTGTTCTCACCTCCATTTTGGCTTTTTATCAGGTGCCTGTATGAACTGTCACAACAGCTACCCGGTCCCAAAATCCGTTCTCTTCATTCTGCACAAAAAGTGCCATTGATTAATGATTGATTGATGATGTACTAGTGCAGGCTGCACTTGTATTTCATATTGAAATACTGAAGATTTTCATATTGAAATAATTGAAATATTCCATATTTCATTTCTGCATCCTCTTTCAGAAAAGGAGGTTTCTGATATAGAAACAAGTGCAAAAAATCTGATCTAAAGCCTGGAATTGAGGTTCATTTTGCCTTGATCTTGCTGAGTTTGTATCAGTACAGGGCTGTGACCAGCACATGTGATTGTAAAGAGATTTCCCTCCAGCTTTATTGTTCCTTAACAGTCCTCTTGGATACCCATCCTGGAAGATATCATGGACAAATTATCAAGTGGCATTTTCAGGTGAGAGATGTGGTGTTGGCATCTTATTGCAGGGGTTCCATACTGTTATCTCCTTATCACAAAAGTTTCACACCTTCTGGGTGTTTCTCATGGGCATCTCCTCAGAGCACTGACTCTTTCTCCTTCACAAAGCACCCAACTAACTCCAGTTCCCTTCCCAACACCAACCCACTCTTTTATAGCACTCTGCTTCTCACTGGGTACAGCTGTGGCCTGTTAAAGTCAGGTCTGTTCCTGATCTTTGATAATTGGCCTGGCTGCAGCTCCTTAGGGGTAAGATTTCTTTCTACACTATCTTGATTTTCTTATATTCTATCCCCCTACAATGTGGAGATTTTTGTAGGTTTTTAAATTCAGCCTTAGAAGCAGAAAACTCTGGCCAGCAGTAGCACTCCTGAGCAGAGCTTCAGGAAGTTATGGGAAGATTCCCATAATAAGCTGGGAATGGGAGATCCCTTCCCTTAAAGCAGGATAACAACTGCTGCTGAGCAGAACCCTCCCCACCACCCCTTTTTTCCCCTGCAAGAAGGATCTCTTTTCATTTATTTGGGGCTCATGTTTGCTCTGGGGCTTTGCCCTTCTTCTGTGCACTGGAGCAAAGCCTTAAGCCTGTTACTTTGTTTGAGGAGGGAGGCTGACACAGTGAAAGTAAAGTCTGTCCTGTGATATTTCTGTGGCCTGAGTGTGCTCACCAGCACTTTCTACTGTTTCATTTCAGGCCTCAGCTGGATGAACCCATCCCATTGTATGAAGCCAAAGTTTCCATGGAAATAGTTCAGAAGAATCAAGCAAGAAAGAGACAAGTCATCCAGTTCTGACACACAACTTCTGATTTCTCAGCTGGGAAAGATAAAGAAATGTATTTGTGGAATAAATCAGTGTACACTTGCAGGCAGTGAAGAGAATTTAAACATTTTTTGTACCTCAGCTCAAATGGTCTCTGAAGCTTCCATGACTTCAGGGTTTTTTAATTCCCTTGAGCAGAATGTTCCCATCAGCAGCTTCTAAAGAAGCTTAACATGAAAATCTTGTCTGCCCTGCCATATTTTAAAATGTCAGAAACATCTACAGGAAAACTCAGTCACTGTTGGTTTTCAACCCTAAGAGATTAAAGAGGGAAAAAAAGATGTTTTTATTAGTCTTTTGTCTCCAACCCCTACCAGTAGTTACCTTTATAGTTACCTTTTGCTTTTGGCTGCTCTGAAACTGAATGCTACACTTAAAGATCTTAATCCACATTTAAAATTGTTGTTCAGTTGAAGGACAGGCAAAACTATTGAGGTTAGGAGGGTGCCAGATGGGAAGGACGTGGTACTGACAGCAGGAGTTTCCCCCAGCTCTTGCCCTTCCTCTCAGCACTAAGGCAGCAAACCAGAGTCCCCAAGCTGGTGGAATTGTGTGAGTCAGGTGTTTGAGGCACTTTGTGTAGCTTGTGCACGTTCATTTTCCCTCTTTTAATCTCAGCACAGCCCAGATCTGTCTCTCCAGCATTATCCATGATTATGGCCTGTCTGAAAGTCAGCAGTGGGGAAGGAACTG
Source organism: Ammospiza caudacuta (assembly GCF_027887145.1). Classification (NCBI taxonomy): domain Eukaryota; kingdom Metazoa; phylum Chordata; class Aves; order Passeriformes; family Passerellidae; genus Ammospiza; species Ammospiza caudacuta. The sequence continues at coordinate 121,043,043 of NC_080594.1, read as the reverse complement.
CATTTTGCTTTCCTCAATGCATTTGCCTCCCTACATGCTCTGATTCGAGAGCAAAAATACTTTTTCTCTTTCAGCTGTGTTGCTCATTTTCGCTGTGGATCACTCAAACCATGGACATGGCCACTTCAAAGCTGTGTCAGTGCGAAAATTTGAGAGGAAACAACCAGAAGCACACTTGATGTGTCTCCTCTCCCTCAGCACACTTGGAGGAGGTTCTGGATCAGTGATGCAGGGCAAGCCTAGGAAATCAGGAGGAACTCTGATTTTACCCCTTGTGGGAAAGCAGAGGGGCTTTTGTGCCCGGCTGAAGCGTGGCAGTCCTGCGGGAGCTGCACACCCATTCTGCAGCCTTGGAGCCAGCTGTTGGTGTTTCCCTGCTGTTGCTCAGTTTTGCTTCAATGTTTCCAAAAGAAAGCAGATGAAGTAAGATATTAAGTTTAAAAAACCAAGCTCAAGCAGCGACAAAACTGCAGACGAAAGATCTTTTAAAAGTATCGTTTTTCTTTTATTAAATCTTTTGCCGGTAAAATTGTTGCTCCTGACTACCTCTTTATGCCTTTTGAACCACATGGATGTCTAATACTTCTCTAGTATTTGTTATGCCTTTTGAACTCCCTGTACAACAGACGAGTGCCATCGAGAGTAGTTTTCTCTCCCAAATAGCCTCAAAAACTCATTTCTTTCTCCCAAAGAGGCTGAACCCCGCGTGGTTCGTGTCCCATCGCACACCCCCGGCCCCGGTATGAGCACAGGGGATTTGGCTCGGGGGCAGCCGTGTGGCGATGCTGCCGGAGCCGATCCCAGCCCCTGGAGCCGCTGTCCGAGTGCATTTGGCAGGGCAAGGACACAATTTCAGTGCCGTCTGTCTTTGTGTTCCGTGTTTGTGTGGACCGTGCGGGCGGAGCGGGGCTGGCGGGAGCCGCGCTCCCCTCAGAGCCCCTGAGGGCGGCAGCAATGGCGGCGCCGCTCCCTCAGCACCGCCCCGGGGCGGAGCGGGCGCTCTTTGGCGCCAAGACCGGAGCGCGGCTCCTCCGGGTCCCGCTCGGCCATGGCCGCCCCTGCCGAGCCCGGGCACTCGCCCGGCTTCAAGAAGCCGCCGGCGCTGCTGCGGCTGAAGCGCAAACGCCCTGTGCGGAGGAGCGACTCCGACGGAGCCGCGGAAGCCGCCGCCGCCCCGGCCCCGCGGGGCTCTGGGGCCGCCCGCCGCCGCAACCCCTTCTCCAGCCTGGACAACGCTCCGCGGCGGGCGGCGGCCGCCCCTCAGCCTCCGGCAGCGACCCCCGCGGGCGGGGATCCATCGGCAGTGCCCTTCTGGCAGGTGGGACCGAGCCCTGGCAGCGGGGTCCTCTGCTCTCAGCCGTCGGGCATCGCCCTCAGCCCTCAGCCACGGCCCCCAGCCCCTCAGCCCCTTCCCGATGCAGCCCCGGGCTCGCCCCCGGCTCCACCAAGGCCCCGCTGGGCTCGGGCTGTTGCTCAGCTCTGGATGCGGATCTTGTGCTCGCCCCCAGCCGGGTTTGTTTGCGGCCCGGTGTGCTGAGGGTCACTCGGGAAATGTCACTGCAAGGGCAGTGTTTAAAATGACCAGCCCGGTGCTCCTTTGTGCTGTGCCTTATGCTGCTCTTTCATTCAGTTTTTAGAGCCGGCCTGTGAGGAGAAGCCCCCCGGGAGAGCGGAGCCTGCTGAAAGTTCCGACATCCTCGCCCTAAGCCAGGTATGAAACTGCACACGCTGCTGAAAACATTCCAGCTGTTCTCAGGGCACACAGAAAGCTGAAACTGTTTCACTTGGTATTTGGTGACTCATATTTGCATAAAAAATGCACTGAAATGTCAGTATTCAAGGAAATTTCTTACATTGATGTTTCCTGTTCTGGTGACAGTCTTTTAAACCCAGCCTTCTGCCTGACCTCACTGCTGTTGTAGTTCCATGGACAGGTTGTTTTCTTTCAGTTTTCCCGACTATAATTTTACTGTTTCCTAGTTTTGTATGTAGTTGAGATGAGGATGTTTTTCACCAGATAGACCTCCTGCAGTCTGGTTTTCAGCTACAGAAATGGAGCGCTTCATCAGGCACATGGGAAAGCAAGAATTCCTGAAAACCAGCCCTTGAAATTCAAACAGAGTTTCAATAGACATTCTCTAATGTTGTTCTAGGTGCAGAAACTGAAGTTCAAACTAAATTAGAAGGATAGAAAAAAAGAGAACAAATTGTCTTGGAGGTGCCTAGGGCTTTGTTCGGCTTGTGACCTTACAGTCACCAGGAGAGGATGAAATGAAATAACCATTTTGGCATGGAAATTCTTGCCTTCATAAACACCAGGCTCAGGGCTTTTTTGTTTTAATAATTTATCTTTTTATTTGTTCCTAGTTTATACTGTTGGAAAGAGTAATGAGTGCAAGCCCTCTCATGTGGTTTTATAGGCAATAGAATGGAGTATTTCTGTTCGAATCTGGTGCTGAGCAAAAGAATCAAAATGATAATGCATAAAATAATATATAAATAAGAATAGAACAATAATAGTATATAATAAAATATAAATATTAAATAATAATAGAATAAATAATATAATAATATATTAAATAATAACTGTCAGCTCAATGTGGTTTTATAGGAAATGGAATGGAGTGTTTTTGTTCGAATCTGGTGCTGAGCAAAAGAACCAAAATAATAATGTATAAAAGAATATATACATAAGAATATAATAATAATATACTATAATATCATATAAATATTAAATAATAATAATAGAATAAATAATATATTAAATAAGAACTGTCTGCCTGTGAACAGGTTTAATTTTGTGCGAGTTAACTGATGCTGTTTCTGCTTGCTCAGGACCTTCATTCCCCTCTCGCCGTACCCAAAGCTCCCTCCTCGCCACGCCAGGAATTCCCCGCAGACTGGAGCATTAAAACCCGGGTTCTCTTCGTGTCCTCGCAGCCCTTCACGTGGGCAGAGCACCTGAAGGGCCAGGAGGAGGCGCAGGGGGTGGCTCAGCACTGCCGGGCTGCGGAAACCTCGCTGCCTCGGAGCGTGCAGGTGAGGGCCGGGCGGGTGCCTGGGGCTGCAGCTCTGCTCTCCGCAGCTCTGCCGTGCCCCTCACCCGCTCTGGGCCCCGCAGGAGCCGCGGCTGTGCTCGGAGCTGCGCTGTGCCTTCCAGCAGAGCCTGCTCTACTGGCTGCACCCCTCGCTGCCCTGGCTGCCGCTCTTCCCCCGCCTCGGGGCGGACAGGGGCATGGCTGGGAAGGCCTGTCCCTGGGCACAGGATGAGGCCCTGCAGCAGGTGCTCATGAGTGACTGGTGAGTGCGGCCTGATGGGCTGGGTGGGTGTGAGGAGAGGAGATTTTAATTAATCACAGGGTTATGGCACGGTTTGGGTTGGAAGGGAGCTTAAGGATCATCGCATCTCAACCCCTGCCATGGCAGGGACACCTTCTACTGTGCCAGGCTGCTCCGAGCCCCAGTGTCCAACCTGGCCTTGGGCACTGCCAGGGATCCAGGGATGGAATTCCATCCCAGCCCCTGCCCACCCTCCTAGATAACAATTCCTCATTGCCAATCTTCCATCCATCCCTGCCCTCTGGCACTGGGAGCCATTCCCGTGTCCTGTCCCTCCATGCCCTGTCCCCATTCCCTCTCAGGGCAGGGACCCTGCCAGCCGTGCCAGCGCTGTGTGTTCCCTGGCAGGTCGGTGAGCTTCACCTCTCTGTACCAGCTGCTGCGGGCGCGCCTCTGCCCCTATTTCTACGTGTGCTCGGCGCAGTTCTCGGTGCTGTTCCGCGCCGCGGGGCTGGCGGGCAGCGCCGAGCCCACGGCCGCCATCGCGCCCACCACGCGCGGCCTGCGCCACGCCATGCGCGCCGAGGGTAAGGGCACCCACTGGGCATGGGCACGGGGATGGGCACGGGGATGGGCATGGGGATGGGCATGGGGATGGGCAGGACTGGCACACAGCCGCCATTGCGCCCACCACGCGCGGCCTGCGCCACGCCATGCGCGCCGAGGGTAAGGGCACCCACTGGGCATGGGCACGGGGATGGGCATGGGGATGGGGATGGGCAGGGCTGGCACACGGCCGCCATTGCGCCCACCACGCGCCGCCTGCGCCACACCATGCGCGCCGAGGGTAAGGGTACAGGGATGGGCATGGGAATGGGCATGGGCACAAGGCTGGCACACAGCCGCCATCACGCCCACCACGCGTGGCCTGCGCCACGCCATGTGCGCTGAGGGTAAGGGCACCCACTGGGCATGGGGATGGGGATGGGGATGGACAGGGATGGCACACGGCCGCCATTGCGCCCACCATGTGCCGCCTGCGCCACACCATGCGCGCCGAGGGTAAGGGTACAGGGATGGGCATGGGGATGGGCATGGGCACAGGGCTGGCACACAGCCGCCATCGCGCCCACCACGCGCGGCCTGCGCCACGCCATGCGCGCTGAGGGTAAGGGAACTGGGGATGGGGATAGGGCAGGGATGGCACACAGCCCCTCACTGCTGCCTCCCCTCACCACAGGCATAGAGTTCTCCTTGCCTCTGCTGGAGGAAAGTGGAGCCAGGAAACAGAAAAACTCTGAGGAGAGTCTGGAGACAGAGACAGCTGAGGGCATCAGAGTGGGCAGCAGTGTGGAGGATGTGGGGTGAGTAACAATGTTGTGTGTGATTGCATAAAGGGATGGGGCCAGCATCCATTCATGCTCACATAAACACCATCTCAGAGGCCATGAGATTTTAAAGGAGCAAGCATTCATCCATAGATCATTGCTCACATAAACACCATCTCAGAGGCCGTGAGATTTTAGAGGAGGAAACAATCAGCCATAGATTCATTGATCACATAAACATCTCAGAGGCTCTGAGATTTCAGAGGAGTAAGCATTTGGCCATAGCTCAAAGGAGTAACAAGTTTCTTTGTTAGAAGGCAATATAGAACTTTTTGCATTTCTTATTTCGCATTTCTAACCTATCACCTTTAGTTACTTCTGCTGCACTGTGGATACTTTTATTCAATGGGTGTCTAACTCACCTACACACGTATGCTTCTGTTATAACTTCTGAACTCTTAGTTACTCTATACAAGGCACCCTTACCGTATAAACCCTTCACCATTTGATCAATACGGTTTCTCACTTACTTAAAGCATATTCTTACTTACAACTATAGAAAATAAGTTTATGATTTTTATACTTAATGTCTGTTATTCTACTTAATATTCTTTAGTTTTGCATCAATCCAAGCTCCTTCCAAGGCTGCAGATCAAACCCTCCTGAATCTGTGGAAGTTTCTATATTTCCATTTCCCACAGTTGTACAGTGCTGGAATTCAGGGGCATCCCCAGGCTCCTGCACAGTCCTCAGAGGCACTGCCCTCCTAACACTGATCCTGTGTCCCAGGGAACCAGCTCCCAGTGATGATGATGATGATGGAAGCTTCTCTTGGCTTGAGGAGATGGGAGTCCAAGACAAGGTGAAGAAACCAGACACTATTTCTATCCAACTGTATCCTTCCTCTGATCTTCCGGATGTGTGACACGGGCAAACCCTGCAGCTTTTCAGTGCTGTGGTACATTTAAGCTCTGCAGAAGTTTTTGTTTTCCGAATATGAATCCTCGCATTCCTGCATGTGATGAGATACTGCATTTTCTTTTTAGTTACTTTGCAAGTATTTCTAGGATTTGAAGCCAGGATTTAAGATGCTGTTTAATACCTGAAGGGCAGATGTGGGTGGGTGCACAGCTGGGTGGGGTTTGTGTTTGGGGATTTTTGTCAGATGGGGTGAGGGAGGGCTCACTGCTCCACCTTTCTGGCCCATGGATGCTCCCCAGCGCTCCGTGGCTTTCCCTTGACTGGGCTCCAGGCGCAGGGAGAAGCACGAGGTGCAGGTGGATCACAGGCCCGAGTCGCTGGTGCTGGTGAGGGGCAGCCACACCTTCAGGCTGCTCAATTTCCTCATCAGCTGCCGCAGCCTGGTGGCCGTGGCGGGGCCGCAGGCGGGGCTGCCCCCGACGCTGCTGTCCCCGGTGGCCTTCCGGGGCGGGACCCTGCACACGCTCAAGGTGAGGAGGGGCACGGCGGGCTCGGGAGCGGCCAGGGAGCGATTCCTTACCCGGGGGATCAGCCCCTGCCTTGGGGAGGTTCCCTCGGGGACCACAGCGGGGGTTTTGTGGCTGAAGCCTGGGTCAGCATCTTGTGTGCAGGCACGGCCTGTTCTTAAAATCCCTGCAACACATCCCTGCACTGAACTGACCTCCCTGCACTGAACTGACCTCCCTGCACTGAACTGACATCCCTGCATTGAACAGACATCCCTGCACTGAACTGACATCCCTGCACTGAACTGACATCCCTGCACTGAACTGACCCCCCTGCACTGAACTGACCTCCCTGCATTGAACTGACATCCCTGCACTGAACTGACCCCCCTGCACTGAACTGACCCCCCTGCACTGAACTGACCCCCCTGCATTGAACTGACCCCCCTGCACTGAACTGACATCCCTGCATTGAACTGACCCCCCTGCACTGAACAGACATCCCTGCACTGAACTGACATCCCTGCATTGAACTGACATCCCTGCACTGAACTGACCCCCCTGCACTGAACTGACATCCCTGCACTGAACTGACCCCCCTGCACTGAACTGACATCCCTGCACTGAACTGACATCCCTGCATTGAACTGACCCCCCTGCACTGAACTGACATCCCTGCACTGAACTGACATCCCTGCACTGAACTGACCCCCCTGCACTGAACTGACCCCCCTGCATTGAACTGACCCCCCTGCACTGAACTGACCCCCCTGCACTGAACTGACCCCCCTGCACTGAACTGACATCCCTGCACTGAACTGACATCCCTGCACTGAACTGACCCCCCTGCATTGAACTGACATCCCTGCACTGAACTGACCCCCCTGCACTGAACTGACCCCCCTGCACTGAACTGACCTCCCTTCCTCCCTGAGGAAGCATCCCCTTCCTCACCTCCTGAGAGACAAGAGGCCGTGCAGGGCTGCCCATAGGAAAAGTGTTGTTAAGATTCTCCCCAGATCTTATGGGCTCTCAGACTATCCCAGCCCCTTGCACGAGGAGCCCCTGAGCCAGAGCTCCCTTCTGTTCCTGCAGGGAATGGTTTGGACTGGGAGGGACCAACCCCTGCCCTGGCCAGGGACACCTTCCACTATCATAGGTTGTTCCAAGGCTCATCCAGCCTGACCTTGGACACTTCCAGGGATCCAGGGGCAGGCCCAGCTGTGCCAGGGCTTCCCCACCCTACAGCCAAGAATTCTTTCCCTATACCTAACCCAAATTTCTTCCCAGTAAGAACAGGATCAGTTACTTGTTCCACCAGAGAAGTTCATCCTGGTCTTGTGCCCTTCCCTTCCCGGTCCCTACAGCATTCCTGCAGTCCAGGGGCACATTTTAGGAGTTGTTACAGGGACGGTAAAGCCTTATGCGTTGCACAGGGAGTGGGCAACACTGAGAAGTGTTTCCATTTTCAGTGGGGCCGTGGCCTGTGGTGCCAGAGGGGTGACAGTTCCTGGCTGTGCCGTGCTGTGTGCGGCGCTCACCGCGCTGTCCTTTCTGCCCCCAGGCCCGCACTGTCAGCGGCCGTGCCCGGGTGCCCGGGGGCTTTGAGGACGTGTTCAGCCTGGAGGTGCTGGGGCCCGTCCTGCCGCACGCCCTGCACGCCCTGACGCTGGTGCTGGGCCCTGCTCAGCGCGGCTCCTTCCGAGCCCTGCTCAGCCCCCACGAGCCCAGCGCCGCCTTCAACGCCCGCCCGGGCCCGCCCCAGGTGAGGGGAGCGAGCACCGGGACAGCCCGGGAGAGCCCGGGACGGGGAGGGCACATCGGGACAGGCCGGGACAGCCGGGACGGGGAATGCACACCGGGACAGTCGGGACGGGGAGGGCACACCGGGACAGGCCGGGACGGGGAGGGCACACCGGGACAGTCGGGACGGGGAGGGCACACCGGGACAGGCCGGGACAGCCGGGACGGGGAGTGCACACCGGGACAGGCCGGGACGGGGAGGGCACACCGGGACAGGCCGGGACAGTCGGGACGGGGAGTGCACACCGGGACAGGCCGGGACGGGGAGGGCACACCGGGACAGGCCGGGACGGGGAGGGCACACCGGGACAGGCCGCGGTGATTTCCCGCACAAAGCCTCACTCGGTGCGTGTGCCCCCGCAGGAGGACGAGCAGCAGGAGCTGCCGGCCTGCGGGCTGCACCCCAGGACTCTGGCTCAACTGAGGCAGTGTCCCACGCTGGGGAAATCCTCCCTCCGCCTGCTGGAGATGAAGGATTACAGCTACACCTGGAAGGCCTAGGAACGCCGCTGGGCCCTGGAGCAGGACTCTCCCTCCCTGGGCTGCAGGTGCCGGGCTTGGGGCAGGGTGGGAGGGACACCCCACACGGCTGCTGCACAGGAACACCTCCGAGGGCTTTGGAGGAAAGGAGGGGAAAGGCCTTGGACATCTCCTTTTTTATTGTACAAAGTGTTTTTAAAATAAAACGTGGTTTTATTGGTCTGGTTTGGCCCTGGCACGCTGGTCTTCCCCTTCTGTTCCAAGCATGGAATTTCTGCTCCTGCTTGGAGCAGGAACTCATAACCAGGTCAGAACTAGAACCCCCTAGGGCAGGGGATAGGAACCAGATGAGCTTTAAGGTTCCTTCCAGCCCAAACCTTCTGGGATCCCATGGATGGGTGGAATGTTTGGCAAAACCCTTCCCAGACTGTTCACAGCCCCCTGCCACCCTCAGCAGCTGCACCTCGGTGTGTGGCACCTCTTGGGCTGGGGCCATCTTGGAACTCCACGGGGAGGAATGGAGGTCAGAGGGCCCCAGGGCTGCTCAGCAGAGCTCCCACACCCATCCAGGGGAGGAATCAAACGGCTGCAGCACCTGGGCACGAGGAAAGGGAGCTCAGGCCTTGGCACCTCCAGGGAGCTTTGCAGTGCCCATCCCTGCAGGTGTGCCCTGGAGGTGGCACTGAGTGCTCTGCGCTGGGGACAAGGTGCCCGTGGGCACAGCTGGCACTGCATGGGCTGGCAGGGCTGTGCCAGCCCCGGGGATTTGGGGATTCCATGGATCACAGAGACAGAGGAAAAGGAGCGGGGTCTGACCAGGTGCCCCGAGTGTTTCCCTGCAGGGAGAGGCTCCCAGGCCTTTTGGGGAAGGTGTCACTTTCCCACAGCTCTTGGCTGAGCACATTCCTGCAGCAGGGAATGCCACAGCTGACTGGGAAGTGGAACCAACTCTGTGCTCTCCGGGTGCATTTCTATAATCTGGTGTTTGTTACTGAGTGAAGCCGTGGGCAGCAAAGCTCAGCTCTCCCTGCTGCTGTCCCTGGCGTCTGGCATCACCCAGCAAAGCCCCACAAACCAAACACGGGCACAGAGCAGCCCCTGAGCCTGGGCCAGCAAAGGCTTCCTCTGCCCCCAGAGCCCTTCTGTGTGCCCCAGGCTCCAGCAGGGCCAGTGTCCTGCCCCAGGCTCCAGCAGGGATGCAGCTCTGCAGGAACTCTGGGTTTTACAGAACTGCTGTGGGCTGCCACCCCCAGGAGCAACTCCCAGTTCTCCCAGGATGCAGGGCTGTTCCTGAGGGATGTGTCTCCAGGGAACACACAGACCCCTCAGCTTTAAGCCATGAAACCCAGACCTTTCTGAGTAGTTATTTTTCAAATGGAGTCTTTAGTGGGAGTGGATTTCTCTGCTGCTGGGAGAGAACTCGGCTCTTTACCTTAGGCATGGGAAACAAGGATACAGAAAAGGGAAGCACACAAGTACAGGGGGTTGTACATTCCCAAATTTGATTGTGTCCAGCTGTGAAGTCTGAGCTGCCATGGAGAGAATCCTCAGTAGCTGTGAGGTCTGAGCTCTGCTGAGCCACTGAGTGTGGAGGGAGCTGCTCCAGCCCCAGGGTGGAGCCAGAGACCCCCAGCACCCCCAGGATGATCCTCCCAGCTTTCCTGGGAGTTCACACCTCCCAGGCACTTGCAGGACAAGCTCCACACATTTAGTCAGAGACCGAAGGCAAGATGCCAAAGGGAAAAAAGTTTAATTCAAGACAACAACGTCCATGAAATGAAGATCAACTGAAGCATTTTCGGAGCGCTTGGACAGACTCACAGGGGCTTTTGTGCCTCCAAACCAACCCCAACTCCCTGCTGCACAGGAAACAGCAACCCCTGTCCCTGCAAAGCAAGGAGACTCCACGTTCTGTGACACTGACGGGACCCACAGGGCTCCAGGCACCAGGAATTCCTCAGCTCCATGGACCCCCATGGCCACAGGGTCCCTCCCGTGAGGCCTGAGCAGCCTGGCTGGGTTTGGTCTGGCCCCAAACCCAGCTCAGGTTCCCACCTCACAAAGACTTGTCTGGGACAAGCCCCTGAAGGACCCCAGTGCAGAAATCCTGGCAGCCTGCCCCTAACTCAGATCCCTCGGGGAGGGTGCACTGCCCCTTCCAGTCCCACGTGCACACAGATCAAAGATTAATGCTTCTTAAATAAAAAATAAAAAGCAGGAAAAGCTTTCTACATCCTCTCTGCTGTCCAACTGCCCAAACTCTGGATCAGGCTCCTTGAGGGCAGAGGATCCTTATCCTGAACTTTGCATCCCAAGGAGTTATTTTGTAAAAGTTCAAAACAAACAAAAACCACCAGACCTGCTCCTGCCATCCCAAAAGCTGTTGGGAATCCTCACAAAGCCACTTCTGTATCGCGTGTGTTCCTTGCAGAAGGCATTCTGGCGAGTTTAAATTCCTGTTTCCTGGCTTGGCATCCCTTGGAATCACTGCTTACTGACCAGGGGTGAAGATTATGAACTTGTGCTGCTTTATTGACCAAGTTGGGTACAACAATTGAAGCGTCATTCTACCCCCTCCCTCCCCCCAAATCCAGTTGTAGATTTGTTAAAGAGTTTAAAATTCACATGAACCACAAATCCGTACAATCAGCATCAGGCAGTGGATTCACTGGTTGGGAATTGCAGCCCCCTGGGAGGCTGGGCCAGGCCGTGCCCCCCCGGCTGTCCTGGGGTGGCACCGAGGGGCAGCGCCCGGGCACGGCCCCAGGGTGTCCCCAGCACCCCCCGAGCCCAGGGGACTCTGCAGCCACTACAAAACTGTATCAAAGAAAGGGTCAACGCTCTGACAGGAGAGGAACTGCAGGAGCTTCAGCCAAGGGTCTGGATTTCTGATGCCTCCAGAGTCTGTCATCTGATTTAGTCGTTTAAGAAATAATTACATCACTAATGTAAACAATATAAACATACCAAAAACTAAGTATGATTTAAATACATTTGGATGGTACAAAAGAAAAACCTGCGGGTGTCTGTACAGTTTTTACACGGTGGGAATCGCCGATGTATTTACAACATGAGAGGGGCAAATACCATTTGTTGTGCAGAGTAAAATGCTCAGAACCAGTGTCCCAGTAAAGCCAAGCTTAGCGGTGTGAGGCACTCCTGAACATGGTGGTATTGACCATGCTTTCCTTTGGTACGAGTCCCATGGCCTGCAGCGCCGCCGTGGCCGCCGTGGCTTTCGCGTGCTTCTTGTTAAGGCTGGCAAAGGTGGGCCTGTACTCGTTGCCATTGACTCTCACCTGGCACGGGGGAACCAGGGGTTAGCGAGGGGGCCGTGCCTGCCCCAGGCACACTCTGGGCAGCTCCTTTTTAGGGACACAGACCCCGTGGCTGCCTGTCAGCAAGGGCATTGCAGGGGATCCCACTGTGCTCGGGGCTGGGAGGGACCTCACGGCCCAGCCGGTGCCACCCCTGCCGTGGCAGGGACACCTTCCACTGTGCAGGGCTGCTCCCAGCGCCAGCGGCCTTGGGCCCTGCCAGGGACCCAGGGGCATCAACAGCTGCCCTGGGCTCCCTGTGCCAGGGGCTGCCCACCCTGCCAGGGAATTCCTAATTCCCAAGATCCCATCCAGCCCTGTCCTCTGGCAGAGGGAGGCCATTCCCTGCGTCCTGCCCCTCCAGCCCTTGTCCCCAGTCCCTCTCCAGCTCTGCTGGAGCCCCTTTAGGGCCGGCAAGGAGCTCTGAGGTCTCACTGGAGCCTTCCCTCCTCCAGGTGAGCACCCCCAGCTCTCCAAGCCTGGCCTCAGAGGGGCTCCAGCCCTGGGATCCCAGAATAAAGTGCTCCAGGGACTCGGTTTGGCCTTTCCAGGAACAGGACTTGCACGTTCCAGCACCGAGACGGCTCCACCATCCTCAGCCAGCCCCGTGAGGTGTTTCTATCAAACAGAAACATGGATTTCACCCCTGGCACAGAGAAAGCAGCACAGGGGCAGGCAGCCCAGACCCACCTTGAAGATGAAATGCTTGCGGTGATCAGGCCCACTGTCGTCCACCAGCACGAACTCGGGCGGCGTCCACCTCCTCTTGTTGCAGATCTCCATCAGCGCAGACACCGGGTGCTTCCCTGGCACACAGACACGGCAGGGTCAGTGCCCACCCAGCCTCTGGGGACTGCATCAATCCAGACAAGGAACTCACCTGAAAGATCCTTCATCACCACGTAATGGCCGGACCTCTTCTGGGCCTTCTCTCCCACAGCAACCAGCCCTGCAAACAACACAGGCACGATGACATTCCCTGTTCCCATGACACTCCCTGTTCCCATGACACTCCCTGTTCCCATGACATTCCCTGTTCCCATGACATTCCCTGTTCCCATGACATTCCCCATTCTCCCTGACCCCTGAGGCAGCAGCAGAGCACAACCAGGGTCACAGGGGACACCTGGAGACCCCACCCAGCTCTCAACCCTCCACCTTGTTCTGTCCATTCTGCTCAGCACATTTTCCCCAAAGAAGACTCTGAAGCAGCCAGGAGGAGAAAACTCTGAGCAGCCTCACACAAGGCAGAGAACACCTGGTTTTCCATGGAAACCTGGTTTTCCATGCCCTCTTTGGAGAAACAATCAACAAGGGACACAGTGAAGAACATTCTTCTTTGTGCAGCCCTGAGTCACCCCTGCCTTCAGTCTGCCTCAGACACGGGAGCACAGGAACCATTCCCATTATCCAGAGGTGTCCCTGTGTCCCCTCCTGCCAGGGGTGACACCACAGACCCGGATTCCCCGTGCTCTCAGGATTTACAGGGACCTCCATCCCCCCTGGGAGCAAAGCAGCAGAGAGGGGAACAGCCCCCAAGGGCTGCACAGGCTCTCCTGGAGCCACTGCCAACACCAAAGCTCACCATTCTCTTCTGAAACTCTCACAAGATCAGGAAAAGAACTGAAGAATTGCCAGAAACGGCTGAATTCCAGTGACAATCCATCAGAGAAACTCAAGCTTCTCCCCATGGATTTTGCCACTCTCAGACTTCAACCTTTCCTTTGTTTCTTACCTCCAGTTTTCCTGCTGTGGCTTTGGTGAATAAAGACAGGGAGATACTGCAATTGCTTCCAGTGTCTTCCTGTTCCTTCAGCTTTTGTGGGTGGCATTTGGGTTTCTTTTGTTTTACAGGAAAATCCTTCCCTCCTTACCAGATAATCCTCCCAATATTCCTGCTGCCCCTAAGCAGGGCCTTCCCAAGGGGCACGAAGCCATCAGAGACCAGGAATTTTATTTTATTTGGGCTGGTTTATATATATATCTTAATAAATATTTATTAAAATAGATAATTTAATAATTATTAAACTATAAATTCTAATATTTAGAAAATAATAAAATACTGGTTGATACATTGAAAATGTCTAAAAAAATTCCTTACAAAACAAACTTGGGTGGTGGGTTAATAACAACCTTCCTGTCAAACACTGTGGACTTTAAAACTCTACACAGAAGTTAAAAAAAAGAAGTTTGTTTTACCCATTTAATCACCCAAGAACACAGATGTCTGAAAAACTACTTGTCCTCAATATATAATCCCTAAATATAATATAATATAATATAATATAATATAATATAATATAATATAATATAATATAATATAATATAATATAATATAATATAATATAATATAATATAATATATAATCCCTTGTCCTAAATATGTATTATATATAAAATATATAATATATATTATAGTATATAATGTATACATTATATATATGATATAAAATCATAGAAAATCTGTAGTCCTATAGATATAATATATACATTATATAATATATAATACATTATATATAATATAAAATCATGTTTCCTGCCTTTCTGTGAGCAGGGCACCTTGTGCCCCTCATGCCCCTGTGCCACAGACCCGGGTGGCCCCAGAGCAGAGGGAATTCTGCACCCAGGCAGAATCTGTGGCAATGATCAGCGAGGCTGCACGTGAGCAGGAATATTTCACAGCCAGGGAATTCAAGCCCAGCAGGGCTGTCTGAAGGCTGGCCCTGGTCTCAGGTGACTCTCACAGGCCTGGAGGAGCCCTTGGCCATCGCTGCCACCAGGCACCTTTGGGGTCTCGTTGCTTTCTTTACACAGAAAGGTTGTAAAGAAAAACGTGAGGGGTTTGGCCATTCCAAGCTCAGTTCTGAGCAGTGACAGAAGCCAACACAAGCCCTGAAATCCCAGCATGGTTGGCTGGGAAGGGACCTTAAACCCCATTCAGTGCCATGGGCAGGGACACCTCCCACTGTGCCAGGCTGCTCCAAGCCCCATCCAATGGCCTTAAAATGAAAATTCTGAGTGTTTCCACCCCTTTGAGATGGGACTGAAGGTTCCTGGTGCAGAAGGAATCTTTAGAACTGCAGGAATCTGTCCCACAGTCAGTGTGGAGTTGTTGTTTTGTTCCATGCACAGAACAACTAAATTAGAAATCCTGACTGCTGAATTTTGGATTTAAAGCAAAAGGTGTTCCAGATGGAGAATGTCCAGCAGCACCCAGCACACAAAGCTCAGTGGCCAAGCTGAAGGAGCAGCAGCACTGGATGGTTCTGCTGCACCACGAGAGCTCTCCCCTGTGGCCATGGACTGGAAACCATGGAAAACAGGGGAGGTTCCCAGGGAAGGTGGAGGCTAAAGCTGCCTCTGGAAGCAGCCCTGAGCATGAGCCTTCAGCAGGATCAGGCTGGAGATGAACAGCAGGGGAATGAGGGACAAAAAAAGGACCAGAATCTACAGGAAAGCCCCAAAGCCCTGAGTGTGAGTCAGTGACACAGCTCAGCTTTGGGGCTCTCAGCTCTCTGTAACGCTGACCCCACCATTCCATCTTCTACCCCTGCTCCTGCTCCAGCCACCTTCCCCAGAGCCACCACTGCAGCTTTTCCTCAAGGACAAAGCTCTGGAGTGACCCCAGGCCTTGGCAAACCTGAGGCAAAGTCCCAGAACCTGTTGATGTGCCAGTGAAGCCCCCCAGACAACCCCAACCTCTGCAGGCAGCTGAGAGCTGAGAAGCCACAAACATCCCTGAGGCAGGACTCACCTTTTCGATCTGTCTTAAAGTCCACCATGATGGGCTCAACGCTGCCCTCCTTGTTCTTCCCAAGGCCTTCTCCTTCTCTCCAGCCCATCTTCCTCATCAGCTGAGCTCCCATTCCTCCAGTCACAGGGGCTGCTCTTAAGAACTGATCCTATCCAGAAAGAGAGAAGTAAAACAAGGCCTGAAGTTAGCGCTGGGATTTTAAGTAAGAAGTGGGAACTTCCAAAAAAATGTTTCTAACAAATTTTCACAGACTCAATTAAAAATAAAAATAAATAAAAAAATCCACCTGAGCTCTGTGGATTTTTAGCCCAAACCAGTGCGTGGAACCCGGAACTCACGCGGACACACGAGACACAAATCAATGTTTGGCAAAAAAGAACAACTTAGGAAAAGTCTAAGGTGATCCCAAAGTGGCAGTGACCCTTGGCAGACAGATGTGTTTAACCAAGCAACAACCTACAGACTCTAAAGGCTCTAAAGACTCTGCCCTGATCCCAGAGATGTCCTCAGCTCGGGAAGTGGGAACTGACCCCGGCACAGCTGTGCCAGGGCACCTCCTCATCCAACAGAACACAAGCACATTTAGTCATGACATTCACAGGCTGTTTAGGCGGATTTAAATCTAAAAAAAAAACCTCTCCCCACCTGATTCATTACACAGCGGTTGCACATTCAAGTTCTACTCTGAAATTCCACATGGAACAAACAGCTTTTGCTTTCCCCTCTCTTTATTTTAACGGAAAAAGGCGCTTGGCCCCCCAGTTTAGCAGCAGCAGTCGTCACATTCTTTCAAATGAGCATTAACAAAAGTTGTTAAACGGTGAAAGCTTATCAACAGAAAGTTTAAACATCTGCTTTGATGTAAAGAACTGTAAAAACTCCTTAAATGTTACGTACCTAGGCCTCGCTGGCCGCAGTGTTGTGAATAGTAGGGCTGGCACTGACCGTGGCAAGAAGGCGGCTACAAGGATTTGACCCTGAAACAAGTTTCCATATAGAGGGGTGAAAGTTCACAGGTTATTCTGTGAACTATCATCTCTCGTGCCCCCCCGCTGACCCCAGAGCAAGTCAAGCATTTCCATCACACAGAGCCTGGCTTGGCCTGCCCCACACGGCCGGGCAGGGCTGGCTCGCTGCCCGGGCACACCCGCACAGCCTCGGGGCTCTGCTGCCCTTGGAGCTGTGCCCGCCAGGGCAGGAGGTGCCAGAGGTCACAGAGTCACACACGTCCTGAGCTGGAAGGGATCCGTGGGCACCACGGGCTCCGAGCGCTGGCCCTGCACGGACAGCCCAGCAAGCCCGGCCTGGGCACCCCTGGGAGCTGCTGGAGCTCAGCACGGGCCTGGGGCTGCCACCAGGGCAGGACTGGGGGTCCCTGCATTCCCGGGGCTCCCAGGGGCCTGGTTTCCATGGGCAGGGAACAAAGCCTCAGGGCTCCCTTTGGCTCCCTGCGTTCCTCAGGGATTCCCTGCTCACGTCTGTGCCCGGCCCCCACGCTGCAGGCTGCCGGAATGTGCCAGGAAAGCCTTGCTGGAGCCTGTGCCAGGAATGTCCCAATCCCTGCCTGGGCCAGGAAAGCCCTGCGTGGATCCACATGGATCCACGAGGCTGGAGAGCTGGGGCTGGTGCAGAGCCAGCCCCTCAGACACAGCATCCACAGCCCTTCCCTCAGCTCCCACTCCCTCCCCCGTTCTCCAGGAACATCCCGCAGGTTTGGCTCCCCGCAGGCCCTGCAGCTGGGCTGGCTCCTGCTGGGGCTGCTGCAGCACCACGGGGTGTGTTCAGTTCACAAAGGACACAGCAAGCTCCTGCTGAGGTCGCTGCGGCTCCCTCGGCTTTCCCAAACACGGCCTGGTCAGGGGCAGCAAGGACAGAGCAGAACCAAAACATCCTGCTATGCTCAGAGCAGAATCAAACATCCTGCTCCTGCTCACAGCCCTGAGCTCCCACTGAGGCACTGGCAGAGCCTGAACTAACTCCAGAAACTGGAATTAGCAAGTTCTAGGTTCCCAAGGGCCGTTTGTTAAAGCATCCCTTCTGTGGTGAGTGAATTCAGGATCCTGCAGGGGAACTGCAGCAGGAACTTTGTGCTGACTCTTCAATCGCAACCATGACTTACACGTTTTTATTATTAATAACAATTATTATTAATAATAATTTAATTCCAGAACACACAAATACTTGTTCATCCCACCAAAAGGCATGGGGAAGGCATCCTGGTACCAGTGGGAAAGGAGCCAGGAGAATCCCCCTTGGACTCAGGTCACTGAGGCAGCAAAGGTCTGCAGCAAGGAAAAAGTTCCTGCATTTTGATTCTGTGGGGTTTTTCTTTTCCTTTTAATAATGAAGTGAATGTAAACCTCTAATGCCACCTGCACATTGTATTTTTTGTAGTTTAGTAACAGACAAGTTCCCTCAGCCCATGATTTAATGAGTGGGGTAAAACTGGTGCTGGGTTTGGAACTCACCGAAAACCACAGAATCAACAGAAATGTTCACAAAAGCAGAGAAGCAAGAGGCACAATTCTTCTCATTTAAAAAATCGTCCAAGGGTGAGTCTCCCAAAAACTCCTGAGCAACTCTGGGCCTTGGCAGATATAAATTAAAGGGGATGGAATAGAAGAAGCCCCAGGTTTGTCAGCATTTGGTTACTGCCGTCAGAACTAACTCATTATTTACGAAAGCATTTCTCTTTCATTCATTCTCTGATCTTAATTTGAGGGAGCCCACAGGACAATTTGATACTTTTTTCCTTGTATTCTGAGCTCTAAATTCCAGGAAATCCCACTTCCATTCTGCCAACACATGGAGACACTCAAGAGCCACAATCTTGTGTCAGCACTTGCTTTAAAGAGAAATTAAAACCTGATTCCTTCAGAGGCTTTAGAGCAGTTTAAGTAACTTTCTTGCTGATTCCTCAGGCTGACTCTTTGGAACAACAATTTAGGAAGCAAAGACAGCAAAGCCTTGAAGGCAGGGGTGGCAGTTCAGGGCAGGACTAAAGGCTGAACTCCAGGGAAGTTCAAGTTCCAGGAATAAGCAAGTTTGGAAAAACTTGTGCCAGGCAGAATTGTCCATGAAATCCCAGCATCTCCTGAGTGATGGGAAGGGACCCACAAGAAGCATCCAAGTCCAGCTCCCGGCCCTGAACAACCCCAGCCTGGCATCCCTGGGAGCCCCAAACGCTCCTGGAGCTCTGATCATGATCTGCTCCCTGTGGCTCCTTGCAGGGATCCTGAGCAGGGAATTTGGGCTGGCTGCTGAACTGGGAGATGCTCTGGCCCCTTCAGCCCCAATCCTTCCCACAGACAGAGCAGCAACCCCTTGCTGAAGAGGCCCAGCAGTGCCTCACAAGCCCTGTGCTCCCAGGCACCTGCAGGAGCTGCTCAGAGCTGCACAACAGCAGGGACAAGGGGATGGCTGGGAAAGAGAGCAGCCAGTCCAACACTCACCACCACGGAATCATGGAATTCCAGACTGGGATGGGTCAAAATGGGGTTAAAATTCATCCAGTGCCACCCCTGCCATGGCAGGGACACCTCCCACTGTCCCCAGTGCCCAGCCTGGCCTTGGGCACTGCCAGGGGTGCAGGGGCAGCCCCAGCTGCTCTGGGCACCCTGTGCCAGGGCCTGCCCACCCTGCCAGGGAACAATTCCTCACTGCCAATGTCCTCAGTGAGCACAGAGCTGCCCTGCCCTGCCAGGTGAGCCTGGCTCCCAAGGAAAGCTCCTTGTGCCTACAAGAATGGAAGGGAGGTTTGCACTTTCCAGAACTTTCTGCACAAATGAGTGATCCAGCAGCTCCCCAGGTCACCCCTGAGCACAACCCTGGGTTTGGGGAGCAAGTTCAGGCTCCAGAATTGAGCTGGTAAATCCAGAACCAAGGGGTGAGTCTGGGAAAGGGGGAGTAAACCGACCTCAACAGAATTTGCTTGGAGAAACAAAAAATATTTGACCACTTGCTGTGCCAATTCTTCAGCAGCACAGTGTGTTTGGAAGGAAAAAGGGAATAAAAATAGAAGCAACCTTCAGAAAAGATGAGTCACATTTGTGAACTGATTACACTGATGGTGACAAACTGAAACAGAAGCCACTTTTTCAAAGAGAAAGGTGAGATTGTTCATAATTTTTTTATACCTAACACCACATCACTCTTTCATGGACCCTGCTCAGGCCCCTGCACATAACCACCAAGAATGAATTAGTCCAGGAATTAAACACATAAACCTCATTGTTATTTATGTCCCCACCCCAGTGCTGCACATGAAACCCTGCAGTTCCTCATTCCCAAAGTGAGGTTCTGAGTCTGGTCTGAGTGCACATTTCCTCTCCAGTCACTGGGAAAGGACAAGGAAAGGTGAAATCCACAAAGTGCACCGTGAGGACAGAGCTCAGCAAAGGAGTTCCCCAAGTCCCCTGCCGCCCTCCTGAGTCCCTCTCCTGTTCCAGCTCCCAGGGGCTGTGGTGACCTCTGTCACACCCAGTGCTTGCTCTAATTCCTCCTTTCCTCAGTGGCTGCCACAGGCTCAGTCTGTGCTGGGTGGTCCCAGCTCCTCCCATGGCAAAGTCCCAAGGGAAATAAATAAATAAATGCCTTCAGCAAACAGCCAGAAATGTGCACTCGCCCAGACACAGCATCCCCAGGGAACTGCACAGCCCTGCTGGCAGATAAACCCACAGGAACACAGAACAGCCCCAGCTGGAAGTGACCCACAAGGATCAAAGTCCAACTCCTGGCCTGAGTGAAAAATACCTGATTTTTTAATGTTCAGACACAGTTTTTAGGCCAAAAAGGGAGCACAAGCCTGACTTGGTAACTGGTCACTGTCACACAATTTCAGGTGTCCAAGTAACACACAGCCAGCGCTTTGCACCTCATGGCTGGTTTGTGTTCCTGTCCCTGAGGAGGATAACATGGATTCAGAACCACATCCCTGCTCCTTGCTGTGAAACCCTCCTGCAGCCGCAGCAGGGCTCCACATGAAGCTGTGTGAGGCTTTCCCACCACTCCTGGAGCTCTGGGCCCTCCTGGCAGAGCAGGAGAGCAGCTGAGGAGTGCCAGGGCAGGGAGGGGACTTTGTCCTCACCCTCCACCTCCTCCTGCTGCCAGCAGGAGCCTCCTGTGTGCCCAGCCCCAGAGCCTGCCCTGTGCCCACAGCACATTCCCAGCTCTGGGCAGGGCAGGAGAGCTGCTGCTGCCTCACTGAGCCCAGATCCAACAGAATGTTCCAACATTCCTCTGCTCCTTGCAGCAGCGTGTCCACGAGCACAGAGCACACTCTTCTCCCATTCCCTTCCCTTGAAGCATTTTGTTTGGCTTGTATCTGTTTTTTTTTTTTTTTTTTTTTTTTTTTTTTGCTGTTATTTTGGTTTGTTCAGCTGGGCTGCTTTAAAGCAGATCCCAGAGTGAAGCTGGAGGACAGGAAAATCACACCTGGTCCTTTCCACTTCACCCTCGTGGCAGCCCCTCCTGCCACTGCCATGAGAGGAGACCCCAGGGAGGAGGTTTGGGAAAGAGGAGCTCAGAGCTGCTCCCAAGGCTTTCCAGGGCTTGGGAAGCCATTCCAGGTGCTGCAGACAGGGAGAACCTCCCCTCACAGCCCTGCTGGTCTCCTTCCCAAGCCCCTCTGTGGAAAAGCTCCTTCCTCACCAACACATCCCTGTGCTTCACAGTTCCCTCTGCCAGAACAAGGATTGTCTTCACCAGAGGCAGCATTTCGCTACAATCTCAGTTGTTCATAGCTGTTAAAATCAGACTTTATCATGCACATTCTGCATTAACACTGGCAAGATCCCAGAAGATTCCTATCTGGCCAGTGACCCAAGTCGGTGTTCCCTGGCTCTCTGCACTGCTTGGCTATATGAGGTGAAAAAACAAGTTAGTAAATCCTGACAAAAAGTGTTTCTATTTTCAGGATATTGTAATTCCAGACTTTTGTGTTCAGCTGACACCAACTTCTACGGAAAATTCCACCTAACGCTCAAATCTGACCTCTCAGCTTGGAGGGTGCCCCAACCCAAGCTGACACAGACCCAACTGCAGCACCTGCCACACTGACCAGCTCAGCTCCTCACTCCTTGTGCCTGCAAGGGGGATCTCCTCAGATCTCCCTCCTGACAGAGCACCAGATCACAGGCAAAGGTGCAGCTTGAGTAACTGAGTGTACAGAACACACGGATGGAGGACGCAGCACAGCCCAAAGTCAGCCAGTGACAACCCACAGCAACAGGGAACTACTGCACTGTACCCCAACAATGCCAGAGTGAGAGGAACTTAGCAACTGCAACTCCTGCTTTAATCCTCCACATCTCTGGCTCCCAGAAAACCCTGGTGATGCAGAGAGAGGCAAAGGAGCAACCAGAGAGAACCAAGGCACACCCAAGGGCAGTTTGGACTTTGGTTCGCTGAAGCCGATAACAAAAACCTGATTTCAACAGCAGCAGGATCAGCCCTGCCTGGCACGTGCCAGGGAGGCAGGGAGGGATGTGCCACTGCCAGCACAGCTGTGAGGGACGTGCCACTGCCAGCACAGCAGCCCAGCAGTGTCCTGGCAGTGGCAGGCCGTGTCTGGCCGGTCACACCTCGCCGGTGACACCGAGGGACAGGGACTGAGCCCAGCCTGCTGCACTGGGCACATGCTCTGCCACAGGGTGAGGCACTCGTGGTGCCCTGTGCAATCCTTGGCTGCTGCCAGTGTGGTCACTGCTGGGACAGCAGTGGCTGTGTCACTTCTACCTTTCGGATCCACGCCTGGGGGCCGCTGTTGGTGAGCTCGTCCGAGGACAGGATCTGCGCGCCGGTGCTGCCCGTGAACTGCCCGGGGATGGAGTTGGACTGAGCCCAGGCATCGATCTGCAAAGCAAAACCCACACTGAGACCAGCACTGACAGCTCCACATTCCCTCTGCACCCCTCTGCTGCCCCTCAGGAGTATCCACAGCATGTTGGTGGGATTTGGTGTGCTCACTGAGGCTTGGATGGAAGCGGGCGCTACCAAAATCTGAGCATCTGAATGGTCACCCTGAAACCTGAGCTTCAACTCCTCATCCCCAAACTGCTGAATCCACTGTTTGGGAAAGAATTACCTACATCTGTGCTGCTGAACTACTACAAAATTTAAAGAAAATTACATCTGAAACTATTTTTCAGAGTGACTTGGGTGCAAACATGAAATACACAAAGGAGCTCATCAAAACTCAGTGTTAGAAATGCAGAACTTTGAAACACTGGCCCACAGCTGGGTTTCCAAACTGAAACAGGAGGGGAAAACCAGCTGCCATGAAAGGAAAGCCCTGATTTCCCTCAGGCTGCCCCAGATGCTGCTAAAGGCCCCAGCTCACCTGCTCCTGTGCCCGGTTCAGCATGCACATGGCCTCCAGGTCAAAGGAGTTCTCATTGAGCCTCTTCTGGGCCACTGCTCTGTCGTTCATGGCTGTGGTTATGTCCACACACTAGGAGGAAAAAGAGCATTTGTAAAAACACAGCAGACACAAACAGTGTCCACTTGAGCTGGAAAAAGCTGCTGGAGAATCAATGCCACCAAGTGGGGTTACAGAGTGAATTGTTGGTTTGACAAAAAGGCAATGTGATGGAAATCCTGGGACCACTTAAATCCACACAAGATGGGCTTTCCTGGACAAAGACAGATCTGAATTTAAATTGTAACACCCTGGTAATTTAAAATCACCTGCACACACAAAATATCCAATGAGTTATTATCTAAAACTGTTTGTCACAAAAAATTCTGGTGTGTAATAAGCAGAGAAGCATTTTCCTGTTCAATGAGATCTTCTAAACCAACAGAATTAAATGCAATTTAACTAAAAACTCATACAGAGCTGGTCACATGAGCACTGCTAATAAGTCACAATAAAGCTTGTCTGTATAAAGTAATTCCAGCATGAATCAGACGCATTCAACAATCCTGACTTCGGTGTTTCATATTTTCATCTCCAGCCTAAACCAGAAGGGAATGAAGATGGGGAAGGGGCTGGAGCCCCAGGAGGGGCTGAGGGAGCTGGGAAGGGGCTGCAGAATCCCTGAGGAGCTGGAAGGGGCTGCAGAATCCCTGAGGAGCTGGAAGGGGCTGCAGAATCCCTGAGGAGCTGGAAGGGGCTGCAGAATCCCTGAGGAGCTGGAAGGGGCTGCAGAATCCCTGAGGAGCTGGAAGGGGCTGGGGCTGGAGCAAAGGAGGCTCAGGGGCCCTCGTGGCTCTGCACAAGTCCCTGCCAGGAGGGCACAGCCGGGGGGGTCGGGCTCTGCTCCAGGGAACAGGGACAGGAGCAGAGGGAGCGGCCTCAGGCTGGGCCAGGGCAGGCTCAGCTGGGACAGCAGCAGCAATTTGCCCATGGAAAGGGAGCTCAGGCCTTGGCAGGGGCTGCCCAGGGAGCTCTGCAGTGCCCATCCCTGCAGGTGTGCCCTGGAGGTGGCACTGAGTGCTCTGGGCTGGGCACAAGGTGGGCACAGCTGGCACTGCATGGGCTGGCAGGGCTGTGCCAGCCCCGGGGATCATGTAAAACCAGCTGTGAGTTCACAGAATCCACTGCTTTGGAAAGAATTATCTACATCTGTGCTGCTGAGCTGCAGTAAAATATCAAGATAAATAAATTTGAAATGATGTTGCAGAGTGACTTGGTGAAAATGCAAAATACACAAAGGAGCTCTCTGCAAACCTTCACTGTAGGCAAAGCCATGGGAGAGAAACCACAACATTTGGGGCTGTAATGAACTCTGGCTGCTGTGCAGCTGTTTTATAAAATCCCTGGGCCCTGCTCCTCAAAGGATGTGCATTATGGATCATTCTGTTTGGAAAGCAGGAAGAGACAAGTGTGCAAAGACAAATGGAATTTCTTGAGATGTTGACAGAAGCTGGAAGGGCTGGGACAGTCTGAGGCACAGAAAAATCCAATAATCAGAAATGCAGCTCACACACACACATCAAGGTGATGGGTTACCTCGAACTTCATTTTCATTGGCTTTGTAAAAGCCTTGCCTCTTTTGCTGTCACAACCTCTACCTCTAACACATTTTGTACTAAAGGGTCAGGAAGAGAAACTGAAACTCCTTTAAAATTGACTCAGCTGAACAAAACAAATACTGTTAAACCATAAACCCTGTCCCAGGAACCTGGTCAAGAATTCAGTAAATACTGAAAGGAAGAGACAGAGATGAACACCTGCAATGGCACCAAACACAGGAATTACTTTTGTGCTCTGTTAAATCTGATTTTTTGCTGGTGTTTAGGACAAAAGTGTTTCTATTGGGAAGATCGTTGCTGGAATATCTGGCATTGAACAGAACAGCTAAAATCCCACAAGTCCCAGGTGTCTATGGACTGAGTTCAGTGCTTATTTCTTGTCACACAGAACATAAAAAAATGCACAAGAAGAATTAAAATATTATCTAACAACCCCCTCACACAACAGCAAGGATGTAAAAATGCCTGTTTCAAATGCACACTGGCTAAGTTCTCAAATCTCTCTCACATAGTTAAAATATTGATTTAATGTTCTGTTTAGGAACCTGGTCCAGGAGATAAATAAAAGTTCTTCTACTCACCAAGTTTCAATCCAGCAATACACAAAGGCATGGAAACAGTCCATGAAAGCCATGGGGACCACTGCCATGCCACAGAGGTGTGTTAGTGCTTTACTGGGCCTAGCAACACTCCCTGCTGGGCTCATTCCCAAACACTTCTCCGTTCTGGAGACCATCAGGGCTCTGTCTTATGCCAAGACACTCGATGGCAGCTTTGGATCTTGGAAAAAAACCATCTCTGCTTGAGGTGTAAGAGGCTGCTGTTACTCCTGAGTCAAGGAGAACGGGTGGAAGTGAGGTGCTGCTCTCTCCCAGAGCTCTCCTGCCTGATCCCCTTTCTCAGACTTGCCCCACAAATCACAAATACTGAAGCAAATAAAAAAGCAGGTGTTTTACACCCTCTGGAGCTCTGTAAATGCTTTTACTGCAGCCTCAGATCCCAGCACTCTGCACAAGTCACCTGGGACTGGCACTCTACACTTCCAACACTCCTTCCTCACAGGCCTCTGCCTGCCACAGCCATGATGAGCCCTCAGATCACCCCAGACCTTCCCCTCCATCTCCTGCTGCCACACACAACTCCTTTAGGGCACCAGGTTTTATTAGAACAAGCTGTAATGTACTAGCAGGGTCATTTCAGACCTAGCCCATAGCTAACAGGTGAATTAGAACACAACAAAACCAATTGTGTGGGGTTTCACGCCAGGACTTGCACCACAACTGCCACAGCATTGCAAAATCAGCAACAACAAACGGAGGTCAATTCTAGGGGAAACTTAAGTTCCAAGCACCCCCAGCTCTCCCCTCCCCCAGCAAGGGAGCTGATCTGCCCCATGCTGCTCCAAGGGAGCCATTTCCAGCACAGAGTCTTCCTGAACACGGCAGAATTCAGCAGAGAAGCACTGTGTCACCTGGCAGGCTCCCTGGAGAAACACACAGCACTTCTGTACCTGCACTCCCCAAACCCCAGGGCATGGATGGAACAGCCTGCTGCAGCTAACACCCCTGAAATCACCCTTAACACAAGCCAAGTTAAGGTAAAGGCAAATAAAAGTATTTATTTACAAAATGTAAAACCAGACAACATAGTTACAGGCATTTATAAAGGTACACACAACAGAAAGGAAAGGAAGTGATGTTAAATATATTTACTGCAATGAAACTGGGAATGACATTCTGCACAAACATCTCAGGGGTTTACTGGAGCAGGAGAGCCCCAAGTGCAGCTCCCACCTGTGCTGAGGGACTGGGTGCCAACCATCAAATTCTGAGGGATTCCATGAAAATGCTGGCTAAGTTATATCCTCTGTGCTTTTGGTGCTGTAGAAGAGCCACAAGAAAATTCCCTTCTGTGCCTCAGGGAGTGAACTGACCAGTATCAGAAAGGTCTTGAGAAACAAAATGCACCAAGTGCTGAGATGGCTTTGTCAGAAATTGGGGTTTGGCTCTGGAAGGTGTGAGAACAAGGCTGCAGGTGCACTGAGGCAACACACACTTAAAAATAGTAACATCTCTTAAATATTTAATTTACTTAATTACAACAACCCCCAGAAATGTTCTTTAGAAGAAATTTCAAGGGGCAAACCACTTGCTTTGGTGTTTTTAGTTTATTATCCATACAATTAGATTCTCCTTTGTAAGGCCATGTGCAAGACAGCCATTGGAGAAAAAGTGACTGGAAAGCTAAAAAACGAATACATCCAGAAGAAGTGACTTTCAATTTTTAACTGATTACATTCCAGTGTGATGTTCTTGCTCCAAGACTGGTGGGACAATTTTAATTAGCACTACATACATTACTGTGCAAATCTCAAGGTATATTAATTAAGCTCTGAGGAAACTGAATGAAGAAGTTTCTTCACCTTCCAGCTACAGTTTAAATTCTGTTGAGACCAAGAAGCCACCAGCTGCCAGAAGCAGGATGGGTGCAGGCTGCTTCATGTGAGCATCCCCAGGTGCAGAGCTCAGCTCCTCAGCTTAGTGCAGTGTTAGGCACCACCTTTTCAAGTGCCTTTTTAGTTTTCCCAGACTGCAGCTGGGCACCAGACTGCCCAGGTGATGGGTTTGGTTTTCTTACATGATAAGCTCTCCTTGCCCTCCTTACCTCAATGGCTGGCTTGGGGAAAACGTCGTCCTTGCCATCGTCCTTGCCGTTCTTGTCCACGGGAACCCACTCTCCATACACACTGTCTGCCTCCTTCTTCCTATGCTGAGACCCAGAGGACACAGGGAACTCCTTGGACAGGCTGACCTGGTTTTTTGGTTGGGGTGGTGGTGCTGGTTTTATGCTGGGAGTCTGAAAGAAATAAAATGATAAAGAGTTCAGGCTCGGAAATACCCACGAGTCATGAGGTGGTTTTGTCGCAAACACCTGGGATTTGGTTTTTACTCACTCTACAGTAATAACCTTTTATAATTCATCATTTTGGCACAGCCCTAAAAACACACAAGTGACCCACAAATTGTGCTACCAGAGAAGATGAGAAACCCCTAAAAACAATTTCAGCAACCCAAAATCTCCAACCCTCCTCTTCCAGCTGACCCCATTCACATCAGGTATTTTGTATGGAAAGCTCCAGGGTGAAAATCCTGGGCAGCAAACACTGCCTGTGATCAAAAGCTGCCCATGAGTGGAGAGAAAACAGCTCTCAGCATTTGGGTTTCCATCCTGGCCTATTTTTAGCAGCAGCCTGAGTCTCTGAGCAGATGAAGTCTGTGGCCTTGTTTTGCTTGGTGCTGTTAATTCATTAAAATCTGCAGAAATCCCCACTAGGTTCCCTTCCAAGAGGCAAACACAGCTGGCAGCACTGGATAAGATTGGATAAACTCCTAGGAATATGGATGGCAATGGTTTTAGGAGAGAGAAAGAACAAAACTGAAAGGGTCAAAACCAAGACAAGAGGGAGAGCAGCCCACAACCACTGCAGAGCACTCATTCCTCCTCGGAGCCTGGAAGAATTCCAAGGTTTCTTGAGCTTCCCTGTAGCCTTTCCTAACAATATAATATAAACTCTAAATCCACTTTTACCTTACACCTTATCTAAATGTGCATTACTGCTTATTTTGCATACAGCACAAGCTCTACCTATTTATATACAAAACCAGGAATATTATTTCTGTTTGTGCTGAGCATACTGAAGCTTTTTTAGTGCTTTATATCCTGCAAAGTCGCAACAGACTTTCATGGGCACAACCACCCACCCCCAAATAAAACTTAAAAATACCCCACCCACCACCCGAAACACAAAAAAAATTTGAACAAATTCTAATCCATGCTTCAAAGCATTTGATTTCCAGATGCATTTAAAGAATTGCTCACAATTTTACCAATTGGTAAAACTGGATTATCAATTTAATCTTGATGGAATTGGGAATGTTCCTTTTAACTGATTAAAAAATACTCCCTAGTTTCACCAAGATGATCAACCCTTGAAAAATTTCTGCAGAATTACATGCATTATTTAAAAAGAACAAGGATTTATTTTTAAAGCAAATGTAAGTAAAATATTAAAAAATGTAAGTAGCACTTATAAAAATATAAGTGCTATATATTTTTACTTATATTTTTATAAGTAAAATAATAAAAATACAAGTAGCACTCACACTTAAATTGAAGAAAATAGGTTTGGGTTCACTCAGCTTGAAAGGATGGTTATAGAAAGGACGTTCCTCCTCTTCCTCATCAGAAACGTGAGGCTTGTTCACTATCACATCATCAGTGCTCTGAGCAATCTTCTTGCATTTCTGAAAAGTAAAACAGCGAAATGTCAGCTCTGAGTGAACCTGAACTTTCAACCCGAACTCACAAAACACATTTCTATAAAAAAAAAAAGTGGGTTTTTTTTTACCAAACCAGGAATGGAAAATCTTTTAGCAACAGCACCAACAGATGTACTTTGGGTATTGTACACAAATTATCCAATCATGGCTTTGCCAGGCACCCCTTGGTTACTGACTCAGCTCTCTGGGACCCTGTCAGAAGTGATGGCTCCAAGAGAGCTCAGATTCTTCTGGAATGCTCTGTGCTGGCCAGCTGTGCAAGCCACCCCCCTCTGATGTGCAACAGAACTGAAACAGAGAGGTGTTGTGGGGATACCACAAACAGGGAGCAGCCTCCAAGGAGGGAAAGAAAGGAGAGGAAGAAAAGAACCAAAGACCAAAAGACTTTCTCAAGGGGCCAGAATTTTATGGTTAAAATGTCTTTACTGATTTCCTACCACCTGCACTGCTCTGTGGACAGTTCTGAGTCAAAAGAACAGAAATATCATTCAACAGATCTCCAAGGCTGGAAAGGGAAGGGAAGTGCAGATTTGGGGCCTGCAGATCAGCACAAGCTGTGCTGGATCTTGGTCAGGGTATGTGAAAAACCACCCTGGGTGTCACCACAGGGCACCTGCACCAACTCAGCTCTTGCTCAGAACTTCTCCTCCCCCAGCCCAGACCCAACTGCAGATAATCTCTCAGCTCCTGGACATTGCTCCCTCTAAGATTATTTCTATGAACACAAGTTCAGAACTGTCATACTCATGATGCAATTAAAAGAAAATTAAGGCACTTTTCTATTCCGGACTTTCTCCATTTGAGGGAAGTCCAAGGCCAGGCTGGACAAGGGTTAGAGCAACCTGGGACAGAGAAAGGTGCTCCTGCCCATGGCAGGGGGTGGGACAGGCTGAGCTTTGAAGCTCCTTCCAACTCAAGCCATAACTAACACCACCAGAACAAAAAATCAGCAGTGAAAGCTTTGGATTTCACTGACAGGACTGCAGGGACAACCATCAATTTGTACAAAATTAGAACAGAATCAAAACCAAAAATAAGAAAAACCAAAATAATTTGGTTTCATGCATTTCCAAAGAATTAAAAAATAGTATTTTTTTCTGATGACTTAAGAAAACCTGTGGGGAGAGTAAGGGCTCAAAGGAGTGATCAGGTTTTGTCAGGGGCTGCACAGGGAGGTCTGGAGGTGTCCAAGGAAGGCCTGGAGGTGGCACTGAGTGCTCTGGCCTGGGGACAAGGTGCCCATGGGGCACAGCTGGCACTCCAAGGGCTGGGAGGGCTGTGCCAGCCCCAGGGATTTGGGAACTAAGAACACGAGGCAGCTCCCAGTGACAGCAGCACACAGTGACAACCTCCCACAGGTCACCAAGCCCAGTGTGCTCATTTCCAGGCTGGATGCTGCTGTTCCCCCTCACCTCAGTGAGCTCCTTCAGGGTGTCCCTCGAGGACTTCTGGTTGGCTTTGTCATCCTTCTTCTGGGACAGCAGAGGCATCAGGCTGGGGGGCAGGGGCACGCCGGACTTCGCACACATGGCGGCTGCGTTGGCCTTGGCGATCTCCAGGAGCTGCGCCTTGTCTAAAAATATTTGGGTTTTTTTCACAGAGAAGTCATTATTTTTATAGATTCTTGTTTTAATAATAAAGAAATGTCTCTGGTAAATTACACAAGATTCTACCTGCACTGTGCATTTTTATGTTCTGTGAAAATAACTGGAATTGTACTGAGCTGCTCCAGACTTTAAGCCTGGGCTGTGCAGAAGGCAAGTGAAACTGCGATGAAACCCAGCAGTCCCAGCTTCAACATCCTCCAACCACCCTGTTCTGATGCCTCTGACTTCACTGATTTATTCCTGTCCTGGCATTACTGAGTCCTTCCTACACAGCATAAACTCCAGAGTTTCCTCATTATCTACCTCTGAAAAGCTCTCAAACCTCTGGAGGAAGCCTCATCTCCCCAGATGTAGCCCAAAAGCTACTTACACCCACCAAACAGAAAAACAAGCTCTGAGGAAGTAAAACATGCTCTTGCTTAAAATACCATTAGATGCAAAACTGTTAGCAGAACAGTATTTTGCTTGAATAAGGAGAAAAAGGACAGCCCTAACATAGAAATAGCAAACAAAATTAAATTCAGCCTTCTGCCAGTTTGCAAATAACTCCCTAACTGGAAGGCTTCCATGGCAACTCTGAGGCAGGACTGGAAGGTTCAGAACCTCAAGTCCACCACAGGAGGTTTCCTCACACTCTGTATAAGAGCTGATCTCCCAGTTCAAACCTACTTTCCCCTTATTAACTCATAGAAACAACACAGTCTCTCTTCCTCCAAGCTCAGAGAAAAGATGCAGCTCTTAAGATTTTATTTTATTTAATTTTCCAACCTGCTGGGTCTGGGAGTATTTTCACAAACAAGTCTCTCTTTCCTTTATGTTCTTACCATGGGAAAAGGCAAGACAGAGTTCTGGGAACAGCTGACAACAGAGACTGGGACTCTCCAACTGGCACCTGAATGACCTTTGTTCTCAGGAATAAAAATTCTAAATTTTCTTACATACAAGTACTTGAAGTACTTGGCCTTTACTACTATTCAGAATGTTCCCTGAGGCTGAAACTACGCTACTTTTGTACAAAAGCTCTAAAACCAAGGTAAAACTGGCTCTAAGGAGGCTTCCATTCAAATGCTCAGCATTGATAAACCTTCCTGCTGGAAGTCGCTGCCTGAGATTATTGCACAGAGTGACTTCTAAGAAATCCCTTAGCAAACCCACCCGTACCACCCCACCACGGAGCCAGCGAAACAAAGCACTTACCCAGGTCTGTGAGACGTTTGGGTGACCTGCTGGAGAACTCCGAGGAGCGGGAGCGGCGCCGGTCGGGGGATCTGCTGTAGCGCCTCCTCCCCGAGGAGCGCGAGCGCCGCAGCCGGATCGGGGACCGGCTGGAGCTCCTCCTCCTGCCCCTGGAGCGCGAGCGCCTCTGCCGCAGAGGGGTCCGGCTCCTGCTCCGCAACCGCAGCGATATCCTGCGGTCCCGGGAGTCCGATCTTCTCCTCCTCCTGTCAGTGGACCTCGACCTGTTTCTCTGAGACCTCTTGCGCCTGTCTCTGGACAAGGAACGCCGCCTTCGTGATGCCGACCTCGACCTGCTTCTCCTCCTGTGCCTGGAACGTGACACGGAGCTGGAGCGAGATCTGGACGCTCTTCTCCGTGTGGCTGACCTGGAGCGATTCCGCCTGGAGCGCGAGTCCGTGTCGTATCGCTTGGACCTGCGCTGGGAGGACCTGGAGCGCCGGCTCCTGGACCTGCGCGAGGACTCCTTGTCTGCTGCCTTCTCCACAGACTTGGACTGGCTCCTCTGGCGAGCAGCAGACCTGGAGCGTCTCCGCCTGGACCTGCGTGAGGACTCCTTGTCCGCTGTTTTCTCCACAGAGGTGGACTGGCTCCTCTGGCGAGCCGTGGACCTGGAGCGTCTCCGTCTGTACCTCCGCACCGACTCCTTGTCCGCTGTTTTCTCCACAGATGTGGATCGACTCTTTTGGTGAGCAGGAGACTTTGAGTGTCTGCTTACAGATCTCTGTGGAGACTCCTTGTCAGATGCTTTATCAACAGATTTAGATCTGGATTTTTCACGCTCAGAAGACTCAGAACGTCTGCTTTCAGGGACAAAGGAAGAGTCCTGTTCCTCTGACTGCTCAAGAGGCACGGAATCCTGCTTTTCCTCATCTGCCAAAGAGGGTTCTGCCTCCTCTCCCTCCTCTTCACCACTGGAAGACTCTGACTCACGCTCATCTGACGATGTGGACTCTCTTTGTTCAGCTGTCAAGGAGGGCTCTGCATCCTCTCCTTCCTCTTCAGCAGTGGTAGACCTCGATTCGGCCCCATCAGGGGATGCGGAACGTCTGTGTTCAGCTGTCAGAGGTTCCGCATCCTCAGCTTCCTCACCAGCAGTAGACCTTGACTCTTGCTCGTCTGAGGAGGTGGAATCTCTTTGTTCAGCTGCCGAGGAGGGTTCCACATCCTCTGCATCTTCACCAGCAGTAGACCTTGACTCCTGTTCATCTGAAGACGTGGAGTGTCTACGCTCAGCTGTCAACGAGAGCTCCTGGTCCTCTGCTTCCTCACCAACAGTGGACCTTGACTCACGTCCATCAGGAGACACAGAGCGACGATCAGCTGTCACATCCTCTGCTTCTTCATCAGCTGAAGACCTTGATTCGTGGTCATCAGAAGATGTGGAGTGTCTACGTTCAGCTGTCAAGGAGGGCTCCCCATCTTCTACATCTTCCCCAGCAGCAGACCTCGACTCACGGTCATCAGAGGATATGGAATCTCTTCTTTCAGCTGCCAAGGAGGTCTCTGCGTCCTCTGCCTCTTCTCCAGTGGTTGACCTTGACTCGTGCTCATCAGAAGACTCAGAGCACCTACGTTCTGTTGTCAAAGGCTGCTCCACATCCTCTGCTTCTTCACCAGTGCTAGATCTTGACTCGTGCTCATCAGGGGAAGTGGAACGCCTCTCCAGATCATCCATTTCTTCATCTGCAATAGACTTCTGGTCATGGCCCTCAGGGGACAAGGATTGTCTATGTTCAGAAGTCACAGAGGACTCCAGACCCTCTTCCTCCATGGGAGACCTTGGCTCATGACCTTCCTGACAGGAGGATGTGGAGTGTCTACGCTCAGATCTCACAGAGGGCTCCAGATCCCCCGTTTCTTCTCCAGGGCCCACACTGCAGTTATCAGGAGACACTGAGCGTCCTTCAGGCAATAAAGAAGGCATTGCATGATCCATTTTTTCAGCAGGGATGGAATTCAAGTCGCTGCCATCAGGGGACATGGAGGCTCTATCATTCACTCTCAATGGTTCAAGCCCATCTACTTTTTCAACAGCAGTGAATCTCAACTCCTGCCCATCAGGAGATGCTCCATGTTCATTTTCAGGTGTTGGAGAATGGTCCCGCACATCTGCTTTCTGAAGAGAGGTGAAACTCACCTCCTGGCTCTCAAAAAAGAGATGGTCACGTTCAGCTGTCACAATAGAATCCACACCCTCTGCCTCCTCAGCACACTCCAATCTTGACTCGCGCTCTTTAGGTGACAGAGCATGTTCAGATGTCAGAGAAGGTTCCTTGGCTAGAACTCTTTCACCAGGGCTGGACTGCAGCTCCTGACCTTCAGGAGTCATGGAACACTCTCCTTCAGACAAGGACAACTCCTGCCCCTCTGTTTTTCCAGCAACAGCAGGCTGCAACTCCTGGCTATCACTGGACATTGAACTTTCACTTTCAGATGCTTCAGAATGTTCCTCCAGTTCTTTTTCAACAGGACTGGATCCAAAATGATGCCTTCTAGGGGATGCCTCGTACTCATTTTCAGACAGCACAGAACAGTCCTGCCCCTCCTGCCCCTCGGGAGATACAGCGTAATGGACCAGCACTGGCTGCTGCACTGCTGTGCTTTTGGTGGGGCCAGACTGCAGTATCTGGCCTTGATGGAAGATGGAACATTCACTGCCAGGTGTCAGACAAGGTTCTTGCAGGTCCTTCTCAGCAGGGCTGGCCTCAGCCACCTCCTGGCCCTCAGGAGACTCACTATATTCACTTTCAGGCAGCAGAGAACGCTCCTGCACTTCTGGTTCTGGAACCACAGCCTCCTCCTGCATCTCTGCCTTCTCAGGAGAGCTGGACCTCAACTCCTGGCCCACCCAGGACACGGCATGATCACTTTCAGACACCAGAGCAGGCTGTTGTATTTGTGTCTCTTGAGCAGAGGGTGACTGCAGGTCCTGGCTGTCGATGGACTCCAGACATCTTTCTTCAGGCATCTGATAAAGCTTCCGCAACTCCGTTTTTTCAGCAGGGGTTGATGTCAACTCCGGACCATCAAGCCCTACTGTGTACTCGTTTTCACACACTTGAGAAGGCTCCTCAGCTCTTTCAGAAGTGGTGGATGCCAACTCACGACCATCGGAGGCAACAGAACACCGGCGTTCCCGTACCAGAATGGGCTCCTGCACTTCTTCACTGTAGGCAGATCTCAGCTTGTAGCCATCAGAGGATGCCAGGTGTTTCAGTTCAGATGAATTCAGCATTTCTGCTTTCTCTGCAGGGACAGGCCTCTGCTCATAACTGTCAGGCAACAGCAGAACTCCACCTTCTGATGGCACAGCAGCCACTGGGGGCTGTAGTTTTTCAGGTGTGCCCACTGATTCACAGCCATCAGCAGACATGGAGAAGCCACTTTCCAGTGAGAGAGAAGGCTTCTGGATATCCACTTTTTCAACTGCAGCAGATGTCAATTTATAGCCTTCAGGCAAGATGGAACACCGGAGCTCAGATGCCACGGACAGGTCTGCACTCTCTGTTTGCTCAAAGGAGTTGTACTTTGCTTTGTGGCCATCGTGGCATATGGGAATCCCACTTTTAGACATGACCAAAGATCCCGCACCATCTATTTTTCCAGTCAGATATCTTGATTCGTGCATTTCTGAAGATCTGGAGCAGTCAACTTCAAGCACTTGTGGAAGTGTTGGACCATCTAAAGCTTTGTCAACAGATGGTATGGACTCATGAACTTCAAAAGAAGACACTGAAATGACGTCAGCAGACACCTCAACAGAACCACACAATGTTACAGATGTCAGGGAAACATCTGGAGTCTTGACTTTTTCTACAGATAAAAATCTTTGTTCATTTCCACGTGGTGACTTAAAAGACTCGCCTATCGACAATGGATGCCCCTCTATTGGTGCAGCGAAGCTGGATCCTGATCCATGTCCATCAGGAGACACAAAATGTCCACCGTCAGAAGCCAGAGAAGGCTCCTGCGTCTGGCCTGACTCACAGCCATCAGGGATCACAGGGCGGATCATCTCAGGTGGCAGGAAAGGCCTCTGAGCTTCCACTGCTCTAGGGCTGTCAGCCAGCTGGGAAGACTCACGTTCAGGTACTTGCAGGACCTGTGAAAGCTCTTTGTGCTCACCAGGGATATGCTGTGAATCGTGACCATCAGACAAGCTGGAGACTCCACCTTCAGACAGGAGAGATGACCGAAGTTCCATCTCTCTTTTTAGTGCTGGAGGAAGCTCCGGACCTTCTACTTCTTTGAGAGGTGCAGTTCTGGACTCACCTTCATGGGATGCAGAGACATGAAATTCTACTAATGAAGAAGTTTCTAGATCTCCTCCTTTTTCAACAGATGAGGATCTTGACTTGGATGTGGAGTATGGAAGTTCAGGTAGCAATGAAGACTCCAGAGCTGCTGCTTTTTCCGTTGATCCATTTTCAGATGTCATAGACAGCTCTGAATCCTGTGTTTTTTCCACAGATGTGGATCTCAGTTCCTGGTCATCTGGGGTTTTGGAAGTATCAAATTCAGATGTGGCAGAATGCTGCAGATCTGCTGGTTTTTCAACAGATGAGGACCTTTCCTCAAGGCTCTCCGAAGTTTTGGATAATCCACTTCCAAATGATGGTGGCAGCACTGGGCCGTTTACTCCATCAGACAAAGCTACTGATGTGGGACCATTAGAGGATTTATCGTCACTTCCAAAAGAAGACTGAGGAACATCTTCATCAAGACGTTTGGCTGACTCCTGAAGTTCAGAAGACTCATGCATGCTACTGGACTTTGCTGAGGATGACTTATCCTTTTTTTCTACAGATTTGGACCTTGACTTAACACTTTCAGAGGACTTGGAACGTTTCCGTTTGGATTTTTTTGAAGACTCCTTGCGCTTTTTTTCGACAGACCTAGACCTAGACTTGTAACGCTCAGAAGATTTTGAGCGTCGACGCTTGGATTTTCGCGAGGATTCCTTCTTTTTTTCCACTGATTTGGATCTAGACTTGTAGCGGTCAGAGGACTTGGAGCGCTGACGTTTAGACTTCCGTGACGATTGCTTTCGATCCCTTTTTTCTACTGACCTGGACCGAGACTTGTAGCGATCCGAGGACTTTGAGCGCTGACGTTTGGACCTCCGCACAGACGCCTTCCGACCTCTTTTCTCAACAGATCTTGACCTGGATTTTGAACCATCAGAAGAACCAGACCGATTCCTGAACCTCCAGGAGTACTCTTTGCCTCCTCCCTTTTCTGAAGACCTGGATCTAGATTTTGAACGGTCAGAGGACCTGGAATGTCTGCGGCGGGATCGCCAGGAGGACAACCTCTTTTCTGCTGACCGTGACTTAGACCTGTAGCGGTCGGACGACCTGGAACGTCTCCACCCGGATCTTCGGGAGGACAATCGCTTCTCCACTGACCTGGACTTGGATCTGTAGCGGTCAGAAGACCTGGAACGTCTCCGCCCAGACCTCCGGGACGACAATCGCTTCTCTGCTGACCGTGACTTGGATCTGTAGCGGTCAGAGGACCTGGAACGTCTCCGCCCAGACCTCCGGGAGGACAATCGCTTCTCTGCTGACCGTGACTTAGACCTGTAGCGGTCGGAAGACCTGGAACGTCTGCGCCCAGATCTTCGGGAGGACAATCGCTTCTCCACGGACCTGGACTTGGATCTGTAGCGGTCAGACGACCTGGAGCGTCTGCGTCTGGACCTTCGGGAGGACAGCCGCTTCTCCACTGACCTGGATTTAGACCTGTAGTGGTCAGACGACCTGGAGCGTCTCCGTCTGGACAATCGCTTTTCTGCTGATCTGGATTTAGACCTGTAACGGTCAGATGACCGAGAATGTCTGCGCCTGGACCGCCGGGAAGACAATCTTCTCTCTCTCTTCTCCACAGAGCGGGACCTAGATTTGGAATGCTTTTTTCTGGAAACTGAATAGTTTCTGCTCCTAGAACGCGCTCTTTTAGAGGTCAAACGTCTGGAAGTGGAACGTGACCTTGATTTTTTCTTCCGCTTCCTAGACCTGGACTGAGACTTGGAACGGCTCCTTTTCTGTTTCTTTGAATCATGTTTTTTCTCACTGGTTCTATGACTACTTTTTTCAACAACATTCTCAAGCCTCATGAGAGTCTCCTTCATTCGTGCTGCCACATCAGGCTGCACATCGGATGTTTCTGAGTCTCTTTTCTCTGAGTCCTCCTCAGGAGTTGCTTCTTTGACATCCTCAGCCTCTGGAGTGTCTTCCAACTGGCCTTCCTCTATAAGTTCTGGACCTGCTTCTGCATCAGTCTCAGGTGCTGGACCTGCTTCCAAATCTTTTGTCTCTGCCTCCACCCCTGCAGCCGCTTCTGCATCTTTCAGCTCTACATCAGTACGAGGAGCTGTTTCCAAATCTTGTGTTTCTGCTACAGGAGTCCCTGCTGAAACTTTTTCCTCTGCTGCATGTGAAGAACTTAAAACTGTTTCTGCGACTGAAGGCTCAGATGTTTGAGTCTCTTCTGCATCTTCCTTCTCAATCACCATATCCTCCACCTGTTGACCCTGCACTCCTTCTACATATTGTACCTCGGCTGTCACTTCATGTTCCAGTGTGGTTTCCTGGCCTTTCACATCCCCTGGTTTTGGAACTGCTTCAGAAGATTTTATTTCAGAAACACCCAAGATTTCTGGAGCCTCTTCTGAACTCTTCCATTCTGCAGCAGGTTTTGCTTCTAGAACTACCTGAAGATCTTGTTGCTTTTCAGCATGCAAGTATTCTGGAACAGCTGCTGAAGCATCACCCATGGGTACCTCAAGCTTTTCACCTGTTTCAGAACCTTTCACCTCTACTGTTGCAGACTCTGTTGTTCTCTCTAACCACCTCATTCCTCCAGCTTCTGATGCTGGTTCCAGATATTTTGCTTTCTCCATTTCTGAGAGCTCATTTCCTTGTGTGCTAGTCCTCCTTGCTGCAATTTCATGTTCTACAGTAGATCCCTGAGTTTGCATATCTGTCAGTACTCCTGAGGCCATACTGTTTTCTTCCACTCTGGGCAAAGACTCCAACACTGCTGCTGAATGACCTACTCTTTGTTCCTGAATAGATTTTGAACTGGTTTCTGAAGTCTGCACAGTTTCTAGGATTGCTTCTCTGCTCCTTGCGTCTGCTTCTGGAACGTGTTCCGAATCCCTTCTCTTCCTCAGCACCTCAGTGTGTGAGGGTCCTGTGTGTGCCATGATCTGTGACTGTGCAGTGATGGAACTCTGTGTCTGGCTTGCATGGAGAGCTTCTCTCTCTGCTGTGGCTTGCCACGGCATCACCCCTGTTGATGCCTCAGCCTCTCTAACTGGTTCCACGCTTTCACATGCAACCACAGGTTCAGGAGTCCTTTCTAAGGCAGGAAGTCCCGGACTTGCAACAGTTCCACAATGCACAGCTTCTTCTGAAGCTTTCACACCTTCTACCTGTAAGGACATTGAAGCTGTTGTGAAAGGTTTTGCTTCCACCCCAGCCACTGGTCTCGGGACTCCTCCTGGACCTTGTGTGTTTTCCTTCTGCAAAGACAGGGAAGGTGCCAAACCTCTCACATGTGATTCACTCTCAGGTCTTGATTCTCTCAGCATCAGCAATGAAGTACCTTCTGGATCCTTTGCTCGTGGACTTCTAAAACCCTCTGCCATGTGGACTTGTGGAGCTGTTTGGGGAATGAATGTCTGTACAACTGCTGCAGGTTCTGAAGTTGCTCCTAATCCTCTTGTCTCTGCAACCACGTTCATACCTGACAATCCTGCTGGAAGTGCAGATCCCTGGGTTCTGTCCACACTCCTTGTTTCTGCCAAGACTCCATGCTGTAGGAACACTCCTGATGCACCCACTGCTGCTGCAGAACCAGTGGTTCCTTCCACAGTTCTGCCTTGCAGACTTTCATGAGCTGCTCTAACATCTTTTGCTACAACAGGTTCCATGGTTGTTTCTAAAGCTTTCACACTCCCCACAGCTGGTTCCATATCCTTCATTTTAGTAACAGCTCCTGGTCCTGGAGGTGTTTTGGCACTTATTTCCACGTGGGTCACAGGGGTGGCTGCAGACACTGTCACAGGATGTTGCAAAGGTACACCTGCTTTCAGAACACTGGAAGCCTCCAAAGGGCTGCCCTGGGTCATGCTCAAACTCCCAGACATTATTGAGGGCTGCAGGGATGGCTCCAAAGTTCTGCTCGCACCCCCCAGTTCCAAAGGTCTCTCCACACTTCTCACATTTTCCACATGCAGAGATTTTTCAGTTGTTTCTGGAATTTTCACTTCTTGCCCAGCCACAACCATGTGAGCTACAGTCACAGCACCTGGATGTGCCAAATTTGCAGGTGTAGGGGTTGTTGTGAAACCACTTGCCAGGGACACGGATTCTGAAGCTGTTCCTAACCCATGTGCTGCCCTGTGAGACACAGACTGATGAGATACTTCCGAGTAAGTCAACACCTCCATGGCCTCAGGCTCCAAAGCTGCGTCCGAAGCTTTTACTTCCCCAATGCCTTGAGATTTAAGAGTGACTTCTGTACCTCCCAGTGCTTCTACTGAATCTTTCTGAATCTCTGATTTATTGACAATTCCAGAGGGGATGCTGGACCAAGTATTATTTCCAGTATCAACAACACTGGCATTAATAGCTACAGGATAAATATTTTCATGTGACTGTTGAATTTGTTCTTCACTAGTGCAAATTCTAGTTTGAGCTATACTAGTATTTTCTGGGATATTAGACTGGATGCTTGCTAAATTAAATGGAGGATTTGCTGCACACAAAGTCCCCTCCCCACTTCCAAGATTTTCTGCAGATTGCTGAGAATCAGTCACTGAATGAGAAACAAGTCCTAAAGCTTGATTATCAAGCCCCTCAGCAGGTTTGGAGCACAGTTCTGGCTGCACCAGGTTTGCCTCTGCAAACACTCCTTGCTGTACATTCACTTGGGAGCTGGACTGCTCTGGCACCAAGGGAGGGGCTGGCTGCACGCCTGCAGGCTCTCCGGGACGCGCAATCAACTTGGATTCCTTTGGTTGCTTTTTATGTTTCTTCTCTTTCTTCCTTTTCTTCTTCTTTTTCTTCTTCTTCTTGCTTTTGTGCTTCTTGTTTTTCTTTGCTTTTTTTCTAGGAATTTCATCTTCACCTGTAGAGCTCCTTTTAGTAGACTGAGTACTATTTTTCACTGTATTTTTGTCTACATCTAGAAAAAATGACATTTACCTTGTAAACATTTGTAAAACTGCATATAAAAATTCTTTCAGATTAGTTGTAAAGTATGGACAGAAGTAAAAAACAATTCAACTTGCAAACCATGCCCAATTCACTGAAGATCCACACACACAAACAGGACACACACCCTTCCCAGCTCTCTTTCTTCCCTCTCAGAGTTACTTTAGGTAATAAAACAACACTTCTTTCAAAAAATTACCCAAATCTTGTTAGTCAGGACAGAGGCCCAGAGGGAACACACCTCTTTCCAAGTAGTATCATAGTCATGGAATTGTTTGGGTTGGGAGGGACCTCAAAGCTCATCTTGTTCCACCCCTGCAATGGCAGGGACACCTCCCACTGTCCCAGGCTGCTCCAGCCCCAGTGTCCAGCCTGGCCTTGGGCACTGCCAGGGATGCAGGGGCAGCCCCAGCTGCTCTGGGCACCCGTGCCAGGGCCTCACCACT
This sequence comes from Ammospiza caudacuta, assembly GCF_027887145.1. NCBI lineage: Eukaryota > Metazoa > Chordata > Aves > Passeriformes > Passerellidae > Ammospiza > Ammospiza caudacuta. Next base: position 121,001,824 of record NC_080594.1, on the reverse strand, counting down.
CTCATAGGGAAGAATCTTCTTCTAATACATGATCTAACCCTGCCCTACGGCAGTGAAAAGCCATTCCCTTGAAGAGAGGAAGATTCTGGGAATTACCACCCTGTCAGCCTCACCTCCTTGCTGAGATCATGGGACAGATCCTCCTAGAAGTTCTGCTAAGGCACATGGAGGACAGAGACGTGATTTGAAACAACCAGCATGGCTTCACAAAGGGAAAATCCTGTCTGTGGTGGCCTGGCTACACCAGTGGGTAAGGGAAGAGCTACAGATGGCATTTATCTGAATTGCTGTAAAGTATTTGACCCAGTGCCCCCACAACCTTCTCCTCTCCAAACTGGAGTGAAGAATTTGACAGGTGCACCGTCAGGGGCATTAGCAGTTGTTAGGATGGCCACATCCAGAGGACAGTGGTTAAAAGCTCAGAGTCCTGATGGACATCAGCAAGCAGTGGTGTCCCTCAGGAGTCTGTACTGAGACCAGTGTTACTTAATAGCATCATTAATGAATCAGTGTTACTCAATATCTTCACTAATGACAGAAGGCTCAAGCGCACCCTCAGTAGTTTTGCAGGTGACACAAAGCTGCAGGTGCAGGTGACACCTCTGAAGGACAGGGCCATCCACAGGGATCTGGACAAACTCAAAAAGTGCCCCATGGGAATCTGCTGAGATTTAACAAGGCCAGGGGTTGCACTTGGGTTGGGGCAACCCCTGGCATCAATCCAGGCTGGGATGAGCAGAGGGAGCAGCCCTGGGAGAGCTGGGCCTGCCTCAGCCCTGAGCCCCCCCTGCCCTGGGTTGAGCCCCCAGCTGGGATCAGCAGAGGGATTGGCATTGTGTCCCTGAGCCCCCTCAGGTGATTTCCCACCTGCAGAGCTGCCCCAGCCAGGGAGGAGCTGGAGCTGCTGCAGAGCCCAGAGGAGGCTCCAGGATGAGCAGAGTGATGGAGCAGCTCTGCTGGCAGGAAAGGCTGGCACAGCTGGCATTGTTCACCTGGAGAGACTTCAGGTGACCTAACCATGACCCTCCAGCACCTGGAAGTACAGTAAAGGTGGTGGAAGACTGGAGTGACAGGACAAGGGACAGTGGGTTCAAAATGAGGGAGAGTAGGGTTAGATTAGGTCTTAAAAAAAAATTCTCCCCTGTGAGGAAGGTGAGGACCTGGCACAGGCAGTCCAGGGAAGCTGTCCCATCCCAGGAGGTGTTCAAGGCCAGGCTTGACAAAGTTTGGAATAACTCAGTATAGTGGAAGGTGTCCCTGCTCTTGTCAGGGAGTTTGGAATGAGAGAACCTACAAGGTCTTCTTCCAACCCAAACCCTTTTATGACTCCCCTGGGTGCTGTCCCTGCATCCCCTGGCAATTGTCTCTCTCCAGCTTTCCTGGGGCTCCTCCAGGCCCTGCAAGGCCACCCTGAGCTCAGCCCAAAGCTTCTCCTGTGCAGGTGAGCAATGCCAGCTGTGCCAGCCTTTCCTGCCAGCAGAGCTGCTCCATCCCTCTGCCCATCCTGGAGCCTCCTCTGGGCTCTGCAGCAGCTCCAGCTCCTCCCTGCACTGGGCCCAGGGCTGGGGCAGCTCTGCATGTAGGAAATCACCTGTGGGGGCACAGGGGGTGCATGTCCCACCACCCACACTCAGTGGACAGCACATCCTAACAGCAGGCTGGAAATGTGCTTTCAAACCCCCGGTGCTGCACATGGAAGATAAACAAGAATTCCCATTTTCCAAACAAATTCCCAAAGTGGGTATTTATGCTATGAGACCTGACCAGCCACTGTCCCCTGTTGTGCTTTAACCCGAGTGAGAGCAGTGCTGCTGCTGTGTTAGAAATTCCCTGGGTATTTACTGACCAAGTTACTCACTAGGGTCTAACAAATTTGGAAAAGAGCATCCATGCCCCCAGTCCCAAACCCACTTTAAGGCAGTGCAGGCTGGAACAGCTACTGGGACAGGCAGGACTGCAGCTGCAAAGCTGCACGTTCCTCTGAGAGCATTTGCTTCCAACAGGAAAGCAATAAATTCAGATGCCTGTGGGGACAAGCAAATCACTGATGGGGAAAGGAAGGAGGGTGGCTGGAGTTTTCATCACCACCTTTCAATTCTGTACCTTACCTCCCTCTGGTTTTATCATTTGTTAGATTCTTGCCCTTCTGGAGCCCCAGTGCCATGTTTTCATGTTTTCAGGAGAAAGGCACTTGATTAAGGGCAACTTGCTGGGATTTCTGTGAAGTATGAGCTGTACATTGGAGTCTGCTTGCATGTTCTTTTCAATGATTCTATTTATACAGGCCAGGGCAGCAACACAGACCCTCCAATCAGAATCTGTCATCCCAAAGCTCACTACTTTCCAGTATCCAAAATCTTGCAAAAGCAATTGGTTAACTGCAATACTGTTAAATGAATGTGACTTGGGATTCCACAACAAGTACAGCAGGTACATATTTATGGGACAAGCAACTTAGGAATAGTTTTTGCACCAACTTTGCTTTGAATGCATTGAGAGGGAACAATGAAGGAGAGTCAAATTTAGGGACAAAATGTCCAGCCCACAGATGGAGAACTGTGTTACTCAGTGGGTGAGCAACTGGGCCAGGGGTTGGGCACCAATGGTGACAGTGACTGGGGTGACATGGGGCTGACATCAGTCACTACTGCTGGTGTCACTGACTGCTCAACAGTCACTACTGGGGTTCTGCAGGGCTCCATTCTCAGCCCAGTTCTCTTCAACATCTTCACTAACAACCTGGGCACAGGACTCAAAGGAATAATTACTCTGCTGAGGACACTAAACAGGGAGAAGCTGTTGGCTCTCCTGAGGGTAGAGAAGCCCTGCAGAAAGACCTCAACAAATCAGAGAGATTGGCATTCCCCAGCTGTGTGCAGTTTAATAGGGGAAGTGCTGGACTGGGCAACCCTGGCTGTGGATGGAGAGCAGTTGTGGGAAGGGCCCTGGTCCAGGGTCAGCTAGAGGTGAGTCAGGAGTGCCCTGGCAACCAGGAGGGACAAGAAAATGGTGGGAAAGGGTGTAGAAGGGGCCCCCGAGGTGCCCTGGGCAGCCCAGGCTGGAGCAGCCTGAGCTCAGAGCTCCCCGGGGCTGCAGCTCCTCCCGAGGGGCAGCGCAGGGACAGCTCCGAGCTCTGCTCTGGGACAGGGACAGCACCAGGGAGCGCCTGGGGCCGGGCCGGGCCAGCTCAGGCTGCACAGCAGGGAAAGGCTCTTGCCCAGAGGGTGCTGGCACTGCCCAGGCTGCCCAGGGAATGGGCACGGCCCCGAGGCTGCCACAGCTCCAGGAGCCTTTGGCCGGCGCTGCCAGGGATGCCCAGGCTGGGCTTGGTGGGCTCTGGGCAGGGCAGGGCTGGCACTGGGGGGTCCCTCCAGCTCAGGATATTCTGGGATTCTATAAAATGAACTTTACTGCAAAGATAATTCATTAGATTCAGATAACCATATACTGTCTCTTGTCCAACTCATTTTAGAGATGGACAATGGGAACATTTGCCACAGGTAGGTTTATTAACTCCCAAGTTAACATCTCTCACTTCTTTATTACCATGTGACCTTGTCTCCACAAGAACACAACAAAAAATATACAAATACAAATAAAAATCACATCACCAAACAAAAGCAACAAAAATCACCAACCAAGAATCTACCCAAACCTCCCCATGTCAGCCTCAAGTGCTGCTCCTACAGCAGAAATTAAAAACCTGAAAATGCTCAAGGTACACAAACCCCTGAGCTAAAAGGCCCAGAGCAATGCCAGACTCCTGCCAGCAGAATCTCTGAAATGAAAACTTTTCTGTGCTGCCTCTGGAACTGCACTCACTCAGCACACTGCAGTCACCTGTGTTTGAACTCCCAAAAATGCCAAACGCAGTAATTACAGCCTTCATCACCTCACCAACCCTCCACAGGCAGAAATCTTATAGCAAGGACCAGTCCCACAAGAGGGGACACTCAGATGTGACTTTTTAGCCTCAAAAAATCGAGTGATTTATTTAAGATCTGAGACTGACACATCAAAATCCCTTTGCAAGACTGTAATACAAGTACCTACACTGTGCAACAGCAAATCATCTTTTGACTGAACAGTTCATCACAGATCTGTTTTATAATAAATGTTCTTTCAAAATAATCCCGAAAAGCAACCCAAAGCAGAACCTGCTTCTATCAGCATCAGCTTTGGTACTAAGAACAGTTCAGCAACCCTGGAGTAACATATATATATATATATACACACTTCAGGGTCACTGCAGTATATCTAAAATTATATATAAAATATACATATATGTTTTATATATAATTTTATATAATTATATATAAAATAATTCAGAATTTATGGACATATATATGCATACATATGGAAAATACTTATCTGTTTCAGTACTGGAAAGAAAAAAACTCCAACTTTCCCTCATAGCAATGGTACATATAACCAGCTCAATTTCTAAATAATTTCTTTCTCTGGCCACCTCTGGATGTAAAAGCACAGTAAGGAAAATATTTAACCACATTTAATGCTCAACTTGCCAGAGGAGCAGCACATTTTCATCTCTATAAATCTGATCTGATCTTAGGCACAGTCACAACCTTCTTACCAAGAAGAGAATTGCCAGAGGGAGTTTTATTACCTGGGTTGCACTGCAGCTCTGTCCCGAGGGCTCCGGAGAGCACTTCCTCTACTTTCTGCACTATCTGCTCACTCTGACAACTCCCAGCAGCTCCAGAGGCTTCGGAGGGCCCGGCCTGCTCAGCTGGGATCGTGTCACCATTGGGCTGCCCTTCCACATTTGCACTAACCAAAAGAAATAAAGAATCAATTTAACACAAGCGATTTTGAGCATTGATTTAGACATTTTTTGTCGTTCACATGCATTTATTATATCCAGCTCTTCAGAGCAGCACTCCAGCCTCCTGAAAAAGGCGTGCTCTTAGGGAAAACTCTGTCTTTGGATAAATTCTCACTTATTCAGCCCGGACACTCTGTGACTGCTGAGGTTGAGACGCAAGGAAAAAAAACCTACCACATTCTGTAATGTGCCACATCTCCCGTGCTCGTACGGCCTTGTAGGGGTTTCCTCCACAAAATAAATACACGCAACGCGCTCCCTTCCAGCTTTTCCTTGCTCTTACCAAGGTTTTCCTTCTTTCACGAGATAAACTCGGCAAATTTAGCCGTAAATCAGACAAACCGTACAGGCGCCTGCCCCGACGGGAGGGCAGCACCGAAAGAGCGGAGAGAGCGGGTGGGCGCGTCCCCTCACCGCCTTCTCTCGGCCCCCAGGCCGTGTCCCCCTCAGGGCGCCCGCTCGGCCGCGACCCCCCGGTCCCGCCATGTTGCCACCGACACGACCCTCAGGCCGCGGCCCGTCTCTCTCCGCCCCCCGTCCTTCCCCGCCGCTCCCCACCGCCCCGTTACCCGCCGTGCTGCTGCTGCTGCTCCTCCTGGATCTCCCGGAATTTGCTGACCACAAAGGACCGAAGGATCTGCTCGATATTCGTCGCCATGACACCCCCCCTTCCTTCCTGCCCCGACGCGAGGCCTCCAGCATCCCACAGTGCACCGCGGCCCGGGGCGCGCGGTGACGTCCCCGCCGTCAGCCGCCTTTGCGATTGGCCGCGTTCGCTGTAAGCCGTGTCGCCATTGGCCGAGGCGGCGTGCGGCTGCGAACGGCCGCTCTAGCGCGGCGCACGGGCCATAGAGCAGCGGCGGGTTCCGGCGGGGGGGGGAGGAAGGTCTCGTGTCCCCTCAGCCGCCGCCGCCATGTTGTGGCGCTCCCGCCGCCCCCCCGCGCTCCGCGCCTGCCGCCGCCGCCACCGGCAAAGCCGCCCCGAGCGCGTCCCCGTCTCCCAGTGAAAGCATTAAACCAGTCCCCGGCGCTCCGCGCCCACACCGCCGCCTCACGCAGACCCTATCCCCACACAGACACACCGCCCCGCCGCCGCCGGTCGCGGCCCCTCTCGCGCCCCGTACGCCGCGTCCGAGTCCCCGCGGGCCCGCGGAGGGCAGGAGAAGGCACCGCGGCGGCCACGACCGCCGGTCTCATTCCCCCGGCTCCCGCACACCCTTCCCCGGCGCCGCCGGAGTCCCCGCGGCGGCCGCTGCTTACCCGGCCGAGGCCATGGCGGGCTGAGGCGCGGCGCCGGCGGCTGCGATCGGGAGCGATTCCATCGGTGCCCATGGAGCGGGGCCGAGCCCCGCGTGTGCTCCGGGCGGGCGGCGGCTCTCAGGGGGCTCTGCCCGCACACGGGCGGTGCTGCGGCTGCTGCTGCATCACCACGGGGCCCTCAGCCCCGGCTCCATGCGAGAGGCGCCCGCCCGCGCTCCCTCCCTCCCCCTCCGCCCGGCAGTGACACGCACATGTGCTCCGGGGGCTGGCAGCGGGGCCGCGAAAATTAAAGGAACAAAGGGGGGAAACCGAAGGGAGGTGGATAAATAAAGTGCGCCTTTTGCCCGCCTGGGAAAGTCGGAGCTTTTCTGGCGGTGATGGAACGCACAGAAATGAGTTTGTCCAGAGTACAGCCACCCTGGGGACCCCTTCAGTGCTGCCCATGATGCCTTAATCAAATCAAATTTTAATTATATGGCTGTTCAAACAGGCTGTAAAACCGAATAATCGTATGGCTGGAACTCTCCCCACACACAGTTTCTGTAGTAGTAACTTAGGGGAGTTAGTTGACCTGAAATAAATTTAAAATACCTCCAAACCTGATCTGGTGAATGGCATCCTTGCTCATGATAATTACTAAATGATTTGTAAGGTCCCTTCAAACCCAAGCCATCCTGGGATTCTGTGAAAACCCAAGTAAAATTGTTTAATTACTGCTGGGGTCTAAAAATTTTCACCATCAATATTGTTTAATGATCACTTGCAAGACCCCTTAAAATCAGCATAATTCTTCACTATGTCTTGCTGATCTGCCCTAATATTGACTTTGGAAAAAAAATTAATCAGATACTTGGATCAATTTGCTTACTTCTATGTCACACTTGATTTATTGCATTTAAAGTAGTTACAATTAAGAAGTCCTTTTACCTGTTTATGCCATGCCCACATTAATACATGTTAGATTTACTGGTAGAACACTATGTAATTTTTGATATCAAAATAAAGGCTGAAAATGTTTCAGTTGAACAATTTCAGATATATTTAGATTCAGCTGATGCAAATGGCCTTGTCTCAACCAGGCATGTCAAAAACATGAAAAAGTTGCCTCAAAAAAGCCAGAGAAGGACTTTAGTGCGTGCTGCATGTTCCCCTCTGAGTCCTTACAAACAAAACTAATCTGATAAATACAAGAAGTCTCTCCTCATACACATGAGGATCCACAGCCCTACAGGAAGATAACTTTTCTTGCTCCCTCCATCTCTATTTAGTGATTAAACTCCCTTTATTTAAACTCTTTTATTCAGTTTCAGTGTCAGATGGTTTTCAGATTAATTAAATATTTTACTTTCATTTTGTTGAGACCAGTGATTGCTGCTGGTAATGTTCAATTAGCAACATTAGTTAATTAGTAATATATTAGTAATATATTAGGATTATATTAGTAATACTTATATTACATTAGTAATAGTAGTTCTGCTACAATCATCAATACTACTTAGAGCATTTATTCATGTGACTTTCCCTTTCAAAGGAGGAGTCTGGTCTGGTGCTTAAATATGCAAAAAAGAACATTAAATTTTATTTCCTAAGGTATTTTACAAAGAACAGTGATGCTTTCACATTATAGCTCTGGAAGGGAGGAAAACTGGATTAAATTTTGTTTTATTAACAGTATCATAGCACAACTGTAATGCTGAATTAGACTTAAGACTAATATGCTTTGGCTTCATAAAGCAAAAAGTTCTAAATGTGGGACAAACCAAGGATGTGGTATTTCAGGGGATGTAGAGACAAAACCCAACTTTGCACAGCCCTCACAGACCACCACACTCAGCTCCTGAGGCGATGGATAAAGCAAAAAACAACCTAGGCGATGGATAAAGTAAAAAACAACCTAGGCATCCCTAAGGTCTTTGGGCCGCCTCTCTCCCTTTCCCCAGCCGCTCTAGACTTCAGGGATTGCTGTGCTAAAGCGAACTCCGGATGGCCCAGCCGAAAACACTGCTCGCTGGTTCCCGTCCCTCCTCCCCCTGCGGTGCTCTCTGGTTGTAGCATTTCCGGAGCGTTTCTTTCTACTATCGCATGCCCTCTGGAGCACAGTAAGTTCCCGAGCCGCGCTGGAAGCGTGCAGGAGCCGCGGTTTCCTCGGGTGCGTGGCTGCCGCTGTCCCGGCGCTGCCGGTGGCCCCGCGCTGCCCGCGCCGGGCTGGGGGCGCGGGGGGCGGCCCGGGGCCGTGTGCGCCGTACCCGCACCGCAAAATGGCGGGACACTCCTCATGGGGTATCCCCGCTCTTCAGGGCAAATGCCCTCACGGCTTGGCGTTCAAGGCACTCCCCTCATAGCATCCCAGTCATGGTTTGGCCCTCATGGCAGTCTCCTCATGGCTTGGCGCTCACAGCATAGTCCCCCACAGCAGTACCCTCAGGGCACGGCCCTCATGGCACCCCCTTCATGGCAAATGCCCTCATGGCATCCCCCTCATGGCGTGGTCCTCTTGGAATCCCCATCACGGCTTGGCCTGGTGAGAAATGCTACTCACTTTCAAAAATGTAAAAGGTTTATTAAACCTTTATCAAAATACAACAGAAGACTGAATAGAGAAAATATTACAGAGCTGGAGCAAAGGAATTTTTCCCCCCCGCCATGTGCTTTGAACCCTTTGGCCCCTCCCAAAGCTCTGCCCACCGACTCCTTCCCTGTCCAGTGGTGATCATTTCCTTAAATCTCAATTGATGCCAGCTCTTGTCACAGCAACAGTGCCACCCTCCCAAATGTCCCAGGCCACCCCCTGATAACAGCACAAGGGGGGTAAAACATAACTATAAATCTATAAAACTTCTCCTAACAAATATACATGATATTTGCATTTGAGTTGTGAGAGTCAGCCATGGCATTACTCATCTGTCGCAGCCCTCATAGCAATCCCGTCACAGCCTGGCCTTCACAGCCAAAGTGGTGAAATATTTACTTGAAATAAGTAAATATTTCGTCTCTGGTTTTGGACTTTGATTCACTTGAATTCTTTCCCTGCTGTTTGCAAAGTTGGGGGCTTACCAACTTTTGAAGCATTTTTTTAAATTTATCCAGTAGCTGTTGGAATTGAGCATAGTTAATACTTATGCTATTGTTTTGGGTATATAGCTGAAAGGGTAACACAGAAAGTGCATTTCAAGGTTTGTGCTGCTCCCTCATCACGGTACAAAACACCGAGCACTTCCAGCATCCTACTTGCTTGAGGTGTCAAATTTAGTACTATGGGGGTGGTTGTAAAAGTTTATGATCCTGTTTATTTTTGGCAGCAAATCTTGAGGGAGTGTTTTGCCTAGAAAAATGCCAAATCCAGCTGTTTGGAGGATCGTACTTGGACACAAGGGGCCTGTGTGGCAGAGCTTCAGCTTGGGCCATGAAAGACACATGTAATAATGACTTTTTTCTTTTATTTCGTTTTCTACACCGTACTGAATGGCAGGAGGTGAAACAAGATGATCTTTAAGTTCCCTTCCAACCCAAACCTTTCATGATTCTATATGGCCGGGTGAGAGCTGGGAATTTATCCTAAACAAAACACACGAGTTAAAAGAAGCTTATTTAACCTAAAGCTCTAACTGAAAATAATAATTGCCACCAGATTCTGGAGGCCTCCAGGCTACTTAAGCCGCTCTTCATGTGTTGAAGTCTGAGGAAGTGAAAAGTTTTCTAAAGTTGTGTTTTTTTCCTTCAGGATGAGCCTAATTGTGCCCCAACCTAAACCTGCAGTTCCCCTGTGGGATTCTGACCATTTTGCAGGTTTGGTTGCCATGGCTGTTTATTGTTGTGCCTCAGAGCTGCCTGCACACTTGGCACAGTGAATTCCCTCTGGAAACTGAGCCACACAGGGAAAAAATGCAGAGAGAGGTGGATGTCTTCCCTCCACAGCCCCCGGTTCCCTGGTGTGTCTGTCCCTGGGAGCGGGGCCAGGCTGGGGCAGGAGGTGGGAATGGGACTGCAAACTTGACTGTGTCCTGGTCCCTCCATCCATCGGGGTGACCCTGGGCACAGCTGGGTTTGCTGTCTCAGCCTCCCTGGCTGCCTTGTGCTGCCGCTTCCCTTGTCCTGGCTGTGGTGATCCTTCACCCCTCAGCAGCTGGGAGTATTTCCTTTATATACCCACAGTCACACATTCACTTTGCTGCACTGCTTACCCTCGCAGTGTCTGCTCTCCAGCACTGCCCTCCTGCCCCAGGTGCCCACACTGCCCTGGCACGGGCAGGAGCAGAGGGAAGGAGAGCCTGCAGGGGGAGAGGTTGGGCTGGGACCAATGGGGACCGGCCCAGGCAGGGGCAGCTCAGCCCTGTGCACCCGCAGTCGCTGAACCCGCAGCTTGCGCATCCCCGGCTGAACGGGGGCCAGCAGCTGGCACACATCCCCGGGAGGCTGCCTCAGAGCTCCCCTCCTGCCTGCCAGCTCTGGGGGCACCCAGCGTGGCCAGAGAGGCTCATTCAGAGGGCATCAATGCAGCCCACGGGGCTTTGGGGCCACACAGCCTGGCCGTGGGTGAGTTTGGGGGCTGAGTCAAGGATGGCAGGGTGGATCCTAGGAGGGAATTGAAGTTGAGAGGAGAAAGTTTCAAGCTGGGAGGAGGATATGGCAAGTTTTGGCTTTTTCTCCAATCCCTTCTTTTGATTTTTTTATCCCATAACAAGTCTGAAGAAAACCCTGAAACTCATAAACACTCAGACTGCTAGGGTCAGAAACACACAGCCCTCAGTAGGATGGGAATGGCACAGCCTTCCCAATCTGGGCTTTTTTCTATCTCCTGTGAGAATTATTTTTTTTTTCTTCTGCCTAACTGCAAGAGGAAGAATGAACCTTGTCCTTTAGTCCAAAGCCAGGTTATGAGAGCTCCTCTCCAGGGCTGGAAGTTGTGGATTTGAACTTCCACAGTGACACTGGGCTTGGGTCTGTAGTGTTTGGGAAAGTACTGGGCTGTTCTTCAGACTCAGCTCCAAGAAGGGTAGGAGTTCATTCCCTCCCAGGGTGGTTGGAAGGGACCTCAGAGCTCATCCAGTTCCAGCTCCTTGCTCTGTTGAGGGACTCCCTCCACTTCACCAGGTTGCTTCCAGCCCTGTCCAACCTGGTCCTGAATTAAGACACTCTGGGCAAAGACCATATCTTTGATCTAAAAAAACTTGGATGCCTGCATCAGATTTCCTGAATGCCAATGTTGGGAAACAAAGATACAGAGGAAACAAACAGCACTGGAGCTTAATTAAAAAAAAAAAAAAAATACAACTGTGTGAAGCTGTTGTTTGCTGTTTGTGCTGGAGTGCAGAGGTCTGATTGTAGTTGCACCTTTCCTGCTGTAGTTTGAGGTGAGCTGATAAGGCACTGCCTCATTAAAATACTCCACCCGGTTGAGATTGAATATTTAGGTGTCTTGCATCACTCTTGAGAATAAATTGCTTAGGGAGTTTATGTTTTCTTAGAGAGTTCTGTTCATAAAGCAGCCAAGGAGCTGAGTGTAACCCCCAGGTGTGTGCACAGGGTGAGTTTGGGAGGGTCAGTGGCTCCTGTCCCTGGGATGGGACAGGAAGGGACAGCCTGAGTAGCCTGACGTCACTGCTCCCTGTGTTTGGAGCCTCCCTGTGCAGGAATTGGGCTGGGAGGGCTCTCAGGACTGTGGGCTTTGCCTCCCTCACTGGATTTTCTCTGCCCCACAGGCCCTGCTGGTGAGGAAGAGTTCCCTGGTGTGTTGGTGAGCCCCAGCTGCCTCCCTGCAGTGAGGATAAAGGTCTCTGAGCTGATGCTCCTGCCTGCTGACTTTGTCCTGACATCCTTGGATAAGCTCTGGGAATCTCCTTGCTCCACTCTGTCCTTGCCTCCTCTCCTCCTGGAGACACCGAGTGATTAACTCATTTCTTCTTTCCTGCTCTCACTTCATATAAGGATCTAACAACAGAGCCTCTTCTGAAATGTCCCTTATCTTCATTTTAAAGCATCTTTTAAACAAACATCTCCTCCTTCTTTACCAAAGCAGGCAATGGGTGCAGAAGGTAATGACATCCCATGGTTTGGAACTGTTAAGGATTTCACACATTGCTTCCAGAAATCCTGGGGGTGTGATAATCCTCACAGAGTAAATATCTACCTTGTGAATGACTTTAGCTCTTTGGGGAACACATTTTTGACTGCTGGATTAGTGACAAAAATAAAAAGGAATGTTTCCTCTTGGGATCTTCATTTTTAAAGTGAGGTCCTGTTGGGCAGCAGAGGGGCCTCCATGACATCTTTGAGTGTCAGTGTAAAATAAAACAGAGGCTGCCATGGCTACATCTGAGCCTCCTAAACTGGCACTGCCACCACAACTTCTTCTCAAGTCACATTCCTAAATAAAAGTTGCTAGGATACCATAGTGGGATGCACAAATAACACTGAGCTTCAAAACAAAAGTGTGAAACCTAACCTTCACTCACATTTTGATGTAAAATGATCAAATATTATTTGACAATAGCAGACATGGCTTGTTCTGTTACTGCTCCTACAGAAAGCTTTGTCCTGTATGTGATGAATTCTTCCATCTGACAGTAGTGCCAGAATGTTTTACTTCAGGGAGGAGAAGGAGGTGACTCTTGGAGTGGGTTGCCATCATGGTGAGTCCCTTGAGGTGGCCACGGTGTCACTGGGTCTGCAGGCTGTGCTGAATTTCACAAGCGCCTTAGGATGAAGCAGAGCAGGGCTGGATGGGACACTGGGAATGAGGAATTGTTCCCTGGCAGGGTGGGCAGGCCCTGGCACAGGGTGCCCAGAGCAGATGGGGCTGCCCCTGCATCCCTGGCAGTAGGATCCAGGTTGGACACCGGGGACATTGGAGGAGCCTGGGACAGTGGGAATTGTCCCTGCCATGGCAGGGCTGGGATGGGGTGAGATTTAAAGATCTCTCCCAACCCAAAGCATTCCATAATAATTTGCATTATACCCCCTATTTATCATGCTGCTGATTACACAGAGTATTTTTTATTTATTGCAAAAGTGCAGATCCTGATTTTTAGATATAAAGAGAATGTTCACAAGCTGGTTAATGAACAGCTTTTAACCATAAAAAAAGAATACCTGGGATGAGACAGAAGTTCTAAACAAGAGGATGAGCTGCTCCTGTCCTGCAGAGCTTTTGCCTCTCTCTCCTAGAGCACTTGCAGGGAAGTTTCTGTCCCCTGTCCCCAGCTGGAAGGGCTGGAGTCCCTTCCATTGGCTGCCTGCAGGGTCATCAGTGGGGCGGGAGTGTTGGGACAGGGACATTTTAACCAGGGGCTGCCAGTCTTCGCTCTCTTTGTGCCTCTGAGCTCCTGAGTCCTGCTCTCCTCAGCCTGCTACACACAGCACACAGTGAGTAGTTTAAAGTCATCCTGGTTTAAAGTTTTAACATTTTAAAATTTAAATTTCTTAACATTTTAAAAGTTAAAAGTTTTAATTTCTTTTTTTTTTTTTTTTTTTTTGGAAAATCATGTTGTGTATAGTTCAACTTATTCTTGATAAAATTTGCCTTAAAAAGTACAATTTAGTGGCCACTGGCTCTGGATACCACTGGCAATGCTCATTTGACTTCAGAGACACTGCCTGCTGTGTGATCAGTGCTCTTCTACCTTACTGTTATGTTACTGTATTTATCTAATTCACCCTTTGTTGTATCCCTCATTCTTTTACCTTTCCTTCGTGCTTGAGTTGTAATATAAAAGAATTGGTCATGTGGTTTCTCAAACATCTCTACCATAACTGATAATTTATAGCCTAACCTGAGCTTTTTTATTGCAAGTAATCATGGTGTTTTATAATTAAAACATATCTGTAACTTTGCAATATCTACATTTGACCCAACACTGGATTAGAAACCTGTTGGTCTCCCCCAGCAGATATTAGCTCAGGCATGTTTAGTTGACAGCAAACAGCTCAGTGTTCATTTTCTCTATTTTATCCTTCTGTCCACATTTATTTTGACTTTGTTCTGTCGGGATGTTTTGCCTAATGCAGATATTTTCCCTCATCAGGGCAGCTTTAGTCAAGTCAAGCTGCAGCAGCTGATGTGAGGGCAGGGCACATCCCAGCCTCACCTGAAAATCTGCTTTGGATCAATTTTGCTTTTCCCTTAGAAATCTCCTCGATTTTGTGTTGTTTTCCCCCTTTTCTAAGATGTATTTTGTGTTGTTGCCATCCCCTCTTGCCCTCCTGCACAGGGGGCTCTGAGCTCACCTGGGCCCTGGCCAGTGCAGGTCAGTGACTGGCGGTGTGAGGAGGGTGACCCTGGTTCTGTGTTGTGTGTGCTGGGATTACACCAGGGGCACTCGTGGCTCCTTTTGTCCTGAACCCTTCCCTGGGCTCTGTTCCTCCCCCAGCAGTGGGAGATGGGAGCTGATCCCTGCAGCCAGGCTGGGAGAGCTGGGGGTGCTCACCTGGAGAGGAGAAGCTGCAGGGAGAGCTCAGAGCCCCTGGCAGGGCCTGCAGGGGCTCCAGCAGAGCTGCAGAGGGACTGGGGACAAGGCCTGCAGGGACAGCACCCAGGGAATGGCTGCCAGTGCCAGAGGGCAGGGCTGGGTGGGACATTGGCAGTGAGGAATTGTTCCCTGGCAGGGTGGGCAGGCCCTGGCACAGGGTGCCCAGAGCAGCTGGGGCTGCCCCTGCACCCCTGGCAGTGCCCAAGGCCAGGCTGGGCACTGGGGACAGTGGGAGGTGTCCCTGCCATGGTAGGCATGTTGGAATGGGATGAACTTTAAGGTCCCTCCCAACCCAAACCAAACTATTATTTTAGCTCAAAAGAAGAACATACAGAATTAGTTTATAAATTATGTCCTTCCTTCCTGGAATCCTTCCTTTCCTGTTTTCTGGATTCTGGTGGATTTGTCAGTGCAGGTGAACTCCTCCATCAGTCAATATGTGAGAGTACACAGGGCAGTGACTCTCAGGGAGCAGAGGTTTCCTGGCTCTCAGGGAACACGCTGTCCTGTTGCTGTGAGCCCCACGTGTGTAAGCCAGGTGTGCACACCCAGGGGATGACGTGGGCACCCGTGCTCCCACTGGCCAGCACAATGTCCATGTGTTTTTCCAAACCTCACTGCAATGGGAGAGTGCAGTGGATACCCCACTCTACCTTGTGTGAGTGAGCTCCTCCAAGGAAAGCCAGAGCTAGAAGTTACTGTGTTGTCTCATTGCTCAGAGCCTTTCCTTTCCATGAGGTGTTCAGAGCTTTTCAGTCATTGCCTCTAAAATCTCTTGAGTGGCCTCAACCAGCTCCAGACACTCTCTGTTCATACCATGGGTGTAGCAGAAGGGCTTTGACCTTTGCAGGTTTGGAATCTCCAAGGAATTGTTGCTCAGAGGGGCTGTGGACTCTCCATCCCTGTCCCAGGCCAGGTTGGACACTGGGGCTTGAGCAGCCTGGGACAGTGGAAGGTGTCCCTGCCATAGCAGGGGTGGCACTGGGTGGGCCGTGAGGTCCCTCCCAACCCAAACCATCCTGAGAGTCTGTGATTCTCTGGGCTGCAAATCCCAGCCTGCTCACTCAGCAGGGTTTTGTCCTCTATCCCAGATTTCTGTAAGTGGGAGCAGTTTCCAGTCAGACCCAGGAGGGTTTTCCTGACGGGTTCCTGCTGTGCTCTGGGTCAGCTCAGCCTTGGAGGTTTAGTGTGTACCCGATGAAGCTCTCCAGCACTGCACGGTCCCTGGAGCTCCTGCTGTCCCCACGGTCCCCAGCTGACCCCCGGTGTTTCCTGTGTGCCGCAGGGCCATGGCAGAGCGGGTGCTGGTGGTCGGCAGCGGCGGCAGGGAGCACGCCCTGGCCTGGAAGCTGGCCCAGTCCCCCCACGTCAAACACGTGTTTGTGGCTCCAGGAAATGCAGGCACGGCTGACAACGGCAAAATCTCCAATTCAGGTAAAAACAAAAGTCACCCATTTGAAATTTGATCATTCAACTAGGATGTTGCTGAGCTGAAATCACAGCTGGTAGTGTGAAAGGATGATGATGATGATGATGATAATGAAATCATGATGATGATGATTGTGGTGGTTTTAGTTTGAAGCTGAGTGGAAATATTAATTTTTGTATAGTGGTTTTGGTTCGCTAATTAAATTTGGTTCTCTGAACTAATATTTAAATCCTATTTTACGCATTCATTTTTTTATCTTGACATTTTAATTTTTTTCATTAAATAATTAAACCATATATCCCTACATTATCCAAATGACTTATCATCAATACTTTCAATTAGCCTTCCTCTATATTTCCTATTTCATCAAAAACAATGACCAACTGTCATCATCATTTCATAACCACCCCAAAACAAACATAGAACCAACCCCAAAAATAACCCCACCCAAAAAAAACCAAGTAAAAATACAAACCATCATCATAAATCATCGACCAATCACCCACCAAATTTTACGTTCTTGTAGCTTATAAAAAGCATGACACTGAAGATGTCAAGATGGCTGCCATACACACCCAATGACAAAAGTGTGTTAGTTCTAGTAACTAACTTACTGTTAGTTTTTGCTAGGTAAAAAGCTAAAAAAGCTTTTGTTTTTAATTTTAAGATTTATTGGCTGATGTATATAACTACAATTCCATAAAAAATTTAAACAAAAAATCCTATACCCCCCCAAAAATCTCTATTCCCATAAAATAATTTAGAAATAAATAATAATAACTTTTACATTTAACCAACTCATCTTTAAAACAGCACCCCATAAATCAACATAGCCCATAAACAAACTGATGATGGATGATGATAATGGATTATTATTTTTTTAAAGTTTTGGGCATGTGAAATAGGTGCAGTTAAGAAGAGAAAAAAGTATTTGAACAAAGCCTTGTGTAAGTTGTGTAATTAATTTTTTGAGATCTCAGCTGTGAAGTGTCATTCTTTAGGTTTGGGTTTGGAGGATTCAGCCAGAGCTGTTCCTCTGGGATCCAGCTCAGAATAGTTGCTGTGGTTGCACCTAAATTCCCTCTTGTGCTCTCAGAATTGTGTTGAAACCCCATGATCCCCACAGCCTGTGACAAGAGCACGCTGTCACTGGGAGCATAATTCACTCCTTTGTCTTTGTGACCTTAAGAAATCAAGGTTATCTTCAGATATTTCTCTGTGTACTGCCTGCTTGGCTGGAGCTCTGACTGGCTGTAATTGAGACTTTTCATAGTTAGTAATTTTGAGAAATCAAACTTCAGATGTTGCAAATTGAGCATCCAAAATTTGGAGCTGCATTTCAAAAAAGCCTGGTCTGAGGGGCTGACACCCAGGGAACCAGTCCAGATCACAGAGATTCCTGTGTCCTTTACACAACAGATCCTGATTTGGGGGTTTTAACCTCCCCAAAACCTCAGTTTTCCCCTCAGAACATGTGTAAGATGTGGAGTTCACAGGATGTATGTGAATGTGGATCAGACACTTCCATTTTCTGCACTTGTGCTGCTGTGGGAATAGCTTTGTGTGTTGTTGTCTCATGGAAATGTGAGTGCTGCCAGGTCCTTGTACAGCAGGTAATTATTGAATAGAATTCCCTTGGAATGCTTAATTACAGCCCTTTGAAACAACTTTGTCCTGAATTTCTTTGTCCAGTCACAGCATCATGAGTGAGCTCCTCACTCCAGTTTTTTGTTCTGTTTGGCCTCTGAGGGGAGGCCTGGAAGGAAGAGCTTGACAAGATCAGAAAGTCAAAAAATCCCCTTTACCCTTGTGCTAAATGGGGTCAGTGCCAGGCTGCAGGGCCTGTGGAATGGGAATTCAAGTAGGTTTTTTTCAAGCTGTGCCTTTTTAAACCCCCACTGGGTTTTTCTCTCTTTCATCCCATAAAAAACATTGCACCAGCAGTGGGAAATGCTTGATCTCGAGCCAGGTCTGTGAAATTTCCATGTGGAATAAATGGTTTTGTTCTGCACATGGGCTCACCTGTGCTTTGGGAGGGAAATCTTCACCACCCCAGGAAGAGCCTAGAATTTATGAAGAGTTTGACTTAAGTTGGTTTTTAAGGAAAGAATTTGTCTCACCTGTTCAAGAATTCCAGTGCTGTCACTGGGGCCTTGATTTAACTCAGGGTGGAAAATGAGGAATTGCCTGTCAGAAAGAAGCACATGAGCCCTGTGATGTTGTGTGGGCAACAATACCTGGGATATCTGGGAAATTCCTTCCCTGGTTTCTGGGAGTTTTTTGGTATCATCAAGATTTTGCTCTGAGAGTTCATCCTCCCTTTGTGGGTCATGGAATTGCCTTTAATTAGGATTGCAGCTCTGGGTCTTGGGTGACTTCTGAAACACAAAAAAGTGAGCTGAAAATTATAAATAACCTTAAATCTTTCAAACTTTGTATTCAAGTAAGAAAAAAAAATTGTGGTTGATCTCAGTTTGTAATTGTTTCCAGCAATAAAGTGAGATTTAATTTGGGTGCCTAAATACAGGTTTATATTTAATTTAGGTGGATTATCTGGGCAGTTTTGGTGCAGAAGCACAGACAATGGCTTGCTAAATGAACAGATGTGTCTGTGAATGGAGTTCACCATCCTGACACCTCCTTCTGTCACATTTTACCTCTCAGTGTAACTTGTGCTCTGAAATTTAACCTCCACCCTGGAAATCCTTGGGCCAAGGTCCTCCTGTCTGCTTCCAAAGGGATGGTCAGCTGTTGTTTCAAGCAGTCAAACACAGCTACAGAAATGTTCCCTTTCAGCCAGGAATCCAAGAAAAATTATATTTGGGAGGAAAATTAAAATCATGGATAAACAACACAATTTGTTCCTTCCTGTTTGTTGTTAGGACGTTTCTCCATCGTGTAAATCTTGTGCCACACTCACTGCTCATACCCTGAGATCAGACCTGCAGAAGGAAATCTGGGGTGAATTCCAGGCTCTCTCCTTTCCTGCCTGGAGAGGGACAAGGGGAAATGGCTCCCACTGCCAGAGGGCAGGGCTGGATGGGATATTGGGAATTAGGAGCTGTTCCCTGTGGGGGCAGGCCCTGGCACAGGTGTGTGGTGCTTTTGGGTGAGCCAGAAGTCAGCTGGCATCAGCTGCACATGGAAGTCAAGGTACAAAACACTTGGGCAGTGGAAGAGGTGCCAAGGAGGTGAATTTTATTTGTGCTCTGTCTGGGTGTTCACCACCCCACCTGAATAGGGTAAATTTATAACAAAATGTAGATTCTGTTGTGAATCAGGAAATTTTATGGGCAGGGATTGTTCCCTGGCAGGGTGGGCAGGCCCTGGCACAGGGTGCCCAGAGCAGCTGGGGCTGCCCCTGCACCCCTGGCAGTGCCCAAGGCCAGGCTGGGCACTGGGCACAGTGGGAGCTGTCCCTGCCATGGCGGGGGGGTGCACTGCGTGGGCTCTGAGGTCTCTCCCAGCCCAAACAAGCCTGGAGTTCAATGATTCTATGAATTTATTCATCCAGAGCAGGGGGAGCACAGTGGGACTGACCAAAATTCTGTCATCCCCTTCCTCTCTCATCACTCCCCAGAAAATGGCTGGAGGAGACCATCAGCTCCCAGTGTATTGCCATGTCCCAGGGGAAAGGACAAGAGAAAATGGCCCTAAATTACACCAGAGGAGGTCAGATTGGAAATTGGAAATAATTTTTCCCTGCCAGAGTGGTCAGGCCTTGGAAGTGTCCTGGAGGTGGCTTTGGGGACAGGGTTTGGGTGCTGCTGGTGGCACTGGATGGTCCCAAAGGGCTCTCCCAGCCCTGGTGATGCTGGGATCCTGTGCTCCCTTTGCCAGCTCCGTGCCCTGGTGTGTGCAGTCTCCTCCCTGCCCAAGCAGCCAATCCCCACTGGGCTCATCTCTTTTCTCCCATCCCTGCAGACCTTGGCTTTGTTTATTCGTGATAAAAGCTGTGCAATTGCAGGGCCTTTTGCGTAACTTCTGGGTTATTGTCTTTGGTGCAGGACTTTTGCTTTTGTTTGCACAGTTTGGGCCATTTCAAGTGTCATCACACTGAATGTTTGGTTTTGGAAAGATAATGGTTGTAACAGCCCAAGCCCACATACCCTCAGCCATAATGACAGCACAGTGCCCTTAATTAAGTTTAACATAATGGAAAACAAAATTCTCATTCCCCCTGCTTCCAGAGGGCTCAGTTTAGTGCAATTTTTGGTAGCACTACAGAAAGAAAGAAAATAAGAAAAAAGATGTTGGAATTCTACCATCAGCCATTTGTTTCATCCCCAACACCCTGGGGGTCCCTGCAGCTCAGGACATTTTGGGATTCTGTGATTTAGGACTCTGACAGTGGATGTGCAGCCAGAGCCTTTGCCTGGGGTTTGGGGCTGTGCTTTGGGTGAGTCTGCGTCAGTATGGGTCTCACCCCTCCAGGTTCCCTGGCAGCCCACAGGAGGCTGGGGGTGCTCTGTGGTACCTCACCCTGAGGAGCACCCCTGGTGGGATCTTTCCCTGTTTGTGTCCCCAACAGCTGTTCCAGTCAGTGACCACGCTGCTGTGGCCCAGTTCTGCAGGGACCAGGACATCAGGCTGGTGGTGGTTGGTCCTGAGGTTCCTCTTGCTGCTGGTAAGAGACACAAGCTGGAAATCAGAGCCTTCGGCATTTAGAAGAAAAGTAAATTTTAGTCCTCATATATGCATCACTCAGCAGTGTTTCCAGTCTGAATGGAAACAGATCCTCTGGAGTTTCCCTGAAATCCAGAGTTGTGCTGAGGTGAAAAGGAATTTCTGAAGGGTAGTGTGTGAGCAGGAAAGCCAGTTTTGGTTTTCCTATGGAGTTTTCATGATTTGAAATAACTATAATCTGAGTCTTGCTAAAAAAAACCTAATTATAAACATGCTGGTAGTTTTTCTGCTTAAACCTTTTGGCATCTCCACCAAAGACTCATGTTGACTTTTGGCTCAAAGGTGTTATAAACCAAGGGGGGATTGTCATCCCTTCCCAAAGGCAGCACATCCTGAGGGGCTGCAGTGGTGCAGGGTTTCTGCTCCTGGCTCCAGTGAGCAGAGCAGGCACTGCAGACACAGGTTACTTCTATTCCTGGCATTCCTGCTGAAGGAATCAGTGCAGCTTGGCTGGCCTGACCCTCATAAATCACCTGGAGATTTATGACATATTTTGTGTTTAGGAATTGTGGATGACTTGACAGCAGCTGGGATCAAGTGTTTTGGCCCCACAGCAAAGGCAGCTCAGCTGGAGTCCAGTAAGAGCTTCACCAAAGCCTTTCTGGATCGTCATGAGATCCCCACTGCCAGGTGGAAATCCTTCACTGATCCCAAAGCAGCATGTGCCTTCATCAACAGGTACAGTTCTGGTCAATATTCTTACTGACACTGTAAATATCCAAACCAATCCAATGATTGCCAGGTATCCATGCCTTTGGGATAGAACATCTGCAAAGGTTTCAAAGGATCACCTGCCATGACTCTCTCAAACTGCAGAAAGTCTGAGAAAAATGGTTCCTCCTGCTCTGAAATGGAGTGCAGGTTCAGTGTTCACTTCACAGGAGAATGTAGGACAAGCTGTTATTTTTTTGTCACTCTGCCTGCTGGGGAAAGGCAGGGAGCAGCCCAGAGCCATCTGTGCTGGCCTCTTATCCCTTTTCTTCACCAAGAAAACCTGGAGAATTACTCAGCAACTGATGATCTGCTCATCACAGTGCAAGCCATGTGACCCCAGATGAAATTCCCAAATGGAAATCAGTAATGGGCAGTCAGGGAATTCCCTGGTGGGGAAAAGAAGCAGGAACCTTTCTCAGGCAGAGCCTAATGAGAGGAGCCTGGTGTGATTTGTGTGTTACTCAATAAGGTTGCCATGAAAACTGAGAAGCACTTTGATTTTTCAACTCTGGAAATGTTCAGAATGTCCCTGCAAGGGCTGTTGGTGTTGAATGTCTGTCCTTGCCTTGGCAGTGCCACCTTCCCTGCTTTGGTTGTCAAAGCCAGTGGGCTGGCAGCTGGCAAAGGAGTCATCGTGGCTTCAAGCAAGGAGGAGGCCTGCAGAGCTGTCACTGAGATCATGCAGGTGAGGAGGAATGTCTCACACCAAAGCAGCTCCTCACCACCTCAGAGCATCACAGATACTCCTTATTGCATGGAACAGGGACAGACGTGGCTGTCAGACATCAAACCTTTCACCCTTTTATTTGGGCAGCTGATTTATTCATGGCTTGAGGTGCAGTTCCTGCAGGCTAAAATAAAACCATTCTTCATGAAAACCCACCCTTATTTCACTGATTTATATATGCAATTCCTTTTATTTCACTCTATGAGACTCCTGCAATCCATCAGTCCCACACTGAACTCCTCAGTGATTCAGGTGGGTCTTCACAAGCCCCATTAGGACCAAGCACAGCACTTCAATGTGCAGTCAAATTATTTGGGATTATTTCCAGTGAAGTTCACACTGAGGAAGGATATTCCACAAATGTATTTGGAGCATCAAGATTTGAAGTGAGGCCAAGTGAAGTAATTTTATCTGCCCAGTGAGGAGCACAGAGCTGAGGCTCCCAGGTCAGGCCCTGAGCTGGTGTCAGCAGCACAGCACCCTGAGATTCCTTGGAGCTCTGCTGATCCATGGAACACATTCTGGGACACACTTGTGCTTCAGGGGTCAGGGCATGGGTGCTGCAGTCACATTTTGGGGGTCTGTGGTCACTGCACAGTTCATGTCTGAACAGGGCCCAATGTCTTCTATAAAAAACCTGAGTTAGAGATTTCTAGAGACCCCCAAAATCACCTTGGCAGTGTGGGCTGTTTGTTCTTAATTTCTTAATTATCCAGAATATGCAGTCAGGTTCAAACATTGCACTGGCATGTGAGAATCTTGCTCCCTTCCCAGGTGTTGGATAAAATTGCACTTTTTTATCCAGTGGAAGTGCAGACTGGAGACTTGGCTGTCACTGGTGTTGGGGTGAATTTCAGAAGGCAGAGCATGAGGAATTGCTCAGTAATCACAAATACCCTCTGTCATTCCAAAATATTCACTAATAAACCCTGCATTTATTTAAGGACAAAGAGAGGAGTAGGGATTTCACTACTGGTGACATCCCTGGGGGGGAGAAATGGATTCATCATCTCAAACCTGTGCTGCATTTTTGGCTGTATTAAAAATACCTATTTCTTGTTGCATTTTCAGCAGTTTAAAACTGAAACAGAACTAAAGAGATTTTGTTTCACTGTAGGATAAGAGTTTTGGCACAGCTGGGGAAACTGTTGTTGTTGAAGAGCTTCTTGAAGGAGAAGAAATTTCTGTAAGTGCATCTCACTGTAACACTTTAGTTCTACCTGTTCTAAATTGTTTGGGATTCACTGAGTGCCTTCACCTACAGAGTGGAGGATTTGATCAGTTAAATTAAAACCATTCCCTGCTTATAAATAAAATTGTATTGGTTAGAGACAGCTGTGTGGCTCATTTTGGATCCTTGCTGGTTTTATAATTAGCATTGTAAAATGGTTTTGAGTATTGCTGTCATTAGTCCCAGTATGAGTGCACAACATCCTCCAGTTCCAGAAGATGCCAGCAGCTTTGTTATTCTGAAGATACTGAGGATAAAAACAACTGCTATAGAAGTAATTTATAAATATTTCTCAAGTAAATAACTTTATCAGCAAGGAGAAGGAAGTCTTGAAAGGGATGTAATTCCTTCCTTCCTTCCTTCCTTCCTTCCTTCCTTCCTTCCTTCCTTCCTTCCTTCCTTCCTTCCTTCCTTCCTTCCTTCCTTCCTTCCTTCCTTCCTTCCTTCCTTCCTTCCTTCCTTCCTTCCTTCCTTCCTTCCTTCCTTCCTTCCTTCCTTCCTTCCTTCCTTCCTTCCTTCCTTCCTTCCTTCCTTCCTTCCTTCCTTCCTTCCTTCCTTCCTTCCTTCCTTCCTTCCTTCCTTCCTTCCTTCCTTCCTTCCTTCCTTCCTTCCTTCCTTCCTTCCTTCCTTCCTTCCTTCCTTCCTTCCTTCCTTCCTTCCTTCCTTCCTTCCTTCCTTCCTTCCTTCCTTCCTTCCTTCCTTCCTTCCTTCCTTCCTTCCTTCCTTCCTTCCTTCCTTCCTTCCTTCCTTCCTTCCTTCCTTCCTTCCTTCCTTCCTTCCTTCCTTCCTTCCTTCCTTCCTTCCTTCCTTCCTTCCTTCCTTCCTTCCTTCCTTCCTTCCTTCCTTCCTTCCTTCCTTCCTTCCTTCCTTCCTTCCTTCCTTCCTTCCTTCCTTCCTTCCTTCCTTCCTTCCTTCCTTCCTTCCTTCCTTCCTTCCTTCCTTCCTTCCTTCCTTCCTTCCTTCCTTCCTTCCTTCCTTCCTTCCTTCCTTCCTTCCTTCCTTCCTTCCTTCCTTCCTTCCTTCCTTCCTTCCTTCCTTCCTTCCTTCCTTCCTTCCTTCCTTCCTTCCTTCCTTCCTTCCTTCCTCCCTCCCTCCCTCCCCTCCCTCCCCTTCCTGGAGGGGAAAGAGTCATTTCCATCATGCAGTATTTTAATTATTTTTTTTTAAACCTTTTGAGTGTTTCTTTTCAGTGCAACTGCTGATGGTATAATTTTTCTAGGTTTTATTGATTTCTGAAGGAAGGTCACACAAAATGAGTCCCAGCTTCCTGAGGAAAAGCCAAATGCTTTGAACGCCATAATTTATTTTATCAGGGAGGCAGAGTTTATCCTCTTCAATATCCCTTTGTCACACTGAAAATCAGCTCTAGCTGCACTTTAACTGTAACCATGCCAGGAACTTTACCTGTTGTCCTTGTTTCAGTGCCTGTGTTTCAGTGACGGTGTCACCATCGCCCCCATGCCCCCAGCCCAGGACCACAAGAGGCTGATGGATGGAGATGAGGGCCCCAACACAGGAGGGATGGGAGCTTATTCCCCAGCTCCTCAGGTGAGGAGGGGCTGATGAGGAGGGGATGTTTCACTGCAGCTGTCACTGAGCCTTGGGCATGGTTCATTCCAGCAGAGGAGCAGGAGGGATGGGCTCTGCTGGATGGAAATTGCTGCCCAAAGCAGCCAAGGCCAAGTCAATCCCCAGCTCCAAAACCTCTCTAAAGAGAGAGTATCTCCACTGAATTACCTGGAATTCCAAAGCAGGCAGTGTTATTTCTGCAACCTGGTGTCTGATTGGGATTTAAGTTATGAAATGCTGCTCATCAGAACCAAGGGCCTAAAACCACAGGTTTGCTTTGTGCCAGACAAAGCTCATGGTGAATTTTGGCTGTGGCTTAAAGTACATGAAATGCTGCTCATCAGAACCAAGGGCCCAAAGCCACAGTTCTGCTTTGTGCCAAACAAATCTCATGGTGAATTTTGGTTGTGGCTTAAGGTAGTTGGGGGTTTGTTTGATAGGGAACTTCTGTGAGCAGAAATAGAGAGAAAAACATTCTTAGCTTTCCATTGGAGTGAGCAAGAGGCCATCCAAGAATTCTGCTTGGCTCTTAAAAACACAAAGCCAAGCCCTCCCTTTTTACAGACACTGGTTTCCAATCCTTTCTTATCAGATTTCTAAAGACCTGCTGCAGAAGATCAGTGAGACTGTTCTTCAGAAGACTGTTGATGGCATGAGGAAAGAAGGAGTCCCCTATGTGGGTATGTACAAGACTTTAAGATTTTTAATCATAATGAAAACAACCTTTTATTTTGCTTTTTCCTCTTTGTATCCTGACACACTGGAGGTTAAGGGGAAACAACTTTAATTTATGAGGAACTGGGTTTGGTACCAGCCTTGATTCAGGGTCCATGGAAATCAGCAGAGGTCATGAACAGGGAATAATTCCTCAACTGAGGAGGAGCAGAAAGGAAAATGTTCCAAAATATGCTGTAAAATTGTGACAGCCATTTCTGCCTGATTTATTGTTACCGTTTTTCAAATTCACTGAGCACAGGTGGCAGCCTTTTACACCCTGTTACCAACAGATTCAAAACAAGTGAGTTACTGAGAGATCTTTATGTCTCATGTTTTGTTCCAGGTGTGCTTTATGCTGGATTAATGCTCACCAAAGATGGGCCTAAAGTTCTGGAGTTTAACTGCAGATTTGGTGACCCAGAGTGCCAGGTGAGTTATTTTGTACAATTTGCCATTATGGGAGGAGTAAAATCTATGACCATCTACCACTGTTGTTAACCAGATTTGGGGTGAATAATCAGAATTTTAAATCACCAAGATTTAAAACATTTGGGTTGTTTGTTCAAGGCAGAAGGTCTGTAAGGAAATTGTTCCATTCCAGAGAGGATTCAGTAGGCTGGACTCAAATCTGGGCTTTGCAAAGGTCAGCTTGAGAAGAGCTCAGCACTTCCCTGTCTTTTCTGGAATGGATTCTGGATTTTTCCTTGCTCCCTGTTGACAAGTGGAACAAAACTCTTAATTTCTATTCTTCAGAACAAATGAGGTTCTTTGTCCTCACCCTTTCCTCTCCATATGTAGCAATTCCTTTACCCACAGAAATTCCCTGCAAGGATGAGTATTTCTAAGATTATCTCTCAGATGATCCACTGCATGCCTGATGTGTGAAAGCACAATATGTGGGCATATTTAATTCTGCTTTTTCAGCTGCACTGGTGTCTTTCCAAGGCCAGGGAAGGCAATGACCCCATTTGCTTTGCTGCTGTGTGTTCCTGCAGGTGATTCTGCCCCTGCTCAGGAGTGACCTGTACGAGGTGATGCAGGCAGTGCTCAGCAGGAGGCTGGCCAGCTCCATGCCAGCCTGGAGAGAGGACAGTGCAGCTGTCACTGTGGTCATGGCCAGCCAAGGCTACCCAGGGACATATCCCAAGGGCTTGGAAATAACAGGTAAATGGAGCAGAGGAGCTGCAGGAGCCTCATTGCCCCCCCAGCCTCTCCCTGTTCTCTGCTGCTGCTGCATGAAGGAACTGGAACTGAGATTCATAGAAACCCTGGTCCTGGGTCAGCAAGAGCAGCTGGATTTTCACACATCTCAGTTTATTCTGGTGTATTTTCAGTTCTCCATGCTGCTGTTATTTGATATTGGCACAGGTGGTTCTGATCAGGGTTTTGGGTCACGTTGGTGCTGATGTTTGTCACTGAGGCATAAAACCCCAGCTGCAATCAGATGTTGTGTGCCACATCCCTGAGCACACAGCTAGGCTTGTCTCTCCTCCAGAGGTATTTTTAACAGATTTATTCCCTTTTTTACAGATTTACTCCCATTTCCCAGCAGGATCACCCTGACTTTGCCTGTGGCTTTCAGACAGAAAGCGTTCGGTCTCTCACTGAGAGCATTCTAACCAAGAGCTGGTGTTTGTCACCCACCCACAGGGCTTGCCAAGGCCAGGCAGCTGGGGCTGGAGGTGTTCCACGCAGGCACAGCCCTGAAGGACGGCAGGGTGGTCACCAGTGGGGGCAGAGTGCTCACGGTCACGGCCATCAAGGAGGACCTGCCCGCGGCGCTGCAGGCGGCCAACCTGGGGGTGGCTGCCATCCACTTCCAGGGGGCCATCTTCAGGAGGGACATTGGCCACCGGGCCATCGCCTTCCTCAGGCAATCCAGGTAGATATTCCCACTCCCTGACATGGCAGTAATGGGGGTCAAAAGGATCTAAGCACATCCCTGGGTGATATTAATAAGTTCGAACCCCATCCGTGTGCTCACCGTCAGCAAGACCAGCCAAGGCAGGATTATTTTAAATGCCTGATGTTCTTACTCTCCTAAATCTGAGTTAAACTACAGTGACAAGCACAGAGGAGTGATCTGCGTTGCTGCAGTTGTTAGGCCTTGTTTAGGGAAGGTCAACTTCTGCTTCTTGGGCTTTGGATCACAGATTTGATCTGGTTTGTTTTGGATCACAGATTTGCTCTGGGTTTGTTTTGGATCACAGATTTGCTCTGGGTTTGTTTTGGATCACAGCTTTTGCTCTGGATTTGTCTTGTCCAGAGGTCTGATATTCAATATCATGAAATGAAAAATCATGTAATATCATGAAATGAAAAATCGTTTAATATCTTGAAATGTGGTCCCAGCCCCAGCCTGCCAGAGCTCCAGGAGTGTTTGGACAGCTCTGCCATGTGGAGTTTTTGGGGTGTCTGTGCAGGGTCAGGGCTTGGACTGCATGATTCCTGTGGGTCCCTTCCAGCTCAGGAGATTCTGGGATTTTACATATTAACAAAGTTGAAGCTGGCTTACTGGTTCTTTTTTAGCTTTTAGAAATGGTTAAAATCACCTTGAACCCCCCACCTTGTTGGGATTTACATTTTACTAGCACAGCTGCCTAACACCAGGGTAGGATTCATCCCTTCTTTCCATTCTCATCCCTTTAATTGGCTCAGTATTTACTGTAAGACTCTGGAGATCATATGGGTGTGGGTTTGTTTGGTTTTTTTTAATAGTAGGGAGTCTTGTTGCATCTTTAATGTTCCTGAAAGCTTCTTGTAGTTTTTTAAATCATTTTTACCTAATAAGAAAAACTGCTCTGCTCCAAAGTGCTCCCAACGTGTCTTTTCCCAAGGGGTTTTTTTGTAGGCTGGGAAACACATCAGTGACAGTTCTGTTGCTGCTGGCAGTGTATCCTGATTAGCATTTTGTAAAATTATCATCAATAAACTTCCTAAAAGAACAAGGGTGTTGGTATTTAGTCTTCTTTCTCTCTCAAGTGCTCTGCATCTCTTGACAAATTGATGTGACAAAGTGGAATTGGGATTTGCAGCAGGGAAAAAAGCCCCAAAACCAGGTCAGTGAGGCAAGAGGAGGCTCTGGGAGCAGTTCCCTCCCAGTGTTCATTCCTTCCAGCCCCTGGAACGGCTGCCTGGAGGATCCCTCCTGCACACGGAGGCTCCTGGGGCTGCTGCAGGCACTGCCCTGAGGCAGCACAGGGTGCTTCAGCCCCAGAACCCCAGGCTGGGCTGGCTTAGAAAGGACCTTAAGGCTCATCCATGGCAGGGACACCTTCCCCTCTCCCAGGGTGCTCCGAGCCCCAGAGTCCCCTCTGGACTCAGTGAGGAAGGGGGACGGCTCTGGAATCAGGACTCAGCTCCTCTTGGCAGCCTGGCAGGATCCAGTCCTGAGGCATTTCACCTCAGGAAAACAGCCAGAATGCTTAAAAAAAAAGTATTCCAGAAAATTTAAAGAACTAAAGATTCATTTAAAGGATCAAAGCAAAAAGAAAATTTAACAAATTTGAAATGCTCCTAAAAATATGGTGCAAATCTGGTGGACATTTATCATATTCAGACTGAAAGGAGCTGACTTTGATCTCTGGTTGTTGCAGGCCAATATTTCCCTGAGTCTTATTCACAGCCTGAGCAGCTGCCTGTGGTGATTCTTGTCTTCCTGCCAGTTTTTGGGCAGGGTGTGCTGAGAGTGCAGACACCTTTGGATTTTCCTGGCAACGCTCTCCTGGGCCAGTTCTTCTGGCACTTGAAGTCTTTATCAATTCCAGCTATTCCAGCAATGATCTTCACCAGAGAAATACCTTTGATCCTAAAAAAAACCTCCCACATCTTAAAATAAGATTCAGTAGGCAGAGTAAAAAAATATTTACTGCATTTAGTGCAAATGTAGGCATTTGTGTCTGTCTCTGACTTTTCCAGTGTTTGCTGAATTCTTGACCTGGTTCCTGAGGTGGGTTTTGTGGATTAACTGAATTTTTTTGTTCAGCTGAGTCAATTCTAAATGGGTTTCAGTTGTTTTGTTGTATTTGTCCTTGTTAATCAACACCCTTAGAACTGAAACTTCAGGCTGAATCCCATGCATAGGAGAGAGAAAACAGGGATGGATCTAAAATAGGGATGCACCTGGTTCATGCCACTGACAGCCTGGGAATAACAACTGCTCAGCTGGCACGAGCCTGAGTGTTTGCTGCAGGGAAAAGTCATGAAATCCCTGTCCCCAGAATGGAAAGGTCCTTCTGTAAACATGAGCCGGTGTCCCCAGGGAGCTGTGGGGACACACAGGTGACACCAGTTTGTACCAGGGTGTTGATCTTGCATAAACCCCACCCAGAGCTCACAGACATCTCCTCTAGGTTCCTGAGCCTTAGGAGCCTGGGTCTTTTGAAGGAAATATATTTTATGTTCTTTATTGAAAGCCCATTGAAGTAAGAGAGGCATGGCTGCTTCTGAGGTGGGATCATTGCAGTGACAAGGAGAGGCAACCTTAGAGCAGCAGCTGGAAAAGCCTGGAAGGATCCTGGGGGTTATTGATTCACCTTGGGGGTGGAAAAGTGACTTCAGCTCAGCCCTGCTCTGACCCAGCCGTGCATTTCTGTGCTTGGTTTGGTTTGGGTTGGTTTGGTTTGGTTTGGTTTGATTTGGATTGGTTGGGTTTGGTTTGGTTTGGTTTGGTTTGGTTTGGGTTGGGTTGGTTTGGTTTGCTTTGGTTTGGTTGGGTTTGATTTGAGTTGGTTTGGTTGGGTTTGATTTGGGTTGGTTTGGTTTGATTTGGGTTGGTTTGGTTTGATTTGGATTGGTTTGGTTTGGTTTGGTTTGGTTTGGATTGGTTTGGTTTGGATTGGTTTGGTTTGATTTGGTTTGGTTTGATTTGGTTTGGTTTGGTTTGGTTTGGATTGGTCAGGTTTGATTTGGATTGGTTTGGTTTGGGTTGGTTTGGTTTGATTTGGATTGGTTGGGTTTGATTTGGATTGGTTTGGTTTGGGTTGGTTTGGTTTGATTTGGATTGGTTGGGTTTGGTTTGGTTTGGTTTGATTTGGTTTGGTTTGATTTGGATTGGTTTGGTTTGGTTTGGTTTGGATTGGTTGGGTTTGGTTTGGTTTGGTTTGGTTTGGTTTGGTTTGGTTGGGTTTGATTTGGGTTGGTTTGATTTGGATTGGTTTGGTTTGATTTGGATTGGTTTGGTTTGGGTTGGTTTGGTTTGGTTTGGATTGGTTGGGTTTGATTTGGATTGGTTTGGTTTGATTTGGTTTGGTTTGGTTTGATTTGGATTGGTTGGGTTTGATTTGGATTGGTTTGGTTTGGGTTGGTTTGGATTGGTTGGGTTTGATTTGGATTGGTTTGGTTTGGTTTGATTTGGATTGGTTGGGTTTGATTTGGATTGGTTTGGTTTGGGTTGGTTTGGTTTGATTTGGATTGGTTGGGTTTGGTTTGGTTTGGTTTGGTTTGGTTTGGTTTGGTTTGGTTTGGTTGGGTTTGATTTGGTTTGGTTTGGTTTGATTTGGATTGGTTTGGTTTGGGTTGGTTCAGAGCTTTCCCACTGACACCTCAAGGCCTGGAGGTGGCACTCAGAGCTCTGGGCTGGGGACAAGGTGGGGATCAGTCACAGCTGGGACTCCATGGGTTGTATGGATTCAAACCCTGCAAAATCAGATCTGTGCTGCTATTTTACCTTGTCAGGGGTTTGGTTGTTGGGTTTATTTTGGGATTTGGCTATGTGATCCCAATGCTCTGATACCATCTTCAAAACTCTGGAATTATCCACCTGCTGCTCCTGGCAGTGCCTCCTCAGGCAGCAGGATGGGATTCTGCACAGTTCACCCACCCAGGGATGTACAGAAGTAAATATTATTTGGAAATACCTCCAGTAATCAGCTGCCATGCCATTTTTCCCCACTCTTGCAGAGGCCTGACCTACAAGAACAGTGGGGTGGACATTGAAGCAGGGAACACTTTGGTGCAGAAGATCAAACCCTTTGCTGCAGCCACATCCAGGTCAGGTAAGACCAGAACCTTCTGCTTCTGCTCTGGTCACTTCTTGGCAGTGAGGTTTACCAGTTGATCTTGATAAAAAGCTCATCTTCATGTGCCCTGCCTGTTTCTAGATGACACAAGAAAGCCTGTGGTAAGCAAATGCCAGTGATTTTATTGCAAATGCACAGCTTTTAACCCCCACATGGCTCTAAACTCCACCTCCTGAATGCCAGGAGTGTTACAGAGCACAGTTCAGCACTGTGTAAGGATAAATGCAAGGAAAAATTTCACCATTAAGAACTGAGTTTGAGTCCATGGATTATTATTTCTTGCACAGTGAACTCCACCATTTGGGGGGATGAATGTTTAGACAGGTTATGAGATGTAGAACTCCTGAGACAGATGTGGAACCCACCTCTTTTGCTCAGTTGAACCAGCATTGATTCATCCTTGAGTTTGGGGCTCAGGCACACCTTGCTCTAGCAAATTCTTGTAGTTCTTCAGACAGATTTAAAATATTCATTTATTTAAAATATTCATTTATGGAATGGCCCTTTTATTTCAGATTAACTGAGAACCTTCTAATGAAGTCAGGTATACATAGAGGGGAAAATATAGATTATTTCACACCAGTACAACCATCTTACCACAATTCCTCCTGTGTTTCAGAGAAACCTTAGTGCAAGGGGGAAACCTCTCATTTACAGGAATTACTGACTGCTCAGTCACAAAGTTGGGGATTTTTAGGCTTAGGCTAATGATGAATTAAAAAGGCAAAGCCAACCTAAGCAGATTAGGAGCTCCTCAGTGAAAAGGTTCTAAATGGCAGAGAAAAGTTTCCTGGTGACAAAGCAAAGCCGTGTTGCCAAACCTTGGAGAGAATTTGTGCTGGAGATGCTGGGGAAGCCCCTGGGAGTAAAGCTGGGCTGTTTCTCCTTTTCCTGGCTGGCAGGCTGCAATGCAGAGCTTGGAGGCTTTGCTGGGCTCTTTGACCTGAAAGCAGCTGGTTACAGAGATCCCATCCTGGTGTCTGGAACCGACGGCGTCGGCACCAAACTCAAGGTAAGGTGGAAATCCACCCAAAGGAGGAAAAACAGCACAGAAGGGAAAAGGTTCTGTCACAAAATAGCAGCTGTCCCGGAAAAATACCTATTGGTCTTTCTAAAAAAGGGGATGGAAACTGAAATTGCCTTTCTTCAGGCAAGAGAATTAAATACCTGTAAATAGCCAGATATGCTGATATCTGATAATATCAACTGATATGATAATATCAACTATCAGAAGTTGATATGATAATATCATCAGTAAATATCAGAAGTTGATAAGATGCCTAAAATAGCAGGGTTTTAAATATTAAGACTATAACCAGGAATCTTGTTTCACAAAGGCAGCATCTCCACCCTCAAAAAAGATTAATTGATGGGGAAAAACATTTAATCCCAGGTTTGCTGTTGTGTTTGGGCTGCAAGGAAACCCTTTTGCAGCAGTTTCCTTCTCAGTGCCTTTTGGATTTGCCAGTGGAGACAGGAATAATTCCTGAAGAGAGTTAGGAGAGGATAATAAACAAAGCTGCTCCTCAAAGATTTGGCCCATTGCTCACAGACTCTGCTCCTGATTTCAGTCCCTTGCAGACCCTGCCTGTGCTCCAGGGGCCCAGAGCTGATCCCAGGCTTCTCCCTGTCTTGCAGATTGCTCAGGAGTGCCAGAAACACGACACCATCGGGCAGGACCTGGTGGCCATGTGTGTCAATGACATCCTGGCCCAGGGGGCTGAGCCCCTCTTCTTCCTGGATTATTTTGCCTGCGGCAAACTCGACGTGGACGTGGCTCAGGGCGTCATTGCAGGAATTGCTGATGCCTGCAGGAAGGCTGGATGTGCTCTTTTGGGTAGGAACACTTCTCAGGGGGATCTGAGAAACCTTCTGCAAGGTCTTTTAGTTGGTGTGAATGCAGTTGGTTTCCTGCTCTGTGGAAGAATCTGGGAGGAGTAAAAAAGCAAAATGTTCCATGTCTTTGCTTTCAGGGAACTTGATGTGAATCACAGTGGAAGGAGACAGTGCTTTAAAAGTTTAGGTTAAATTTAGATTAGGTTTAGGTACAGATTTAAGTTAGATGTTGAGAAAAGGTTCTGTCCTTTTTTCCAAATTTTAGGGAAGTTAGGAACACAAGTCCTTTCTCAGTGGGTGTCATTTTGGGTCTGTTTATAAGCTTTGAACAAGAGGCTCTTTATGCCCTGGTTTACTTTTTTCCTGCATGAACTGTTGGTCAGCTTTATGTTTGTTTTAAGGTGTTCTCTGCATTTATCAAATATAATCACCCCATTCATGCTGCAGCAAGGTCTGTGTTAGGTGAAACCTTGTGATGAAACCACCAAAATGTCAAGATTTTATCTCCAGTTCAAGATTTTCAAACCCCACAGGCCTTTCTGCAAGAGCTGAACCTTCAGCTCAACAAATTTAACTCATAAGCCCCCTGACAGTGAGGGGGTGAGGGCTCATCTCTTGCCTGGTTTTGCACAATTATTTGTGGATTTAAGTGGTGGGTGGCCAAGCAGTTCTCCATCCTCCATTTGATCCAGCCCTCATTAAATACAGCTGAAACACCAGGACTGAAAAAGCAGGGGAAGCTGGAGCACAGGGCAGGGAGTGCAAAGTGGGAAGAGGAGAGAAAAAGGCAGGATTTTACCCAGAGCAGCTGGGGCTGCCCCTGGACCCCAAGGCCAGGTTGGGCACTGGGGCTTGGAGCAGCCTGGGACGGTGGGAGGTGTCCCTGCCAGGGTGCAATGAGATGAGCTCTAAAATCCCTTCCAACCCAAACCAGGGATGAGATGAGCTTTAAAATCCCCTCCAAGCCAAGCCATTGTGAGATTCCATGATCAAAGCCAGGCTGTTTCAGCCCCTCTCTGCTGTGTTTTGGTCCCCAGGAGGAGAAACGGCCGAGATGCCGGGGATGTATCCCCCTGGCGAGTACGACCTGGCTGGCTTTGCTGTGGGGGCCGTGGAGAGAGGGCAGATGCTGCCCCAGCTGGACAGGATCACTGAGGGGGACGTGGTCATTGGGGTGGCATCTTCTGGGGTCCACAGCAACGGCTTCAGCCTCGTCAGGAAGATCGTGGAGAAGTCGTCCCTGGATTTCTCCTCCCGCGTCGGGGTCTCGGGGGACCAGACTCTGGGTACTGCTTCCTCCTGAGCTTCCTCCCAACTGGGCCTTTGAAACTTTCTCAGGCACCAAAAAAAGAAAATCATTCCATCTTTAGCATGTTTTCATCTTTTTCTTTTCCTGAGAGTCACATGTGCAGGGAAGAAACAAAGGGAGGGGGATAAATAATTAATTGTGGGCTAAAATGAAAAAGGTAAAACTTTGTGTTTCTCTCTAGTACAATGCTCATTACTATCCAAACTGCTGTTTTGAGATTCCCCCCATTTTGTACTGGTTCCCATTTCTCTCCATGCTTTCCCCTCTGCCCTGGGCAGGAGAGCTGCTGTTGACCCCAACCAAGCTCTACAGCAAGACCCTGCTGCCCGTGCTGCGCTCGGGCCACGTCAAAGCCTACGCGCACATCACCGGAGGGGGCCTGCTGGAAAACATCCCCAGGGTCCTCCCAGACTCCCTGGGGGTCGTTCTAGGTGAGAGAGAAGCAGAGCTGTGGAAAAACCCTCACCTTACTGTGCCTTGCTGTGGCCACAGCAGCTGATCTGTGCTGTAGGAGCTGGACATGTCTCTCTAGAAATGTTTGAGTTTTTCCTTGTACCTGAACCAGAGCCAGTCAAAACAGCCAGTGCTTCCTTTGTGGTGGAAAGACTGCTCCCCACTGAATTCCTTCCCCTGGGGGTGTTTGGGATTGGATTTCATAGGACACTTGCAAAAAGAAAACAGCCTTACCAGCATTCCCAAGTCAGCTGCACCATTTGCAATTCCCTACGAAATTATTGCTAATTAAATGATACTCATGAAGTTTTCAATTAGCATTCAGAGGTGGTTGTGAGCTCAGGGAGAGCTCCTGCTGTTTGGCTTCATCAATCCTCAGCACTCTCCCCTCAGGTGTGCTGGAGAGGTTTCACTGCTGGGGAAGGTGGGAAAAGGCTGGCACAGGTTGTGAGAGCTCACGGGGTTGTACAATAAAACAAGGAATTAATGGGGAGTTCTGAACTCAAGAACTGCACATGAATCATTTTCCACTTGTCCACTGATAAATATTTATGTGTGTGTGCACCTCTGCTCTGGAGCCAGGCTGGGAGAGCTGGGGGTGCTCCCCTGGAGAGGAGAAGCTGCAGGGAGAGCTCAGAGCCCCTGGCAGGGCCTGAAGGGCTCCAGCAGAGCTGCAGAGGGACTGGGGACAAGGCCTGCAGGGACAGCACCCAGGGAATGGCTGCCAGTGCCAGAGGGCAGGGCTGGGTGGGATCCTGGCAATGAGGATTTAAGGTCCCTTCCCACCCAAACGATTCTGTGATTCCATGGATCTGTAGAAACTGGGATAGAACCATTTTCAAAGAGAACAGGACAAGAAAGAAATTTCCTGTCCTTGGAATTCCTTTCCAGTGCTTTGTCCAGAAGCATTTTTGTGCTGCTGTAAGTCATCCTCACATGGTTGGAACTGGGGCAGTGGGGGATTTTTGTGACAGATTTTCCTCTTAACACCCCAGTAATTGTAGTCCATTGGCAGCAATTCCCACTCTTGATCTGTATTTCCCATTCCCTTCAGATGCTCTCACGTGGAAGATCCCTGAAATCTTCTGCTGGCTGCACAAGGAAGGGAACCTCTCTGAGGAGGAGATGGCTCGGACCTTCAACTGTGGGCTGGGGGCAGTGCTGGTGGTGCAGAAGGACATGGCCCAGCAGGTGCTCAGGGACATCCAGGGACACGAGACCGCCTGGCTCATCGGCAAAGTGGTGCCCCTGCAGAAAGGTTACTGCAGCTTGGTCTGCCTTGGGGGAAATCAGCAGAAATGAGAAGCAGAGGGAAATTCCCTTGTCTGGGAGTCTTCATGAGGTGAAAACCTCTGCACTGGCACCTCCCTGACTTTTTTGTGGGGGTATTGAACTGATTATCAATTATTATTATTAGAGTTCATTAATCTCTTCCATGGGGGCTTTTCTCCTCTCTCTGTTTCTCCCTTTACTGACACTTTGTTTTGCTGTTTTTTGGGTTTTTCCGTGTGCCTGCTCAGGCTCTGACAGCGTTAAAGTCCTCAATCTGCATCGGGCCCTGCAAGCAAACAGGTCCCTGTGTGTGCAGAGCCACATCCAGGGCAAGATCCAGACAGGCAAAATGAAGGTTGCTGTCCTCATCTCTGGAACAGGTGAGTGCTGCTCTTTGCTGCCCTGGGATGCAGCCTGTGCAGAAGGGAATTCAGCTTGCATTTAAAGTCCCTGCAGTTCTCCATGGGCACTCTGGTAGGTTCTAGCAGGCAGGGGAGATGTTGTGCTTGGATTGATGTCAGTCACAAACCTCTTTTAACCTCTGCTGCAAACTGGGTTCAGTTTATCCCCAAACCTCTGCAGGTGTCCAGATTCAGGCTCCCACTCTGCCCTGTAGGAACAGCAGCATCATTTCACAGATAGAGCAGAAGTTCTTCTTGCCATGTAGAACTCCATCTATTCTATTTCCAGTGTTCCCAATCACTAAGGCCACCAATCCAGTGCTATCAATTACAGTTTCCAAGTGCAGCTGCCAGGAAAGGCCTTCAGCTGTCTGAATCAGCTCCCAGCAAATCAATTAAAAAAGGATTAAAGTTTCATCAGGGCTGTTTGGTTTGGTCTCCCACTCAGTGATGCTTATTTAAAGCCTCTTCCAGCTGTTCCCTCTATTTATTCTCAGGATCCCTGAGTTATTCTCTGTCCCCCAGGCACAAACCTGGAAGCCCTCATCAACAGCACAAAGAAAGACACCAGCTATGCACAGATAGTTCTGGTTATCTCCAACAAACCTGGTGTGGAGGGGCTGAGGAAAGCTGAGAGAGCTGGGATTCCTACAAGGGTGAGCATTTCCTTTTGTAATAGCCACCATTGGCTGGGACTGCAGCAGGAAGGTGTTGATGAGTTTAATGGGGTAACACATGGGCTGGTAGGGAGCGTTGGCTTTTCTTTCTTGGTCTGTTGTGAACTTGTGACAGCAAAATCCTTCCTTTTCTCCTTCTCTGCCAGCAATCCTGATGCTCTGGGGACAGTTATTGCATTAAACCAGCATAAAACTTTCAGTTACAGCTTAAACTTTGTCAGTTGCTTAACTGTAGGGCATTGACACTGAAGTACCAATCTATTTTATGTGAATTTAATTTTAAAATTACCTGGTGGTTCATTTGAATGGAATAGAGAGGTCACACTCAGTGGGGCCTCCCTGGGTATTGCCTCAGGCTCCCCAGGAATCATTCCCAGGGCTCCCTGAGCTTCCCTGGGTTTTGTGTGCCTTCCCTTTGCGTGGCAGATCTGAAATGATCCTGTTGTCACTTAGAAACCTTTTGCAGTCACTGTTCCCTGCTGAATACAGACCCAGGGAAATTGGGGCCCCGACTTTGCTCCTTTATTGGTGCTGGGATCTGTGCTGGTGCTGCAGCTCCTCCTTGGGAGGACACAAAGGGCACTGGGGAAATGTGAAGAACAAACAGAGAATCACAGACTGGCCTGGCTGGGAAAGGCCCTGAACGCCCATCCAGTGCCAGCCCCAGGGTTTTTATCAGGGAAAAACCAGTGTGGGAGAGCTGATGGCCCTGGGGGCTCAGCTGTGGACTGAGGGGTGGGACAGGCACAGGGCAGAGGCTGGTGCAGCCCAGGGCTGGGCTCTGTGCCCAGTGCCTGCTGTCCCCGTCACCTGAGCAGCCCTGGCTTTTCCCAAACCACCCCTGTGACTCTGGTGACCTTTGACAGGGCCTTCTGTTGAAGAATGGGTGCTCTAAGTTAGGTAATGGTCCCTTATCCTGCTTAAATCAGGGGATCTGTCCTGGGTGGAAAACACACAGCTCAGGCTGGGAGAGCTGGGGGGGCTCACCTGGAGAAGGGAGAGCTCAGAGCCCCTGGCAGGGCATGAAGGGCTCCAGCAGAGCTGCAGAGGGACTGGGGACAAGGCCTGCAGGGACAGCACCCAGGGAATGGCTTCAAACTGAAAAATTATAGGTTTAGATCAGATTATGAGGAACAATTTCCTCCCTGGCAGGGTGGGCAGGCCCTGGCACAGGGTGCCCAGAGCAGCTGGGGCTGCCCCTGCACCCCTGGCAGTGCCCAAGGCCAGGCTGGACACTGGGGACAGTGGGAGGTGTCCCTGCCATGGCGGGGGTGGCACTGGGTGGGATTTAAGGTCCCTTCCCACCCAAACCAGTCTGGGATTCTGGGATTCCATCGTTATGGGGTAGGGGCTGGTTTAGGAGTTTGTGAGCAGCCTTTTTCCCAAGCTTTTCTGGTGCAGTTTTTGCCACGATTCAACTGCTTATGACTGCCAGAGGCCTTGAAGTGGGGGAAATCTTTGGAAGGCTTCAGGATGGCTTAAAGCCCTGCACTTGTAGGGTGTTCCTTGGATCACCAAATCCATGTAGGGTGTTCCATAGCATCGAGAGCCGTGGGCTTATCAAGCGAAACGTGTTTGTCCCACTGTTCCCTGTGTGTGGGGAGGAGCACAGGCTGCACTGTGTCTGTCGGCTGGGCACTGAGGGGCTGTTCATCCTGCTGGAATTGCCAGCACATCCCTGTCTGTGCTTTGGTGCCCAGGTGGTGGAGCACACGAGGTACCAGAGCCGCACCGAGTTCGACAGCGCCGTGGACAAGGTCCTGGAGGAGTTCTCGGTGGAGCTGATCTGCCTGGCCGGCTTCATGCGCATCCTCTCGGGGCCTTTTGTCAAGAAATGGGAAGGTGAGCACAGCTGGGGGGCTGTGCATGGGCACCAGGGCATTGCAGAGGTTGTCACCAGGAAAAAGAGAGAGGGCACCTGATTAAACATGGTGATGTTCAAAGTTCCCTTCCAACCCTGCCATCCTGGGATTCTGTGAAATGAAACCCTTCCCATCTTGTAAGGGAAAGGATGAGAGGGAAAGGCAGTGCACCTGTGCAGAGCCTGAAGGAAGCCAAGGGCAGGCACAAGTCTGGCAGTCTTTGATTTCTTAGAAAATATCTTTTAAAAGGCTGTGAAGGCTTTGTGCCTCTGCACACAGGAGGTGCTGGCAGAGGTAAGCACCCAGCCACTGAGATTCCTTCCCCTGACAGAGGAACTGCTCTGGGTCCTTGTAAAACCACCAAACTGGGCAGCATTTTGCAGTAAAACCACCAAGCTGGGCAGCATTTTGCAGTTCTGGGTAAGAAGCCCTGGCCAGTCCCAGGAGCTGCCTGAGTCCATGGTGGGGTGTTCCACAGGCAGATGCAGGCTGTGCTTGCTCAGATGTTCACAGTGTCTCCACTCTGCTCATCTTTTAGTTTTCCAGCTCTCTGAGAGGCTGGTGACACCTTCAGGGCCTGCTCTCCCTGCCCAGCTGTTCCTTTTCTCTTCTCCTGTGTTTTCCAGGAGTCCTGAGCACACAGAGCAGCTGCTGCTTGCTCTGCTTTGGGCCAGGGTTACCTAAAGCTGCCCAGAGCAGGCACAGCCTGGTCAGCCTCTGCCTTGCAGCTTTCACTGTTCTTTGGTGACTTTTGTGTTCCCCTGGGTGTGCCAGCAACATTTCACACCTGAACTTCTTTTCAAACCTCTCTTTAGAATCAGTAGAGCAAAGCAGGCACTCCTGAGAGGCCTTGCTGTGGGTTTGGAGCTGTCAGGTGAAGCCAGTCAGGTGAATTGCTTTTGTTTGTCTCCACTCAGGGCCCAGAGATGGAAGTGCCTGTGCTGGGGGCAGTGTCAGGAGGAGACAGAATCTCTCACTCCAAGGGATGGCTTTGGAGCAGGCAGTCTCTGTACAGGACAGAACAGAACTTCCTCTAGTGCAGAATCTTGTGCAAATAAAGGATTTTACTGCCTTCTTATTCAGGGACAGAGCACTGACTCTTGTCCTGCACAGTGCAGGATTTGCTTTACCTGCATGGCTGTGAGAGAAAAGTAAAGACTTTTTCCAGACAGAGGAGTTAAACTAAAGAGTTAGTTAATGAGTTAAATGAGTTAAACTCATTTTTTAAATGTCCAGAACTGGACTGAGCTTGAAAACCTGAGCTGGGACCACGAGATGGGAGCTCAGACCTTGAGCTCAGCTCAGGGAGCTGGGCCAGCTGCAGGACCCTGTCCTGGCCCCTGACACCCCTGAGTTATCCAGGAAGAATCAAAGCCAATAACCTCAGCTCTGCTTTCCCAGGGAAAATCCTGAACATCCACCCGTCCCTGCTGCCGTCCTTCAAGGGAGCGCACGCGCACAAGCTGGTGCTGCAGGCCGGGGTCAGGGTCACGGGCTGCACCGTGCACTTCGTGGCTGTGAGTACCCCTGCTGCCCCTGCATGCCCCCCTGTGAACATCTGCACCTCTGAAATCCTTCACTTTGAACATCTGCCCCTCTGCATCCTCCCCTGTGAACATCTGCAGCTCTGTATCCTCCCTTTTGAACATCTGCACCTCTGAAATCCTTCACTTTGAACATCTGCCCCTCTGCATCCTCCCCTGTGAACATCTGCAGCTCTGTATCCTCCCTTTTGAACATCTGCACCTCCTGCCCCTCTGCAATCCTCCTCTTTGAACATTCTCACCTCAGAGCCTGCTGGGAGCACCCCAAACCCTCGTGTTTGATCTCCTGCCCTCTGTGTTCAGAACTTTGTATCCAAAGGAGGTGGAGATTTTATTGTGGCCACACAGTGCTGTGGTTTGCTGGCTCTGGAGAAGGAATGGAAATGGATAATTTGTCCAGGAGTTTAGGCTTTCCCTAAGGGAACTTCTTCCCTAAGCATCCCACTATTCCCCCCACTGGAGAGGGGGAATAGTTTATGTAAGGCCTTGGCTAAGCCAAAGC
The DNA here is from genome assembly GCF_027887145.1 of Ammospiza caudacuta. Classification (NCBI taxonomy): domain Eukaryota; kingdom Metazoa; phylum Chordata; class Aves; order Passeriformes; family Passerellidae; genus Ammospiza; species Ammospiza caudacuta. Next base: position 120,960,304 of record NC_080594.1, on the reverse strand, counting down.
TCTGTTAAACATGGCCCAAACTTCCTGGGTTTTGTCCTACAATCTGCTTTGTTTCTTGCTTTCAAGAAAAAGAAAAAATAGAAACAAACAAACAAAACCCCCCTGGAAATGGCAAAAGATTTTTAAAGGAGTGATTAGATGTTTGTGGGAACAGAGCAAAACTTGACAATTTATGCTGGTCAGACCCTAAGTGAAGAAAGAGCAGAGATTGCTCAGCTTCAGAGCCATACTTTGTCAGGCCAGGGATCATTGGTTCCCTTTTGGTCACTTCTCAGGGTTCAAAGGTCTCTCCTCTGGCTCCCCTCTCCCTCTGCTGCTGGAATCTGTCTCAGCATTTTTGCTTTCCCTTGGAAAAAGAGAGTGGAATCACTTTTGCCAATAGAAGGGAAAACTGCATTCTTCTCTCTATGCCATGACTTGGGGTTTCTCTGTGTGGCAGCTGCTGAGGAACAGCCCCTGCCCTGCAGGGATCTGCCCCAGCAGCGTTCCAGGGAAGATCTGTCCTGGCTCAGTCAGAGGGGGAATGAGGCAAGGACTGCACAGAATGTCCTGCCGGCCCAGCCCCTGCTGTCCCTGGGCTTTTCTGGGATAGAATTGTTGCTCCCTGCTGTTCTGCCTCCCTCCTGCTCTCTCCGAACCCTCCCCAGAGCACAGCCAGCCCCAGCCCCTGCTCTCCCCGTCCCACCAGCCCAAACCCCAGTTCCTGCCAGCTCCCCAAGGCACCCCAGGCCTCCCCTCTGCGCCAGCCTGACCTTGCCGCGTCTGCTGCAGGAGGAGGTGGACGCTGGCGCCATCATCTTCCAGGAGGCGGTGCCGGTGAAGCTGGGGGACACGGAGGCCACGCTGGCCGAGCGGGTGAAGGAGGCCGAGCACCGCGCCTTCCCCGCCGCGCTGCAGCTGGTGGCCAGCGGCGCCGTGCGCGTGGGCGAGGCGGGCAAGATCTACTGGAAATAGAGCCGGGCCTGGCACGGGCCTGGCACGGGCTCTGCCCCTCACCTCTGCCTCACACGGTTCAAATCCCAGGAAAGCCACCAGTGGGAATTTGGGGGCCGTTCCCAGAGGGTGCAGCAACGGCTCCTGTAAGTGCTTCCTCATTTTAATCGCTTCCTTGGCCAACAGTTTGGTTCTCTCAGTCGCGTTCCTGACAACCCCAGTGCAGCCAGGTGGGTCTGAGCAGCCCTGGGGTGGGCTGGAGACAACACTGGAGACCCTTCCATGCAAAATCACAATCCGTCTGGGAAGTGCACAAGCCTTTGTCACATGGCTGTCTCCAGCATTGGGATTAACTTCCACTCGTGCCAGGTGGGGAATGTGGTGAGTCTCCAGCTGTGAGTCTCCAGCTGTGAGTCTCCAGCTGTGAGTCTCCAGCTGTGAGTCTCCAGCTGTTTGCCAGCCACCGGGGCTATTCCCTAACAGGGACCCTCCCTGTGCTGGGAAGTGCTGCTGAGGGAAACTGCAATGGAAGAGACAGACAAAGGCAGAACCCTCCGCTCTAAAAACCTCATCAGACCAGGAAAAACTGTATCCCCAAACACCAGTTATTGGATTTTTCTCCATTTGCCGCCTGGTTTGATGGTGGCCCAGCCCCGTGACACACCCTGTCAATTCCAAACCTGAAGTCCAGCAGATGCCAGCAGCATTCAGTGTCTGCTGCCCCTTTGTCTGCAGCATTCCCATGTGAATCCCACAAACTCCCCTCAGATTCAGGGGTTTATTTTTTTACATGAGTAGAAAGACCAGACACAAAACACGTCCTTGGCTTGTGAAACAGTCCTCAGGAATTCTGAAGTGCCTTTATTCTGGAACCAGCATTTTCACCTGCAGTAACACTGAGGGACACCCAGGAATTATGAACATTTGGAAAACAATTGGGGGTTTTGTGCAGCTCAACACTTGTGGTTTTCTTTTAGTATTTTCATATAGTTATGAAACCATTTAAATGTTCTTACTGAAAGGATCAGGTTTCCCACACACCGAGCAGATGAGGTGGTTTGGAGCTCCCCTTAAACACAGATTCAGAGAAATCTGATTTTTAATCAGAAAAAGCAGATTGTATTCTGGGCTCTGATGTCCTGACGGTACTCCCATGTTGGCATATTCTCCTTTGGGATTTGAAATAAAGCCTAATAAATTAAATAAAAAATTCTATCTACAAGTATTTCCTTGGAATTGATTCCCAGGGCTGCTGGGGGGAGGAGGGAAGGGGCTGTACATGGTGTGGGGGCTGTGGGGCAGTGGGGAGGTCACAGCTCCAGCCAGGGAAGGCAGAGGAAATAAAGACTTGGAGGGGTGAAATCAGTGCCTGCGCAGGGAATCAATATCACATTATTGATCAGAGCAGCTGATCACTGCAGAGAGGCCAACAGAGAGAGCTGGCCCAAATCCAATATCCATCTCCATCACAGGCACCTTGGTCCAGATTGCCATGTGAGCCTGATGTGAAATGAGAGGGACCCCAAATCTCACCCAGTGCCAGCCCTGCCATGGCAGGGACACCTCCCACTGTCCCCAGTGTCCAGCCTGGCCTTGGGCACTGCCAGGGGTGCAGGGGCAGCCCCAGCTGCTCTGGGCACCCTGTGCCAGGCCCTGCCCACCCTGCCAGGGAACAATTCCTCATTGCCAAGATCCCACCCAGCCCTGCCCTCTGGCACTGGCAGCCATTCCCTGGGTGCTGTCCCTGCAGGCCTTGTCCCCAGTCCCTCTGCAGCTCTGCTGGAGCCCCTGCAGGCCCTGCCAGGGGCTCTGAGCTCTCCCTGCAGCTTCTCCTGCCCAGGTGAGCACCCCCAGCCTGGCTGCAGAGGGGCTCCAGCCCTGGAGCAGCTCTGTGAATCCTCTGGGCTCTCTCCAGCAGCTCCATGACTTTGTTGTCCCAGCAGCAGATCCTGTTTGGGGTTACTCCGGGAAGTTCCCACTGCTCTGCCACAGAAATGGATTCCTGGGAAGGATGAATTCCCCTTGGAAACACCAGATCAGTTTTACAGCTCGAGCCCTGTCCATGTAACACATTTTCTCCTTTACAGGTTGAAAAACAGAACGAAGGAATTCCAAACCTGAAAAGCCAACCTGGCTCCCACCATGGATTGTCCAAGGGGTGTGTGACAAAAGCTGTGATCTTGGGGAAAAGGCTGGGAAGGGAAACTTGGGATACTGAGACATCCAAGAGAAGCACATGGAGGAGAAGGGAAGAGGAGGGAAAATGAGCTGAGCCCGAGCCCCTCAAGGACCCGCCCAGAGCCCCTTGGGGACCTACCCAGAGCCCCTCGGGGACCGGCCCAGAGCTTTCCCTTGGAAAAAGAAGGTGGAATAATTGAATAATTGAATCCCTCAAGGATCTGCCGAGAGCTCCTCAAGGGACCCGCCCAGAGCCCCTCAGGGACCTGCCCAGAGCCCTTCAGGATCTGGCCCAGAACCTCTCAGGGACCTCCCCAGAGCCCCTCAGGGATCTGCCCAGAGCTTTCCCTTGGAAAAAGAGGGTGGAATAACTGAAGGGCGCCCAGAGCCCCTCAGGTCCTGGCCAGAGCCCCTCTGGGATCCACCCAGAGCCCCTCAAGGATCTCCCCGGAGCCCCTCAGGGACCTGCCCAGCGCCCCTCGCGTTCCGGCGCCTCCTCGGTAGAGGCCGCTCCGCGTCCCTGCTCCTCCTCCGGGCTCAGGCTCTGGCTCTGCCGCCTCCAGCACGTTCTTCCGTGGGCTCCCAGCCATGCGGCCCCGCTGGCCACGAGCTGCAGGGCCAGGGGGAAGGCCCTGAGCTCGGCCTCCTGCAGCCGCTCGCCCAGCGCTGCCTCCGTGTCCCCCGGCCCCGCGGGCAGCGGCTCCCGGCGGATGGCGGCGCCGGCGCCCGGCTCCTCCTGCGGGCACAGAGCGAGGGAGGCCCGGGCAGCACCGGGGAAGGGGCCGGGGGTGTGCGGGAAGAAAGGATTTCTTCTCTTGGGAAGAGGAGAAATGGGAAAATCCCACCCCAAAATGCAAGGGAGGAAGACAGGGCTTCAAGCAACTCCAAATCTTCCTGGTTTTTACTGGTAACAATCCCAAGGTTCTCACCCCTTCCCACACCTGTTACCTCTGCCTGTTTCTGCCCCTAGAAAGAAAAGGAAAAAAACAAATGCCTAACTTCCAAATTTTGCTGATTTCCCAGTTTTGAGGCCACTCACCAGGACGAAATGCACGGTGCAGCCTGTGACTTTGAACCCACTTTCCAGGGGCTCTTGCTGGGCATTCCCATCCTTGGTGAGTGGAAAGAGCGATGGAGAAGCATTCAAAATTTTCCCTGGGTATCAGTGTGAGAGGAGAAAAAAAAAAAAAGGAAAAAAAAAGATAATTTGAACTGAATTTCCTTAGAAATAAAATGAGGTGAGATCATCAGTCCAAACCCTGAGCAGTACGGAGGGAATTCTGCTCTTCCAAGAGCACGCGTGCAGCAAAATTACCAAAGGAGCCTGTCCAGGCTGTCAGTGAGTGAGTAACTCCTGAGCAAGGCCTCAGGAGCTGGCACTAACTCACTGCTCACCTCTCAGTAACTCACTGCTCACCCCTCACTCACTTAGGGCACACACTGAGCTGTGTCAGGGTGTGCAGGACACCACAGGAGGCAGAAATTCCTCCTGGGAATGGATAAATCCATCTTTCTCCCATTTTTCTGAGAGAGAACTGTGGGGGCTGAGTTCAGCAGGACTCCCCAGCACAGCTCCCTGGCAAAGGATGGGACCAAGCTCCTTCCCTGGGGAAGGCACAGAGCCACTCCACACCCCCAGTTTGCCCCTCTCACTGCTGAGGCACCACAAGGAGTTCCTCTGGAAATCCTCAGCTAGAATCCCAATACAATCCCACTGACAGAGGGAAGGGGAGCAGAATCCCAAATTCAGAATTCCCACAGTCCCAATGCCAGAGGGAAGCACAGGGTTTCCATCCTGGAATGTCAAAAGTGCCAGCAGGGCTGAGGGATTTAATCAAAGGACAAGGAACTCCGACAGTGCAATCCTGGTGAGACCAGCCAGCCCTGCTTTAGTTTCTCTTTTACGTTTGATTCCTCACCTTTCCATTTTCGGAGAAAAGGGCTGGACAGAACTCTCATGAACCCTGACAGGCAGATCAGCTCCACAGAGAATTCCTCCAGGACTCGGTCAATGGTGCTGTCGAATTCCGAGCGACTCCCGTACAATTTGTGATCAATCACCTGGGGCAGTGAGACACAACACAAGGTGGGACTGGGAGCAGCTGCTTGGGCAATAAAGAGGAATAAACCAGATTAATTCCAGGAGACTCCATGATTTAAAAGGAGGGTGCACTGAGGTGGGGTCGCTCTTTTCTGCCATTTCCCAGGTGAAAGGGTGAGAGGAAATATCCCTGAAGTGCACCAGGGGAGGTTCAGATTGGAGATTAGAAACAATTTTTCCCTTTTAAGAGTGGTCAAACACTGGAATGAGTTGCCCAGGGAGGTGGTGGAGTCAGTGGGCCAGACCCTTGGCTAAGGGGAGGAGGAGGTCCTTTATTTCCACCCCACCTCCCATTTTCAGCCCCCCCAGGTGAGTGCAGATTCCTGACTCTCCTGAGGACCTTCAAACAAGGGGCTCACAAAACTTTGTGCTCTTGCTTGTGAAAATCTGAGTGGATTTTGGTATCACTTATTTTTTAGACATGAGTCAGAAAAATATGACATGAATCCAAGTCAGGAGCTGAAGAAGCTGCTTCAGAACCCTTTCCATGCCGGGACACCCTCTAGCAGAATTTATTTCCATCTGTGCACAGCTGTAAAAACACCTCCTCAAAACCATTTAATATCAGAAGGAGGAGTTCCTGCCTTTGACATCCCAAGTCACGAAATGCTCTCAGCCAATGCTGGTGGTCCTTGCCAGGGGTTTTTATGGAACAAGCCAGAGCAAATTCCTGTCCCAAAGAGCTGCCTTGTGGCCCACAGGCAGGAGAAAACTTGTATGGGACTGGGCACAATGTGAGACACAGGTTTTCATCCTGGAGAGGAGAAGCTGCAGGGAGAGCTCAGAGCCCCTGGCAGGGCCTGCAGGGGCTCCAGCAGAGCTGCAGAGGGACTGGGGACAAGGCCTGCAGGGACAGCACCCAGGGAATGGCTGCCAGTGCCAGAGGGCAGGGCTGGGTGGGATCTTGGCAATGAGGAATTGTTCCCTGGCAGGGTGGGCAGGCCCTGGCACAGGGTGCCCAGAGCAGCTGGGGCTGCCCCTGCACCCCTGGCAGTGCCCAAGGCCAGGCTGGACACTGGGGACAGTGGGAGGTGTCCCTGCCATGGCAGGGGTGGCACTGGGTGAGATTTGGGGTCCCTCCAACCCAGACCAACCCAGTCTGGGATTCTGTGATTCTAAGGAAAGATACACCCAGGAGACATCACATTCCTGTGCTTTAAAGAACCTGAAGTTTGACTGATTTCAGCCAAAGCTTGAGGCTCATGGGCTGCAATCTCAGACCCAAGCCATCCACTGAAATCCCTTCCCTGGGATGCAGCACTCACTGCTGAGCTGGGAAAAGCCCCCAGACCCCAGTGAGGCCTCCCAGCTCTGTGCTGCGTCCATGGAGCTTCACACTGAAGTGAAACCTCAGTGCTCAGTAAGGACTGCCTGACCAGCCACAGGCTCAGCAGCTGGGAATAGAAAGGAGGAGGGGATGTGTCCTTACTGTTGGAGATGGATAATGAGATGATTGGTTTTCGCAATTAAGGGATGGATACTGTGTGTATATTAAGAGAAACTTTAGTGATGTATAATTATGTTATTGTGGTTTAGATGTCCTCTGTTCTCCCCACAGTCCCCTTTCCCCTCTGTATTGTTCCCAGCAGACAGCCTGGGCTCTTTAGGACAGGTAGAAAGAAGCCATGTGCACACACTCATTGCATGGGAGGGTCAGGAATGGAAAAGCTTGGTGCTGGGGGGGCATGACAACACCTGACTCTCCAATCAAGGTGCAAGAAATCAGTGTCCACCAAAAAACTGCAAAGAAGAGCTGACTGACAGACTTTGGGAGGGCCTAGGGGTGGCTAGTGCAACCCTGAGGGGTGTAAAAGGCAAAACATCAATCCTGAAGATTAGGGCAGCCACGAGGGCAGCTCCCAGCGCTGCAATTTTTCCTTATTTCATCCTTGTGCTGTAATTCCTGTAAAGGTTTAATGTTACAGACATCTTTTATGAAAAATCCTTTCCTTAGGATTTTTCCTCCTGAGAAGCTGAGAGGCCTCAGGAACAAAATGTAAACAATGGTTATCTGCTGCTGTGGAATGCAACAGGTGGATCTGTGATTGACCCATGTTGTTTCTAATTAATGCCAATCACAGTCAGCTGCCTCAGACAGAGAGTCCGAGCCACAAACCTTTGTTATCATTATTTCCTATTCTCTTCTTACCCAGCCTTCTGATGAAATCCTTTTTTCTATTCTTTCAGTATAGTTTTAATGTGATATATATAATAAAATAATAAATCAAGCCTTCTGAAACATGGAGTCAGATCCTCGTCTCTTCCCTCAACCTGAGCCCCCTGTGAACAGTTTACCAAACCCTCTACCCCTTTCAGAGTGAGCCGTGGTTTCCCGCTTACCCGCGTGGGGATCCCGGCGCGGGCGGCGCGGCGCAGCTCGGGCACCCCGGGCCTGTTGGAGATGACCAGCACCAGCTGGGCACAGCTGCCCGGCTCCCGGGCACCGCCGATCAGGGCAGGCAGGGCCGTGCCTCCAGCAGGGAGAGAGCACACAGGGGACACGTCAGCACCCAGCCTCGGCAGCCCTCTGAACCCTTCCCTCAGGGAAATCCACAGAGCCCGGCCTTGGAAGAATTTACCACAGTTTCCCCCACCTGGACGGACAGTTTCCCGCCCATGGACTCTTGTTTAACAATGAACCACTCCTGTTCCCTTCCCCACGTGTCCCAAAGTCTCCTTTCCCCGTTCCCTCATTGGGTGTGGTATCCCTGGTGGCCAGCCCCATCTCCCCTGGAGGGCAGTGTCCTTTGCCCTCAGACCGTTGGCCACTGACCCCACACTTAACCTTGTGCTTTGTCTTTTGTCCCTGGTTTCCCTTTGGCCTGCTGAAATAAATCTCCCTGGAACTGACCCTACAAATGCCCTCCTGCCTCTCTTGGCTGAGCTAGCTGAGTGTGGTGTGTGAATGCTGTAGATACATATAATATTGGCTTTTTGCAGATATTAAAGTGGATCTTATATGTGTGATGTTAAAGTAACTTTGTTATAAAGATATTTTTTTATTTCTGTTTTTAATTAAGCTCAGTGAAATAGCTGATATCAGTGTGCTTGTGTTAAACTCCTTGCTTGGGTGGGATAACACCCAATGAACACAGGATGAGCACACCTGTACACATCTGCCAGCTATCAGCGCTCACCCTCTGAAGGCAGGGTGGGCCAGGGCCCAAAAATTGAAGGTGATGATAAAAAAGGACTGAAACCACACCCAAGGAATACACAGGCTATAAAAAAGTGGACCCAAGAAGAAGATATGCTAAACAATTATTGGAACATGTAAACTGCTTTGGGGAAAAAAGTTTGGTATGCATAAGCATCTATGAATATGCAAAGGGCTGATGCAATGAAAAGGTATTTAAGGGGTATCCCTGATGATAACAGGGTGCTCTTGGCTGAGAAACAACCTTTGCTCTGTGCTCCTTGTCTCCTGTTGTCCTTTATTAAACTTTTTACATTTTCACAGGAGAGTGAACATGTTTTTCACAGCGGACTTGACTGCCTTGCCTGAATGCCTCCCCAAGCAGCTTTTCCACAGGAGGTGCTTATTGGGGATTATAGGTAGCAGGATCCACCATGCAAACCCCACTCTGCCACACCACAGCCCTGGGAGGAGCTCTCAGCTGCTGCTCACAGATCTGCTCACCCACAACCAGCCCTGAGGGTGGGGGCACTGATAAAGCTCAGTTTCTAAGCAGTGCAGCACAACTCTGGCCTACAGTGAAACCCTGGACTTTGAGGGGTCTGGAGATTCCACTGGAAGCAAGGCCAGGTGGTCACACCTGAACCAGCCTCTGCTGTGTGAGGAGTTTCTCTGTGCCAGGACAAGTGACAGCTCACCTGCTCCAGAGACAAGAACAGCCACCTTCACCTTCCTCCTCCTGGGCTGGGGCTGGATATCAGCAGTGCTGGAGTCCAGCAGCTGCTGGGGGCTGCTCAGCTGCAGGGCCTCTGCAAGATTCTCCACTTCAATGTGACAACCTGCTCCAAACACATGAGAAAAGTGTTAGATTTTACCTTTTCATTAAACTGACTTCGTGCAGTTTATTAATAATGTTTCAACAACAAGAAATTCCATCAGCAGTGAGTTTATGCTGGCACAGATGGAGCTCCAGAGGGATTCTGTGCTAGAACAGCCCAGATCCCAGGAGCTGTGCTGCTCTCTGGTGCTCACAGAGTTGTTCACAAAGGCCCAGACATGGGCTTTTCAAGGATTAGTCCCATCTTTTATACCTCCCGTGTTACAAAACGACACTGGCAGAACTGAAGTGACATTTTGGCTGCCCAAACTGTTGGGTTTCCAGAAGGATTTGGTTCATGTCCTGCTGGATGTCAATCAGTGCCACACCAGGGTTCAGCCTGACCATCACCAGATGTGACTGTACAAAGCTGTGGCCTGTCCTCAGCCTTTACACAGGTCTGTGTGAGCTGGGGAGGGCTGGACAGGAGGGGAGGTGATCACCATGAGGGTGGTAAAACATCCCCTGATTTTTGGAACAATCAGCACAGGGATTCCCTGAAGCCCCAGGGAGGGGAGGAGGTTATCCAGGTGCTGCCACTCTGAAACAAGAACTCATTTCTCATCTATTTAATACTGAAATGTAGATGTGGAGGTGTTCAGCAGCCTCCAGCCTAGTGAAACAACAGGAAAGTGGTGTGGACTACACAGACTTTGCAACAGGGAGTCTCTTCAGTCCCACAAGGACTCCCTGCTCACCTGTGTGACAAGGGGCAACCACCTTCCCAATCAGCCAGGCCTCCTGCTGCCTCTGGATGTCCTGGAGAATGTGCTGGGCCAGCTCCTTCTGCACGACCAGGACAGCCCCAATGCCACAGGGAAGGCTCTGGGCCATCTCCTCTGCAGAGAGGTTCCCCTCCTTGTAGAGCCAGCCAAAGATTTCAGGGATCTTCCAGCTGAGAGCATCTGGGAAAGAATGAAATTGCTGTGTGGGCAGCACAAATGTTTGTTATTACTTATTATTTACTGTCTGCAATGACAGTGATGTGTCACAAGAGCTGATAGAGAGCAATTCT